>NW_024070203.1:68854812-69454812 GCF_014754425.2 Oryx dammah | reverse complement strand
AGTTGAGTTCTTTATTTGCAATGACCGTTATTCTAACAGATACAATTGCATTATCACAGTCAAGAAGACGTTGAGAAAAGTGTCAAATGTAGATCACTGAGGTTTGGAAGTTCATCTCTGATCTTTGCTAGAGCAGCCTTGGACAGGGCAGGGACAGAGGGGATACGAGGGGTTGATTTCACTGGGTATAAGAAAGAATGAAATGAAAACAAGTTCAGTAACAGTAAGCATTTTGTCTTTTTAAAATGTATTATTGCATCCCCAACATCTAAAAATGCCCATGACAGAATGCACCAAACATGTACTGGAGAGTGAACGAATGTGTAAAAAGTCATTGCTTCCCTGCCTGTGTGTGTACTCAGTTGTGTCTGACTCTTTACAACCCCCTGGACTCTAGTCTGCCAGGCTCCTAACATGTACTGGAGAGTGAACGAATGTGTAAAAAGTCATTGCTTCCCTGCCTGTGTGTGTACTCAGTTGTGTCTGACTCTTTACGACCCCCTGGACTCTAGTCTGCCAGGCTCCTCTGTTCATGAGATTTTCCAGGCAAGAATACTGGAGTGAGTTGCCATTTCCTTCTCCAGGGGATCTTCCCAACCCAGAGATCAACTCCTGGTCAGTTGCATCTCCTTCATTGGCAGGCAGATTCTTTATCACTGAGCCACCTGGTCTCATTTAAAAAGTGTAGGAAAAAGAAAATAGAATGTGGTAATATGCTGAAAGAGGGTGGGGTTAAGTAAAACATAATTTTAAATGGAAACATTTTTAATTTAGCAAGGTCTTAAAAGAAATTCAGGAAAATGTAAACGACAATAGAAAAAGGCTGAAAATATGAAGAATAGACAGAAAATTTTTGACAAGCTACTCCATGCCCTCCTCCAGGGGATCTTCCCAACCCAGGGATTGAACTCAGATCTCCCACATTGTGGGCAGGTTCTTTACCATCCGAACCACTAGGGAACCCCAAGAATACTGGAGCAGGTAGCCTATCCTTTCTCCAGGGGATATTCCTGACTCAGGAATCGAACGGGGGTCTCCTGCATTGCAGGTGGATTCTTTACTAGCTGAGCTACCAGGGAAAGACTTTGATAAGGTGGAAGATGCAAAGAGAAAATCTTGCAGGTTTCTAAATCGAAAAAAACAGAGTTTTTACAAAGGAAGAAATATAATATTGGAATTCTAGAGGCAAGATGGTGGACTAATTGCTATAGACTATTGGGAGGAAGTATTGGGTCACAAAGAGCTGGACACAATTGAGTGACTGAACTGAACTGGGAGGAAAGGTCTGCAAGCTGAGGCTGTTGATATAATTCATTTGCTAAGGTATAGGAAATATTTGTAGATTTGTGAGGATTCTGAGAAACTATCAGGCACACACTCTAAATGGGGCAGTTACTGTAAAAAAAAAAAAAAGAAACCTTAATATAGGTGAAGAAAAAGAACAGCAAGCATGCATATATAAATAGATGTAAATATATGCAAACAGTATTAAACATGTGCAAGAGCAGATGTAAATTTATGCAAATCACATTAAGTATATGCAACTTACTAATGATACTGTAACAATAAATGTACAATTTAAGTGCTGAATATAAATTGTCAAAGCAAAAGGGACATATGGAAAGGGAAGCGGCAGGTTACTAAATGTTTACCTAAAAAAGGATTTAGGTGTTGAAGTTGGGGGAATAAAGAATGGTGAAGCATTCTACAGAACTCAGCACCAAGCAGTGGAGAAAGAAAAGCCTTTTAGTGGTCTCGTTGGGGAAGGGAAAAAAAAACAATGGGAAATAGCTCATCTCAGTTGGGAGAAATAGTTGTTATTTTGGTTTCATATAAAAAGAGATAAATAAGAGCTTGATTGTGAGTGCTGGAAAAAAGAAGGTAAACACTGACAGAGTGGAAAAGTACCGAATTTCAAATTAAATACAGGGGGGAAAAGGGAGTAACTAACAAAACAGCCAAAGCAAGAAGAAAGAATGAGTAAGCAAAAACAAAGTAAAAATGAACAAACCAAGTGAGATGTAAGGAGTAAAATAAAGTACATAAATTGTTGCTTTCAATATGACTTGGCAAATTCTCTTATTGAAAGATAGATGTTGAGAGATTGGATTCTTAAAACAGGAAAGCAGATGCATTGAGTTTGATGAAACACACTTGAAATGATGAAAAGTGAAAGTGAAGTTGCTCAGTTGTGTCCGACTCTTTTCAACCCCATGGACTGTAGCCTACCACGCTCCTCTGTCCATGGGATTTTCCAGGCAAGAGTACTGGAGTGGGTTGCCATTTCCTTCTCCAGAGGATCTTCCCCAACCCAGGGATCAAACCTGGGTCTCCTGCATTGTAGGCAGATGCTTTAGCTTCTGAGCCACCAGGGAAGTCCCTTGAAATGATAGTTTGGAACTAGAAGGATGATACTGTATGAGGGAGTGGTGATAGTGGATGAGATTGAACTTAGTATTAAAGTATCAAATATGTATGTATGACTAAAGAATGAGTAAATCTATGTCAACTTTCTTGGTGAGATTTACATGTGTAAGTGTGAAACAGTAGATGTAGAGACTATAAGGTGAAAATCAGTTGTGTAAGATAGTCCTTCAAACCTAGGTTACTTGTGTTTGTGAGTGTGTGTGTAATTCTATGATTACGGGGAAAGGTGTGGAAGGATGCATACTAGTGTTTGACATTGACTACCTAGAAAGGGTCAGGGCAGGTTGCACAGGATCAGGTCAAGGTGAGGTTAGAGGAAGAAAAATAAGGATTCAATAACATCTGACTTTGAGCAAATGTATTGCTAGTGGCGCTAGTGGTAAAAGAACCTGCCTGCCAATGTAGCAGACGTAAGATGCGGGTTGGATCCCTGGGTCAGGAAGATCCCTTGGAGGGCATAACCACCGACTCTAGTATTCTTGCCTGGAGAATCCCATGGACTGAGGAGCCTGGTGACTTAGCAGACGCACATTGATAAACACCACCACCACCAGATCTCTTCTAAAATCTGTGGAGTACAGGGCTTGGATTGAAAGGAAGACCTTGGAAAATGGGATCAATAAGCACAGAGTGGGATCTTACAGAAAAGGTTCTAGAACTGACCCATAACTACTTGCTGAGCCATACTATGTAGGTGGAGAATAAATTCTTTTTAAAAAATATTTGGTGGCTATATAAATTTACAAAGAAAGCTGCATAGAATTTGCATTTTAAAACAAGAAGCATAAAAATGATGTTTGATTCCAATAAAATTTGCTTGTTTTGTTGTGCTTGTGTCAGAGGCAAATGTGCTTTAATGTATTCCTGTATTATTGTCTTAGGTGAGTACATATGAAGGAGTGCTGCCAAGTCAATTTTCCATAGTCCTGTCATCACAGAACTTACATGTCAGCAGAGTTAAGCATAAGGAAAACAGGGGACACTGAACACTTCAGGTCTGTACCCCATCCTTTCATTGACATTGCCTATAGGCAGATTAGTTTTGAAGAGACACATACATACATACATACATACATACATACATACATATTTTCTTATTTCCCTAATTCCAGGTAATTGCTTTGAGTGTCCTGCAGAGGTCCAGAGTCACTTTTTGGGGGTGATTTTAAGTAAAAGACAATTTACTATATAAAATCCTGATAATTCAGAATTTCTCTATATGTTTCAAGGTCTAAGAAGTTTAACCATGACTTAAGTAAATATCAAAGAACAGAGAAGTTCTCCAAACGGGAGGTAACAGAATTATGTTATTTACAAAAACTCAAAGTAAGTTTGTGATATAGTTAGATGAATGTGTAAGAAATGAGATTACTTTTCTTTCTACAGCTATAAAAGAAAAGTAGCCAAGATGCTCTCTGCTTAAAAGAAAATCCATATGATTCATTTCATGAACACAAGAAGGATGAGTTCATTTACAGGCGGCTGGATGGATTATAAGGTCGATGTTGGTGAACACATCCATAACTTAAGTGTGTGAGTTTATCTTCTGATGACAAACATTTTTTATTTAAGTGAATGAATATGATTTCCTGTAACAAATGTTGCATAAAGTTTGTGGTCACCAAAAGCTTTACTGTTAAGAGTTACATTCCTTTGTGATTAAACCAAAAGGTTAGTTAAGCAGCTGGATATTAAAGAGAAGCGCTTTAATCATGCTAATAAGAAACAGAGTTTGTGTAGATTTAAACTTAGCTAAGAGAATTGCTCCTTCTGGCTAATTTCTGCATCATAGGCTGCCCTTGTTCCGTCTCTCTTTTAGTGTTCTACCAGAAAGAGACAGAGGCAGGCTACGGGAGGAGGGGAGAGGAGGAGTTTGGGATAGTCGTTCCCCTCTCTGCCTCCCTGTCCTGTTGCGACTGGTTGATGGTGTTTGTCTCTGAAAGTCAAGGCTGTGCAGCAGCCTCTTTATACACAACTCTTTGGATTCCAATATTGCTTCCCATTGTCCCTTCTGATCTGCATGTGATCGTGACTTCCTCTAGGTTGCTGTGCTCTGCTCAGAGCTTTGCGTAGGATCCATCTCTGAATCCTCCTGTATCATTAGTATGACTGTGCTGAATGTTTGCTGTTAGGAACCCGACCAGTGCCGTGCAGTCTAACTTTCTCTTCTGCATCTTATTAACCAAGAACTAACCCCTTTTCACTTCTGTTATTCAGAAATGCAGTTCACAGCACTTTTTTTTTTTAATACTTATATCAACAAGTTCTCAAAATCGTAGTCCTCAAATACAAGTATACCTTACATTTTCTTCAAAGTCACCCAAAGAATTTCAAATTTACTAATCCCAACATTCATAGTTAGATCCTCTTTTATAAGTTGCTAATTAAAGGCCAACCAATTATGTTGTGGATATTAAGATCTGTGTGTTTCATTATTATGTATGTCCCAGGTTTACTTCTGTATGTCTTTGGACTGTGGGGATTGACATGTGGATATTTTCTGGCAAGGATGTGTCCTTAAGAGAATCCTGAGCAGGTACGAGTGGCAGTGATTTATCATTTTGTCATTGATTGTGAGACCCACAGTCTCAGTGGGGCCTGTCCAGGTCCATAAGAGGATGTGTGTGTATCTGAATCTCCCTAGGAAAGGGATGGGTGCCATGGATGGCAGTGGAAAGTGACCCTGTCTGTCCCTTCACTCATTCAGAATTTTTTTTAAATTTTTTGTGGGTTGCCACACACATGTGGGCACGAGCCAGGGCGCCCACCATTGGATGAGCTGGCCCTGCCCAAGGTTATGGGTGATGAGCCGCCTGACCGTGGCTTCCCTTGTTGTAACTGGGAACTAGACCCCTTTCACTTCTGTTTTTCATTTATCTATTCAGTCATTCATTTATGGCGGCGCTGCGTCTCCACTGCTGCATGTGGGCTTTCCCTAGCAGAGGTGACGGGCTGCTCTCTAGCTGCACGGGCAGGCTTCTCACTGCAGTGGCTTCTCTCGTGGCAGAGCACGGGCTCTCAGGTGTGCAAGCTCAGCTGCCGCAGCACTTGAGCTTTCCGTGTCCCCTGCATTGGCAGGCGGATTCTTAATCACCGGACCACCAGGGCAGTCCAATTAAGAATTCTTGAACGTGTGGACGTTTGAATCTCTAGAGATTTTTGTCCTGCTCCAGACCCGTCAGCCTAACTGATGACGAAGTATTTCTCAACCTGAGAAAATCCTAGAGCTGGATGGAAAATGACCAACTACTAAGGGTGAGCAACCTGACAGCCCAACATGCAAATTGTTGAAAAACTTTTGTGATTTGTAATCCTTAAGTTTGGCTTTCGTTCGGGGAAAAACTGCTGCCAATAAAATTACACTGACTAAACTGTGATTGGGGTGCAGTCTCCTCCTGACAGGAAACAGATGTGAGAAGGATTCTGGATAGGGTCTTTAAAAAACTCTATTTTTGGCTGTGTTGGGTCTTCCTTGTGGTGCACAGGCTCAGTAGTTGCAATATGCGGGCCTAGGTGCCCCGAGGCATGTGGGAACTACGTTCCCTGACCAGGGATCAAATCTGCACCCACAGCACTGGAAGGTGGATTCTCAACTGCTGGACCACCAGGGATGTCCATGGATAGGACTTTTGACACCTGATAAGTGTATACTGCTCAGTGCCGGAATCTTTTTCCAGGAGCCCTGCCCAGAGATCCGAGAAGTAAGAAAGGAGACCCAGTTTTCCCAGCCCCAAGGCAGCCTATATTCAGAGGCATCTTATGAAGATGATGGTGCCATGAACATGAGAAATTTGGAGCCCCAAGACAATTTCTTCTGGGTTAAAAAGAAAAAAAAAATAAGGGCCACATTGGAAGACAGTTTGGCGGTTTCTTATAAAACATACTCTTACCATATGATCTAGCAATTGTATTCTTTTGTATTTATCCAAATGAGTTGAAAACTTATGTTCACAGGGAAACCTGCACACAAATGTTTATAGCAGAATTCTACATAATTTCCGAAACTTGGAAGCAACCACGATTCCCTGAGTAAGTGAATGGATAAATAAACTGTGGTACATCCAGATAATGAAATGTTACTCCACACTAAAGAGATTTGCTATCAAGTCATGGAAAGATTTAGAAGAACCTCAAATGCAGATTACCAAGCAAGAAAAGCCAATCTGGAAAAAGCTTCCATATAGAATGATTCCAACTATATGATGCATTTCAAAAGGCAACACTGTGCAGACAGTAAAAAAATCAATGATCATCAGGGTTGAGGGTAGGGGTGGGGTTGAGGAGGGATGACTAGATGGAACATAGAAGATTTTTAGGGCAGTGAAACCATTCTGTGTGATGCTGTCAATGGGAGATGTATGTGATTATGCCTCTGTCAAAACCCATAGACAAAACAACAGCAAGATGGAACTGTAATAAATCTATAGAGCTCAGATAGTAATGATGTATCAGTGCAGCTTTATTGCTTGTAACACATGTACCACCTTGCTGCTGAATGTAGACAGTTAGAGGGGCTAAGCATGTGTAAGGGCAAGAGGTATATGAGAAATCCCCGTAGTTCTGCTCAATTTTCCTATAAACCTAAAACTACTTTTAAAATAGCCTGTCTTAAAGCAAGAAACAAGGTCCAGATTTAAACATGAGTTGAGTGAGGATGTGTGTCTCACGGAGTCTCCAGCTCTGGGGTCACATGTAGAGAGTGTTCAAACAGCCTCTGTTTAAACGCCAGGATCCTTCCACATTGTGTGTCTTGCCAACAGAGCAGAGCATCGGAACCGTAAAGCAGGGGAGGTCATCCAGTGGTCATGGGACATACCCCTGTCTTCAACTTATTCTTCAGAGGCATTTTATGCCCGTGGGAATCTAATGAGAAGTTTAATAAACACCCTCAATCTATTAAAAAGTTTCTTTGCCATTGGTGGCTTTGGCCTTTTTGTGTGTTTCTAAAAACACTTCCTAAATTACTGCTTGTGGCTTAGGAGTATTTGGGGGTGTCCTATTTTTAAAGACAAAGGATTCACCCTGCATAGGATTTTTCTAAGAGGATAAAGGGAGAGAATTTATATTCACACCAAAGACCAAATGAAATATTCTGTGCCATGATTGCACAGTTTTGGAATAGTGAGGCTTTGGAGCAGTGTTTTCTGATGCCCTTAGTCTTTCAGTAGTTGCCAATTGGCCAAAAAAATAAAACGGCAGGAGGGCACATTTCTGTCCACCACTATTCATAAAGGTTCTGGATATTTTCCCTAGAGAAACTGATGATCCTTTGGCAGGTAGTAGATTATGAATCCCTCATCCTGTCTTTATAGAGAAGAGTGTTCTGATTTACCAGATGAAGAAAATGGGATCACTCATGGAAGAGAGACTGACAGAGGCCCGGTGTTTCATGGTCAAGCTGAACAGCTTGGACTACTGTGCACTTACAGTGAGTGCTCTGGCGGCTGATGCAGTTCCCAAGAAAGATTGGCTTGTTTGTCTTGAATACTCATTTCAGAAGCAAATGAACAGACAGTTAGGGGCAGCAAAAATTTGGGGCAGGAGTGTTCAGATGTTTCTCCTGCTGTGGTTTCTTTCGTCTCTCCTGGAAATTCAGCACATGCATTTATCCCATTAGTGGTAGGAAAAAAAGTCTTGATCACCTTCCAATGCATATGATGTCTGTCAGCAGGTTGGAGTGGTGCTGGGCATGCATTCTTCTCTGCTTAGGCTGTTCCATGTATTTAAGGGTCCTTGAAATCTGAAAATGGCCACCCTAAAAGCAGCTGAGCCCCTTTTCTTAGTGACTGCTTAGATACAGACTTCTAATTTAAGCAAACAAATATCCTAATCCAAGCTGCAGAACTCTGAAAGAGATCCTGTAAAATTCTACCTTCAATTTCATTTCTTTGTGGTGGTTTGTCATGATTTTACAAATGTAAGTTTAGGCTGAAAAAGAAAAGACACATATCTTTATCACGCCTAACATAGATATACAGGCGTAGTAACAACAACATCCACAAACCTTAGTTAGAGCTTTAGAACCTTTTGTCCCAGTGTTTTGTGTGAACTGTTAGAATGGCATGAGTGTGGAGAAATGTTAGCAACCTACCAGGAGGGGCGCTTTGGGGTAATTTTTCATGTAGGACCCGCTTCCTGACTGCAGAATGACACAGGGGATGAGTTGCAGAGATAATGCCCTTTGTCTCCTGTCTTGGTAGGTCTCTGCCAACTATATTTGGAGTTGAGCTGAGCCCTGTGCTGAATGGTTCGACCTTAATGCCCTGCCTAGAGATTGAGTTTTGTGTCTTCTCCCACTCCCAGAATATTTTGAAATCTAATTCCTCATAAGACTGCATTTGGAAGTAGAACCTTTGGAAGGTGGTTAGGTCAGGGGTCCTCAACCTCCCGGGCCATGGACCAGTACCAGAACGTGTTAGGACCTGGACTGCACCAGCAGGAGGTTGAGCTCAGGGCTCCCACTGATTCTGCATTATGATAAGTTATTTCATTTTATATATATATATATAATTATTTCATTATATATCACAGTGTAATAATAATAAAGTACACAGTAAATGTAATATTCTTGAATCATCCTGGAGCCATGCCCCCATTCCAGTCCATGGAAAAATTGTCTTCCACGATAACTGGTCCCTGGTGCCAAAAGGTTGGTCATGAAGGTGGAGCCCTCATGATGGGATTAGTGCTCCTATAAAAGAGACCTTAGAGAGCTCCCACATCCTTCCCCTATATGAGGACACAGTAAGAAGACTGCTGTCTGTGAACCAGAGGGTATGCTCTCACCAGACAGTGAATCTGCCATCATCTTGACGTCTAGGCTTCCCAGACTCCAGAACTGTGGCAAATTTGTGGTTTTTTAATAAGTCCCCCAGTTTATGGTACTCTGTTATAATAGCCTGAACCAAGAAAAGTCAGAAAAAGTAGATTGTATTTATGGCAACAGCAGCAAGAGGCAGGCACACTGAAAAGTAATATGGAATTTGGAATTTGGAGACCCAAGACTTGAATCCCACCTTTAACCTTTATTTGTTGCACAGTCGTGGGAAGGCTTTTATTTTTTGTGTATATAAAATGGTTTCAGTAAGCATAAATGCAGGTAAAACATGTATTTATTTAACATAGTTCCTGGTCTTATTGAGCATACAATGTACAGTGCAATGATAATTATAATACTGAGAATAAATTAACTCTGTTTTTGAATCAGAATCCAGTAACCTTTTCTAGCGTCTTTTACAGAGTTACAGAATCTGAAAAGTTGACATGAGGGCCTAGACATCTGTATTCTAGACTGTAGAGACTGGACAGAAAATCGTTCTTTTGGGGTTGGGACTTTCTCTGACCTCTCTCAGCTTGCTCTCTGATTATACAGCTCAGGTAGCTTTAGTCAATACTGTGTGCAACTAAATTCCTGGTCCTGGACTCGCCTTTCCCTGTTACTATACAATTCCCACTTAACACTAGAACTGTTGTAGGAAAGGTGACCCCTTTCAGGGCCCGAAACTGGGCTCTTGTCTAACACTTGGAAATGAATTGTCTGAGGAGGCACCTCTGCTGACAAAGCAAGAGATTTTCTTGGGAAAGGGCACCTGCGTGGAGAACTGTAGGGTAAGGGAACCCAGGAGAACAGCTCTGCCACATGGCTTGCAGTCTCGGGTTTTATGGTGATGGGATTAGTTTCCAGGTTGTCCTTAGCCAATCATTCTGATTCAGAGTCCTTCCTGGTGGTGCACGCCTTGTTCAGCCAAGATGGATGCCAGAGAGAAGGATTCTGGGAGGTGGTTGTACTTGTGGTGTCTCCTTTTGACCTTTCCCGAATTCTTCCAGTTGGTGGTGGCTTATTAATTCTGGTTGGTGGTGGCTTATTAGTTCCATGTTCCTTAGCAGGACCTCCTGTAATAAAACAACTCATGCAAATGGTTACTATGGTGCCTGACCAGGGTGGGCGGTTTCAATCAGTATGCTTCCCCCTAACAGAACCATTTCTCTGCTCTCCCACCCTGCCCCAAAACACCACACTTCAGGGAGTAGTCAGAGGGCTCAGAGGAAGATGGGATAATAAAGAGAATGATAGTTATACCAAAGTAGGACAAGTTTTTTTGTGTAGAAGATGCAGCCTATGAAAGGTGTTAAATTTAGGAGTAGTATAATCATTTATAACATTACCTGTTTTTTTCATGCTTTGCAGACACTGCATTTTTGCTTTTTAACCAACTGAAAGTTTGTTGTAACCCTGCATTGTCAGATGAAGGTTAGCATTTTCTAACAATAAAGTACTTTTAATTAATGTATGCACATTTAATCAATGTATGTTTTTCTGAGTCATAATGCTACTGCATTAATAGGCCACAGTATAGTGTAAACATAACTTGTATTGCACCCAGAAGCCAGAAAACTCAAATAGAATGTCTTACTGCGGTATTTGTTTTATTGTGGTGGTCTGGAACTGAACTCGCCATATCTCTGAGATATGCAGATAATTCATGATAAAGTTGGTTGACAAAACTGAAAAACGACTTCAGATTTATCTGCATTTTACTGGAACAATTTTATCTAAACTCCCAACTTACATCAGATGGTGGGCAAGACAGTAAAAACGAAAATTCAGCCTGGCATTTGCTGTGTTAACTGTGAGCTGTTTAGGCAATGGTGGGTATTTAAACATCCTGTTCACCTGTGAGGTCAGGGAGCAGTGGACATTCCTGTTCACTTGTGGGTAGTTCCAGCGTCATGGAGAGAGCAGGGCTAGGACTGAGCACAGCTGAGTGGAATACGACTTTCCACAGAGCACTCAAGAAGAGAAGCAAACCTTGAGTCAGTGAATGTTGTGAAGACAATCTCAGAGATTGGGAATGTGGCCAAGAAGCTGGAATCCTCGGTGAGATTTTTTTCAGATGTGGAGCTTGAGAACAGAAGGCCGATTATACGAATCTGGGAAGATTTTTGGGGTGTTGACTCAGGAACTGGGAATTAAATAGACACCAAAGAATAGTGAGGAAGCCCTGGTGGTTCAGTGGTAAAGAGTCTGCCTGCCAGTGCTGGAGATGCAGGAGATGTGGGCTCGACCCCTGGGTCAGGAAGGTCCCCTGGGGAAGGAAATGGCAAGCACTCCAGTATCCCTGCCTGGGAAATCCCATGGACAGAAGAGCCTGGCGGACTATAGACGATGGGATCAGAGTCAGACACAACTTAGTGAATAAATTACCACAAAGAATAGTGAACAGGAATCAGCCTGGGCTTGCCACTTCTTCAAATTAGAGAATAACTTAATGCTATCAGCCCCATATGAAAAGATTCCATGCTTCAGGGAATCTTCAGTCAAAGGATATTTATAGTTATAACTGTGAGGAAGGCAGGAAAAAAATGAGGCCAAAGGCAATGAAGAGAGGCCTTACCAGAGTGTTTCCAACTTTGAATTTCCCTAAATGCAACTTGCAAAGTATTATAGGTGAGAATCACCACCACCTAGGACTTTATTAAGCACTACTATGTGCCAGGAACTGTGCTAAATATTTTACAGGTATCAACTCTTTTTCTCTTCCTAGCAATCTTATAGGTAGATTTCTTTTATTGTTGATAAAATTTTTAGAGAAATAATATGCTAAGTGGAAGGGTGAGAATTCAAATCTCTGTTAACTACTCTATACTTTCTGAACTTGGCTAAAATCTGTTCATCTGTGCTAAATCAAAATAGTCCTTCTTGAGGGAGTTTGTTTTTTTTTAAATATTTATTTGGTGGCACAGACTCTCACCAATGGCATGTGGGAACCTCAGCTGCAACACGTAGGATTCAGTTCCCTGACTGGGAACTGAACCCAGTCCCCTTGCACTGGAAGTACAGAGTCTTAGCCAATGGATCTCCAGAGAAGTTCCTCTGAAGTGGTTTTCTTTATTCTCTCCCACCTGTAACTCTAACTTACTCAGAGGGAAGAGGAGGAGGCATATAAAGACACAAGAATATATTCACACTCTCTTTCTCTGCCTTCACTCCCTACTATTTATAAATTTATGTCTTGTGTTGCTGTTGTTGTTCATTTGCTAAGTCTATATAGTGCTAATGCAGCATCAATTGTTAAATGTTATAAATACTGAGCTCCTATTAGGAAACATTTTCCCTGGGCTCCAAGAAATCTATAATTCAGCTGGGGCCCATAAGACAAATGCCATGATAATGTGACAAAGGTCAAATGCTATGCAGTCACATGCTATGCAGTCAGGCAAACTGACGTAGGAGTCCAAAAGAGGGAAATTATCTCCTTTGATAACGGAGGAAGGTTTTGTGGGCAAGGGAACTATTCAGATGGGCCTTCATAGAATCCCGTAAAAATAAACTGACTGGAGTTTCAGGCTTTATCTCTATACCAGGAATATCTAGCCCGTTGGCTAAGACACAGTAGGAGTGAATAAATTGTTTTGTGTTAAGAGGATGAGCCAATGAATAATGTTTGTTGACCACTTAGCTCTTTTACTTTTGTGACAGATTTATGGCTACACATAAATCACTCCCTTTATACGACTGTTATATATTATTTAGAAGATAATTACATTTACTACCAAGCTTTTAAATCCAATCATCTTCTTATATTTGTGGTTAATGTAAGAGGCTCTCAAAAAAGAAAAAAAAAAAAAAAGCTGGAAATGGAAAATAAAAAGCCACTTTGACCTGGAAAAGAAACTCAAAGTGTTTTGAATTAGACTCATTCAATTGTGCATATCTGTATTTTTCCGCAGGCAGAAGCTTGTAAAATCTTGTACACAAGCAGTTCTTATCCAACTGAAAGAGACTCAAAAACATTTCTCATCGTTGGGAGACTAGTGTTTTTCTCTATTAATTACAAATAGCTTCAGTCTTCTAGTCTTTCCCTCCCAATGCAGTTCCAATACTTATCTATTTCTGTATACAGAATACCCCAGAACTTACCAGCTTTAAGCAACAGACATTTATTATCTGAGTTTCTGTGGGTCAGGAAATTTGAGAACAGCTCAGCAGGGTGGTTCTGTGTTAGCATCTTTCATAACATTGCAGTCAAGATGGTGTCCTGGGCTGCAGTCATCTGAGAGCTAGTCTGAAGCTGGAGGATTTACTTGCAAGCTCTATCATGTGTTGATAGGAAGCTTCAGTTTATCACCAGTTGTTAGTTGGAGACCTTGGTTTCTTGCCACATGAACCTCTCTGTAGGGCAGTTCAAGACAAGGCATCTGGCTTCCTTCAGAATGAGTAATACAAGAAAAAGAAAGAACAAGATAAAAGTCTGCCTTTCTATGACCTAGTCCCTGACATCACACACCATTTACAGATGAGGCAACAATTAAAAATAGCTATTAACTGGCAGGCGAATGCATGTGTGTGCTCACACACACATGTGTGTGGCTCACCAGGCTCCTCTGTCCATGGGATTCTCCAGGCAAAGAATGCTGGAGTAGGTTGCCTTTTCCTCCTCTAGGGGGATATTCCCAGCCCAGGATCAAATACATGTCTCCTGTGTCTCCTTCACTGACAGATGGATTCTTTACCATTGTGCCTGAGAAGCCCATAATTGGTAGGACTAGAGTTCAAACCCATGTCTGTCTGACTCCACAGTCTCCCTATAACTTAGTTCAGTTCAGTCGCTTAGTCGTGTCTGACTCTTTGCGACTCCATGAATCACAGCACGCCAGGCCTCCTTGTCCATCACCAACTCCTGGAGTTCACTCAGACTCATGTCCATTGAGTCAGTGATGCCATCCAGCTATCTCATCCTCTGTCGTCCCCTTCTCCTCCTGCCCCCAATCCCTCCCAGCATCAGAGTCTTTTCCAATGAGTCAACTCTCTGCATGAGGTGGCCAAAGTACTGGAGCTTCAGCTTTAGCATCATTCCTTCCAAAGAAATCCCAGGGCTGATCTCCTTCAGAATGGACTGGTTGGATCTCCTTGCAGTCCAAGGGACTCTCAAGAGTCTTCTCCAACACCACAGTTCAAAAGCATCAATTCTTCAGCGCTCAGCTTTCTTCACAGTCCAACTCTCACATCCATACATGACCACTGGGAAAACCATAGCCTTGACTAGATGGACCTTTGTTGGCAAAGTAATGTCTCTGCTTAACTTTTCTTCCAAGGAGTAAGCGTCTTTTAATTTCATGGCTTCAGTCACCATCTGCAGTGATTTTGGAGCCCCCCAAAATAAAGTCTGACACTGTTTCCACTGTTTCCCCATCTATTTCCCATGAAGTGATGGGACCGGATGCCATGATCTTCGTTTTCTGAATATTGAGCTTTAAGCCAACTTTTTCACTCTCCTCTTTCACTTTCATCAAGAGGCTTTTTAGTTCCTCTTCACTTTCTGCCATAAGGGTGGTGTCATCTGCATATCTGAGGTTATTGATATTTCTCCTGGCAATCTTTTTTTTTTTTTTTTAACTTTACAATACTGTATTGGTTTTGCCATACATTGACATGAATCCACCACGGGTATACATGAGTTCCCAATCCTGAACCCCCTTCCCACCACCCTCCCCATATCATCTCCTGGCAATCTTGATTCCAGCTTGTGCTTCATCCAGCCCAGCATTTCTCATGATGTACTCTGCATAGAAGTTAAATAAGCAGGGTGACAATATACAGCCTTGACGTATTCCTTTTCCTATTTGGAAAAAGTCTGTTGTTCCATGTCCAGTTCTAACTGTTGCTTCGTGACCTGCATATACGTTTCTCAAGACGCAGGTCAGGAGGTCTGGTGTTCCCATCTCTTTCAGAATTTTCCACAGTGTATAGTGATCCACACAGTCAAAGGCTTTGGCATAGTCAATAAAGCAGAAATAGATGAGATGATTTTCTGGAACTTTCTTGCTTTTTCTATGATCCAGCGGATGTTGGCAGTTTGGTTCCTCTGCCTTTTCTGAAACAAGCTTGAACATCTGGAAGTTCACCGTTCACGTATTGCTGAAGCCTGGCTTGGAGAAGTTTGAGCATTACTTTACTAGCGTGTGAGATGAGTGCAATTGTGCGGTAGTTTGAGCATTCTTTGGCATTGCCTTTCTTTGGGATTGGAATGAAAACTGACCTTTTCCAGTCCTGTGGCCACTGCTGAGTTTTCCAAATTTGCTGGCATATTGAGTGCAGCACTTTCACAGCATCATCTTTCAGGATTTGAAATAGCTCAACTGGAATGCCATCACCTCCACTAGCTTTGTTCATAGTGATGCTTTCTAAGGCCCACTGACTTCACATTTCAGGATGTCTGGCTCTAGGTGAGTGATCACACCATTGTGATTATCTTGGTCGTGAAGCTCTTTTTTGTACAGTTCTTCTGTGTATTCTTGCCACCTCTTCTTAATATCTTCTGCTTCTATTAGTTCCATACTATTTCTGTCCTTTATCGAGCCCATCTTTGCATGAAATGTTCCCTTGGTATCTCTAATTTTCTTGAAGAGATCTCTAGTCCTTCCCATTCTGTTATTTTCCTCTATTTGTTTGCATTGATCACTGAGGAGGCTTTCTTATCTCTTTTTGCTATTCTTTGAAACTCTGCATTCAGATGCTTATATCTTTCCTGTTCTCCTTTGCTTTTCGCTTCTCTTCTTTTCACAGCTATTTGTAAGGCCTCCCTAGACAGCCATTTTGCTTTTTTGCATTTCTTTTCCATGGGGACGTTCTTGATCCCTGTCTCCTGTACAATGTCACAAACCTCATTCCATAGTTCATCAGGCACTCTATCTATGAGATCTAGTCCCTTAAATCTATTTCTCACTTCCACTGTATAATCATAAGGGATTTGATTTAGGTCATGCCTGAATGGTCTAGTGGTTTTCCCTACTTTCTTCAATTTAAGTACAAATTTGGCAATAAGGAGTTCATGATCTGAGCCACAGTCAGCTCCTGGTCTTGTTTTTGTTGACTGTATAGAGCTTCTCCATCTTTGGCTGCAAAGAATATAATCAGTCTGATTTCAGTGTTGACCATCTGGTGATGTCCATGTGTAGAGTCTTCTCTTGTGTTATTGGAAGAGGGTGTTTGCTATGACCAGTGCATTTTCTTGGCAAAACTCTATTAGTCTTTGCCCTGCTTCACTCCACATTCCAAGGCCAAATTTGCCTGTTACTCCAGGTGTTTCTTGACTTCCTACTTTTGCATTCCAGTCCCCTATAATGAAAAGGACATCTTTTTTGGGTGTTAGTTCTAAAAGGTCTTGTAGGTCTTCATAGACCCATTCAACTTCAGCTTCTTCAGCATTATTGGTTGGGGCATAGACTTGGATTACTGTGCTATTGAATGGTTTGCCTTGGAAACGAACAGAGATCATTCTGTCGTTTTTGAGACTGCATCCAAGTACTGTATTTTGGACTCTTGCTGACCATGATGGCTACTCCATTTCTTCTGAGAGATTCCTGCCCGCATTAGTAGATGTAATGGTCATCTGAGTTAAATTCACCCATTCCAGTCCATTTTAGTTCCCTGATTCCTAGAATGTCAACGTTCACTCTTGCCATCTCCTATTCGACCACTTCCAATTTGCCTTGATTCATGGACCTGACATTCCAGGTTCCTATGCAATATTGCTCTTTACAGCATCGGACATTGCTTCTATTACCAGTCACATCCACAACTGGGTATTGTTTTTGCTTTGGCTCCATCCCTTCATTCTTTCTGGAGTTATTTCTCCACTGATCTCCAGTAGCATATTGGGCACCTATTGACCTGGAGAGTTTTCTTTCAGTATCCTATCATTTTGCCTTTTCATACTGTTCATGGGGTTCTCAAGGCAAGAATACTGAAGTGGTTTGCCATTCCCTTCTCCTTGGACCACAGTGTGTCAGACCTCTCCACCATACCCACCCGTCTTGGGTGGCCCCACAGGGCATGGCTTAGTTTCATTGAGTTAGACAAGGCCTATAACCTAGAACATGTAAATAAATGGCCAAGATGCCTGGTCCTTCAGCTGGAATCTCTCAATGAAGCTTTCTCCACAGTCACCACTGATCAATCCTGCTTCCAGGAAATAGTTGCATCTTTGGGTCATGGACTTGAACTAAATCTTCCTTTTTGTGGTATGAGGAGTTAGCTTCCCAACTACTTTCTGTTTTGTGCTTTCCTCTCCCTGACCAACCCCAATAATATACAGTAAAAGAATGAGATAGCACTAGTGAAATACAGACTAGAATTTATATTTTGGGAAGGCACAGACAGCTTTGTGGACTTAGAATACTTGATGAAAATCTTTGAGGACTCAGTTTGATTCTATAAAATTCCTTCCACATTTATGTGTTTGGACTTTGGGATTGAGATTAGTGTTTCACTTGATATTCAGTCCTACTGCCAAAATGAAATGATGACCTTCTTGTTTTAAAAACAAATCTGTAGAAATTACTGAGCCATGTAGAATTTCTACCTGTGTTAATAAATCAATGACCTAAAATCGGAGAAAGGACCATGGTGTATACTTCATTTGATCTGCTGGCTGGTGAAGGCAGAGAATTAAGTTTATGAGATTCAAATTCACAATTTGCTTTCAATCAACTTTTTTTTTTTTTTTGAGTCTAGAGAAAATGTTTTCTCCCTCTTAAATTTTCCACATGAGTAGATTTTAGAGTCGTCTATTCAATCCATTCTGTGACAAGCTGACAGGGAGGCATGGCTTGACAGATATCAGCTCTTCTTCCCCTCTTCAGTCCCTACAGACTTAAAAAAAGAATGCTATAAAATAAAAACTATTTGTGTAATAGTTTCAAATATATACTTATGTTCCTAGTTCTAAAGTATTAGTAGAGTACCACCTAAATGAGCAAATGAAGCAGGAGCTACAATCAACTAATGCTCATCCAGTGATCTTGAATAAATTGAGTTTTTCCTGGGCTGAATCAATAGATGAACATTACAGATGACATGCAGTTCAGAGAGCTAATAAATTAGCCTCAGGGATTGAAATAGTATAATTATTAGACTTTCTCTAAAATAAAATCATCACTCCATTTAAGAAAATTGGAGATACTAAGGGAACATTTTGTGAACAGATATGCACAATAAAGGACAATCAATCCTGAATATTATTTGGAAGGACTGCTGCTGATAGCTCCTATGCTTTGGCCACCTGATGCAAAGGACTCACTGGAAAAGACCCTGATGCTGGGAAAGATTGAGGGCAAGAGGAGAAGAGGGCGACAGAGGATGAGATGGTTGGATGGCATCACTGACTCAATAGACATTAGTTTGAGCAAACTCAGGGAGACAGTGAAGGACAGGGAAGCCTGGTATGCTGCAGTTCATGAGGTCACAAAGAGTTGGACATGACTTAATGACTGACCAACAACAACTCTATTTTCAGATCTATGAAGGTATAAAAGAAATTGTCTTCTCAGGAAATGACTAGAAAACTCTAAAATTTTCTTTGGGAAGATTTAGAAAAGGCATTGATTAAGTATTGTTTTTCCTACAAATTTTCTGGCTCTAGTCCTCTGTTTAAATTTGTAATTTCTGAAGAAATGAACCAAAGGAGATTTTATCTGATGTAACTGACAAATTGAAGCCAAATGAGGATCCTTAATTAAATTATTTAAATAGTTCCTTAAATTTCTCGTCACTGAAACTAACATTGAAAAAAAACTAGAACACTTGACTATACATTGGGAATAGCATAGAGTCTCTGGGATACAAAAAAGTACAGTGTCAAAGATTTTGGGCATTCAATCATTCATTCATTCATTCAATAATTTTCAGAATATCTACTATATACCAGGCAGCATTGTAGGTACTGGGAATTCAGCACTGAAAAGAAAGCAAAAACAAAAACAAAGTGAACACAACAAGGACAAAAGTCTCTGTTTTTTTTTGAACCTGAATGTCTGGAATGCCAAAGGGAATAGGGGACATCTTGGTGAGCCCTTATATTATAACTTCAGTTTATGTAGAGATATATGTGACCTTGATTTGTATTTTGGGTGTCCGTGAGGCAAGAAATTCCCTGAGTTTTTAATCCCAGTGGGAGCAACCGTGAATGAAGAATTGCTGTTGCCATTGATTAGAACTGATAGATCACTGTCAATGGCCAAGAGCGTGTAAAATTGTGCAGAGAGGACTGATTATTGTTGTAGTCATCCTCCAGTATTAAGACAGTTGCTCAGGTTGGTCAGTTATGCTGACCTTTGGTGCCATCTTTTTTTTTTCCTTTAAAAAAATATTTATTTATTTTTGGTTGCACTGAGTCTTCATTGCTGAGCGTGGGCTTTCTCTAGGTGAGGCAAGCAGGGCTCCTCTCTAGTTGCAGTGCTGGCTTCTCATTGCAGTGGCTTCTCGTGTTGTGGAGCAGTCTCCAGGGTGCATGGACTTCTGTAGTGGCCGCCTGTGGGCTCAGTATTTGCAGCTCCGCAGCTCTAGAGCACAGGCTCAATGGTTGTGGTGCATGGTCTTAGTTGTCCTGAGGCATGTGGGATCTCCCCAGACCAGGGATCATACTGGCAGATGGATTCTTAACTATTGGACCACCAGGGAAGTCCCATATTTACTTCTTGAATTACCAGTTTTGTGTATTTCATTTTTAGGCAACAGCAACTCCTCCCTCTTCCCTTAGGGATTTGGTATCTTCTTTCCAAAATGGAAATATTCAAATAAAGCATAACACTTATCAGCACTAGATTTTTAAATTCCTATGGGCTTGTAATTTGTCCTGCCCCTTAGACATGGCAGCCCCACTGTATTCTGTATAGTTGACCACAGCATGGCTTCATGTTGACTTGCAGAACTCAGCATATTCTGTAAACATAAGGCCAGGAAACTGATCTGTCTATAGAACCTTTGATCAAGGATGTCCAAGTTAGAGGATAGGTAGTAGTGGCTCTCTGGGGAGGTCCATCACCCATGCCATCTGTAAGGTGAATGAACCTACCTTCTGGATCTCTCTCAGTTGATTCCTGCGGACTTCCCAAGTGGTTAGTGGCTCTGAAGAGGAGTGACCACCTCTGGTGCCATTGCACCTGAAAACGGAATGAGGATGGGAGAGCCACTTCCTCTCATAGGTGGAATGTAGCAGAGGGTCCAGGTTTGGCTTTATCTGTAAATATGGTTTCCATTTTAATAAGGAAGCCTCTGTGGGCATACAGAGTCTTCGGCCTTCTGCCCCCATGACCCAAGGCATAACAATCAGCTGGGCGTGGGGAGTCACAGGCTCAGTACTTGTGAGAACCTCCATCTCCAGGAGGGTTCAGTATGTGGACAGGATTTGCTGCTTTAATGGAGTGTAGCATGGGACCGAGGAGGGCCATTTCTTGCACCAGAAGCCGATGGGCCACTGTGGCCATCCTGGATAATACAGCAGCTGTAGGCAGCAAGAGAGGAGTTTGCTGAAGCATCAGTGGTGACAGAGTCTCTGGGAACACCAATTGCTATTGTAGAATAGCAATTTGAATAGATTCTAGAGTCAATTTTTGTTGGAAGACAATTCAGAGTGAGCCAATTCATAAGTAACAACATGAACAAGCCTATCAGTTAATTATGCCAGAATTGAGATTCAATTCTGATTCAATCTGTCTTGGCTAAGACACGTAACCCAGGTCCATGTGAAGGCGAGCCCTGTTCTCATATCATTGCCCCTAAAGTCAGTTTTTGTCACTTGGTAGGTAATGTCTATAACAGAGGCTTGGTGAAGTGAAGTGAAGAAGTAAAGTTTGGTGGGACTCTGCAAATGCAGCAGAGTGTAGGGCAGCTCAAAATGCAAACTTGCCAGAGGGCAGCAACACAACTCAAAGTTCAGACTCGTTGACACATAGCAGCTCAGAGCACATGCTTGCCAGGGGCAGATGATCTGGTAAGCAAACCAAATGCAAAAGAACGAAGAATCCCCACATGCGGCGGTAATTGCTAGATGGTCCGGTTTACAGCACCGATTGTATTGTGGTGGCCCTGTGGCAGGTGGGTCAACCTCTCACTCAGATTTGGTTCAGATGTTGCAAAGGATGATGTCACATGTGCACCGAGAAGATAAGATAGGCTTTATTACTCAGAGTGTGGGATCATCCAGAATGGCTTAAACCAAAAGGGGCGAGTGGCTTTGGTTTTTACTGTGGTTGGGGGTTGGGGCTGGGATTTGTGTGGTTTGAACTTCCTCTTGTGCCAGAGGATTTTGTATGGGCTTATCTAGGTGTGGGGCCAGAGGGAGAGGAGGAAGGATGGGACTTGAAAGAAATCAGGGGGTCTACCAGTGAAAATGAAGTCAGACTCTTTATTATGGTAGGTTCTACACAATTCTGTTTCTGTTGAAAGAATTAGAACTAACCTGAAAACTCAAGGAGAAGATTGAGTAATAATTCTGTAGATCCATGCATTGGACTATTGTGAGGCTAGAAATATTGTTAGGTGAGGAAATTAATTTATGCTGTATGATTCTATTTTAGTGTATATCCAAACATATATCTAAACATACATACACACATATACATGCTGGGCTGTGCTTAGTCGCTCAACCCCATGGACTGTAGCCCAACAGGCTCCTCTGTCCATGGGGATTCTCCAGGCAAGAACACTGGAGTGGGTTACCATGCACTCCTCCAGGGGATCTCCCCAACCCAGGGGTTGAACCTTCTCCAGTGTATCTTCCTGACCTAGGAATTGAACTGGGGTCTCTTGCATTGCAGGCAGATTCTTTACCAGCTACCAGGGAAGCCCATGCACATAAACACACACATACGTTTAGAGGGAAATACACCAAAATGTTCATAGTGTTAACTTATGTAAGATTACGATGGTTTTTATTCTGATTTTGTTTCTTTGGATTTTCCTTTAATGTATATTACATTTTTTTTAAAAAATAAGATTTTGTGTGTGGAAGCAGTTCTTTGCTGAAAATTTTGGTTTAATGTCATTTCTAGCCATGGAGCCACAGATAGAGTTGAGGTGAGAGTGGCTGCATGCAAGTTTGGTCCTCCTGCCTGTGTGTTTCCTCATTTTGTTTCTAGTTTAAAAATGATCCAGATGGCCCCAAATGATATGTTATGTAAATAGCTTTGCTACATGGTCTGCTTAATTCTGATTTACCATGGTTCAGAACATCTTGAATTAGTTTTGTATTTATTTTGTAGCTTTGTAAACTCCCCCAAATTCAGAGGTAGATAAGATTATTCAGAATTACTATGGTAAATTACCTTCTCCTCGAGTTTTTCAGTGCCTTGGCTAGAAATGATAAGATCTTCATAATAAAATTATTGAATTCTGATGATAGAGTGAGAATTTGGTCCGTGATAATGATTACTTCATTGGTACAGAGCATAATCTGTAGAGGACATGAACATTTCATAACACAAATCAAGGATAATAAATAAGGATAATTAAAAACTATCCTAAAGACTATGTAGCCTTTGCATGTTTAAAAACAGCATTGCTGGGCCTTCCTGGTGGTCCAGAGGTTAAGACTTCATGCTCCCAATGCAGTGGCCACAGGTATGATCCTTGATCAGGAAACTAAGATCCCATATGCCACAGGGTGTGACCTAAGTGTTTTTTTTTTTTAATTAAAAAAAATAAAAAGGAAAATAGCATTATTTCCTATTGAAAATGAATTATTATGTTCAAATATTAAAAGGTCAATAAACATTTGTTAATGCTTCCTCATAATTACTGAAAAAAGTATATGTTTAAAGTTGTTTTAGTAGGTCATGTAAAATTATGAAGTCTTTATTGTTTGACATTTAGTTTCATTATCAGAATATTAATTAAAGATATAACAGACAATGTCCATTGGGTAATACTGTAGAACCTTTTAAATCTAAAAAGAAGATGGTTCATTGAGTTCAAAAAAAGAATTTTGGCAATAACTGCATGTATTACATTCTAATTATTTTCAAATTGATAACTTAATAATGCATATGTACTGTTTAAGCACTCTAATCCAGAAATCAGAAAGCCTATTCTCCAACTGCCAAATATAAAGAGTTTGTATGATTTAGTTTCCAGAGAGATGAATGTTGTGAGACTGGAAGAAAGTACATTCAATACTTGGCTATTGCTTCCCTGTGCCACACGGCCAGAGTCTGTTACCCATAATGTTCATTTATTCCTTGCTTTAGAAAATTCATCACAATAACAACTCATATTGAGCATCTCTTTTGTGCAAGCCTTGAATTAGAGTCAAGTTCTCTTCCCTGAGGAAACGTATACCTGTTTATATAGTTTCAGCCTTATTACAAGTCTTCGGAAGAAGTTTCTGTAGTTGACTCAAGGGCAGAGGCCACCCTCCACTTCATTTTCTCAGTCTCTCATAACTGAAATGTGGGTAACTTGGCCCTTTGAATGGGAAGAGTATGGTCTGATGAAGCAAAGACCATAAGAAAAAAAATCTATGCTTGTGACTGATGGAAGCAGTGGGGATAGAAGCAGAAATCTATTTTCCAGAGGGAGCATGGCATCCCCGAGGTAAGCCAGAATTTCTGCTGGTGGTGTGGAGGCCAGCTTCTGGTCTTCCCTGACATCCTGTGAAAGTGAAAGGTGATCGTGTCAGTTGCTAAGTCATGTCTGACTCTTTGTGGCCCTATGGACTGTAGCTTGCTAGGCACCACTGTCCTTGGAATTCTCCAGGCCAGAATACTGGAATGAGCTGCCATTCCCTTCTCTAGGGGATCTTCGTGACCCAGGGATCGAAGCCGGGTCTTCTACATTGCAGGCAGTTTCTTTACCATCTGAGCACGAGGGAAGCCATGAGATCCTGTGCACCACCTTTTATAACAGCCTATAAATAAGTCTTGTGGTTTTTGTTTTTGGCTAAAATCAGCTAGATGCAAGTGTCTGTTGCTTGCCTCTAAGAATCTAAGTCATTTAATATTATTAATCTTTACCAAGGAGAAAACAAAATCAGAAAAATTTAAGATCTGCTTGTTGAAAGCCTATGCTTTTTTTTTTTTTTTAAATATGTGCTTCTGCAGAGATGTCTTCTCTTGCCAGCAAAGCTGCTTCTGGGTCCAATTTTCCAACCTGCTGGAAAATCACTCAAGGCTTATAGCCTACGTGCCCTTCTGCAGGAGCGCCTCTAATGAGGGCGGGAATAGATTTTATCATCTTAACTTGGGTTTTGTCTATGGTGCTGAAACATAGACTTCAGTTCACTCAGTGTAGTGGGAAAAACAGTCCAAAAAAAATGGCTGGACAAATAAAGCACAGCATTGTGGAAGAGGCTAAGTTGACTTATTGCATACTTTAGTTTTCAAGTCATTGTTTAGCTATTAAGTATAAAATAGCAGTTTTTTAAAAAGCAAAACCTGGTCATCTTCTGTTAGAGAGAGCAAGGCACTTGAAGTGGGCTGGGGTAACACAGCTCATTCCACACACTCCTGCTGTTATGTAGAACATGCTCTTAAGATTTATGTTTGTCTTGAAGTTAATTAGCCCAATGTAAACCTTATGTGCTTTTGATTAATGGGTTTCACACTGGCAGGCCCTGATAAACATGCATGATCTAATGCTGACAAAGAAATGGGACGACCTGGCCTGGTGGAGCTGGGGAGGGCTGATGGGTCTGAAGCAGGAGTGGATGGGAGGTCTTGCCGTAAGATGGCACTCCATTCTCTTTGTTTTCAGTTGTATCCAAACAAAAATCTGAGTACATATTACAGTCTCAGAGGAAAAATGTGTGTTTCACAATCCAAGTTGTGATTTGATGATATATCATGTTTCACGTCTGAACTCATTTCTGATAGTTACAATATACTTTTTTTTTTTTTTTAAAGCTTCTCAGGGTGTGTTTTGTGAAACTCCAATGGTTGTTATGTCTTGTTTTGTGTACCAGTGCCCTTCTTGAGTAAAAGCTCAGTTTTTTCAGATTCCATTCTTAACCCTTCTCCTTCCCAAATTAACTGCTTGGCCCTTGGGCTGGTCTGAGATGGTAAGGGTGGTAGGAAAGTCTTCAGATTGCTATCCAAGTCCCAGAGTTCTTTTCTGGATCCTTGTTGAGCTCAGCTTCATGGTGACCATTGTTTATGATGCTAATGCTTAGCCTGCTGGCTCTACTGCTAAAGGCTGTGCTGGTTTTTCTCTCACCCCTGAGCTTCCTCTCCTTTCTCGGCCCTGCCCTCTCTTTCCCTGTCTTTTCCTTCTAAGTCCTGCTGCCCAGAAGGAACCAGTCAAGGCCTGTCTTCCCTCCACAGTGCCCAGGAAAAGCTTTGCATACCCTCTGCATCATATGAGGGCAGCTGGCAGAAGCTTAAGAAAGCTGAGCGCAGGCTCTGCTGCTCCTCCATTGAGCCATTACATGGTGTCCACGGTTGGGTGGCCGCTCCATGCGGGTCTCCTGCCTCAGGGCAAGACGGGAAACCATGCAAACCGCGCCCCCTCCCACACACACACACTTTCAGTTTTCTCCTCAGCCTATCAACTATGCCTCCAGCTAAGATTTCAGCTTCAAGTGGGGAGGAAGTTATGACCTAAGATTTTGGCTTCTCACCTCTGAATCTTTTCCTCTGTCCATAATCTTCTAGGCTTGGAAGAGACTTCTTTCTCTTCCTCAGTGACACCTGTCCTGTCACCTCTGGGCCATAATAGTTGGTTAAACGGCAACAACAGAAGTTGGCTTATTTTAACAACAGTTCCAGAAATTTTACAGAGCTTAAAATTCCATGTGTATGTGTACATTTAGTTCTATTGTAATCATATGTATATATATGCACAATAGTGTCCTCCGCCTTGTGGTTATAACTTAATAGCACATCATGCATACTCTTTGGGGGAAGTATGTGTATTTACACACTTTAAAGAATGTGTTTTAAAAGGAAACTACTAAAGCCACAGTTCCTTGCCTTTCTCTTTCCTATCCCGGTCCCGTTCCCCAGAGGGAATTGCTGTTTACCTTTCTCTAACCATTATCTCTGTATCACTAGACAGTATATCATTGTGAGGAGGGAAGCTGCCAGCCTACAGGGCTCTCCTCCACCCCACCTGAAGGTGAGTCCAGAAGTTACTGGCTGAGGCATCACTTGCATTTGCTACACACTGTCTCTATGTGGAGTTAGAACCATATACTTCTTTTTGAGAATCCATTACATGCTAAATGCATGGATGTGATTAAATTTACTATAACATTTGAATTAAGCATGCCCAATTATTTGCAGATGTCTTAAAATGTCCAGACCACAATATTTATAATAAAGATGACATATCTGTAATCGGTATGTGTTACTGATAAATTGAATGCATCTCTCTTGGGGTGGGATCAAAGCTTTGTCTCCCAATGCCCCTTTTGACTTTATTCAGTAGAGGGAAGACTTTCCTCAGTTATGCAATAGAGCTATTGAAGACCATCCTGGAGTCAATTTATGTCACAAAACAGTCACAATTGAAAAAATGAAAAGCATCTTATCCAAGCTATTAACACGTCAGTCTTTATTCAAAGACATGTCTTCTCACCTTCTCCCAGCTAAGACCCAGTGGGTATAATGATCACCTACAATCTTTCTTCCTATCCTATCCTTCTATCCTCAATGGGATGTTTTCTACCCTATTAGTGATAAGGCATGAGAAGAGAGGAAGCAGGATACAGATGTTGGCTGGATGGCTTTGTGCCCTGTGAACTTGGCATGGTTAAAGCCTACTTTTTCTCTTGTGGTTCCTTTTTGAGAATCCCAAATGGGGAACCTCTTACTTGCTGTTCTCTTTAACCCAGAAGACTGATTATCTTTCTACCCTGACTAGTGACTTGAGCCTCCTTCTCCAGCCTCTTGGAACTTGTTTCCATCTCTAGCTTCTTGCATCTTCTAGTTTTTTCTCTGAATAGAACATTCTCCAGCTCACTAACAAACATTCCCCTCTCTTCTGTCCCCACCAGCACCTTGGTTAACTATGCTTCCAACCTCAGGGGTCACAGATTAAGTTCTCTGTGGAGCCTAATTAGAGTCCCTCCCCATCAGAGCTTGAGGTAAGAGGTCAGGTTGACAGTCTCCCAGTGCTTTGGGGCACTCTCCAAAACCCCTCTTCACACAATGATCTCCTTATAGCATATTTTCTTTCCATTCTGGCCTCCTTGATGTTGCTCATCTGTCTAAGGTGTTCAAAGGGTCACAGGCAAGGTTTTGACTCTTGTAAGTTCTGTATTTTGTAAATTTTTGAAATCTTTGTCATCTATTTAAAGATGTAAACATAACACCTTGTCATACTTTTCCCATTCATGTTATCCTTTCTTAAACAGTGGGTTAACTACAGTTCACTAGCTTGTAGTTTTAGACTCATGTCTATTTCTCTCTTGTCCTATTTTCCTTTATCTGTTTTATTTAGACTCTTTGCTTTCTAACTAAGAGAAACCACCTAAAGTTGGCTTATGCAGCTGTTCATGATGACAGCTCTTTCAAGGAAGTGAAAAGCATGAATACTGTCTGGCCTTAGGGTGGGCTTGAGCCAGGGAGAAGGTGATAGAGAGCCTACAGAATAGTCTCTTTCTATTCTATTTACATACACACACATCAATTTTTTCTCTTTCTGTAGACAGGCTGGCTAGCTCTGTTAGCAACTGTGGCGGGAATAAATGACGATGCTCAAGTTCCTATGCTATCATGCTAGTTACAAAGAGAGACTCCATCTCTTATTTCTAGGAAAATGACCCTGATTGGCCCATCATGGGTCAAGTGTTCATTTCTTGTTCCCATAAAGACAGATGGTAGTAAAATAATAGAAACATTGTAACCACTGGAAGCCTTACACTCTGGATTGGGTTTGGCAAACAGCAAATACAAAAAGTTAGCCCCTATAACACCTATAGTTTACAAGACCTTCTAGTTCAGTTCAGTCCCTCAGTCGTGTCCGACTCTTTGTGATCCCATGAATCACAGCAGGCCAGGCCTCCCTGTCTATCACCAACTCCCAGAGTCCACCCAAATCCATGTCCATTGAGTTGGTAATGCCATCCAACCATCTCATCCTCTGTTGTCCCCTTCTCCTCCTGCCCTCAATCTTTCCCAGCATCAGGGTCTTTTCAACTGAGTCAGTTCTTTGCATCAGGTGGCCAAAGTATTGGAGTTTCAGCTTCAACATCAGTCCTTCCAATGAACACCCAGAACTGATCTCCTTTAGGATTGACTGGTTGGATCTCCTTGCAGTCCAAGGGACTCTCAAGAGTCTTCTCCAACACCACAGTTCAAAAGCATCAATTCTTTTGCACTCAGCTTTCTTTATAGTCAACTGTCACATCCATACTTGACCACTGGAAAAATGATAGCCTTAACTAGACGGACCTTTGTTGACAAAGTAATGTCTCTGCTTTTTAATATGCTGTCTAGAGTGGTCATAACTTTCCTTCCAAGGAGTAAGTGTCCTTTAATTTCATGGCTGAGATCACCATCTGCAGTGATTTTGGAGCTCCCCAAAATAAAATCTGACACTGTTTCCACGGTTTCACCATCTATTTGCCATGAAGTGATGGGATCGGATGTCATGATCTTCGTTTTCTGAATGTTGAGCTTTAAGCCAACTTTTTCACTCTCCTCTTTCACTTTCATCAAGAGGCTCTTTAGTTCTTCTTTGCTTTCTGCCATAAAGGTGATGTCATCTGCATATCTGAGGTTATTGATATTTCTTCCGGCAATCTTGATTCCAGCTTGTGCTTCATCCAGTCCAGCATTTCTCATGATGTACTCTGCATATAAATTAAATAAGTAGGGTGACAATATACAGCGTTGACATACTCCTTTTCCTATTTGGAATCAGTCTGTTGTTCCATGTCCAGTTCTAACTGTTGCTTCCTGACCTTCATACAGGTTTCTCAAGAGGCAGGTCAGGTGTTCTGGTATTCCCATCTCTTTCAGAATTTTCCACAGTTTATTGTGATCTACACAGTCAAAGACCTTTTAGAAATTTCAACAAAAAAGATTTCCTTTTCATCCTAGAGGACTGGAATACCAGGTAGGAAGCCAAGAGATACCTGGAGTAATAGGCAAGTTTGGCCTTGGAGTACAAAATGAAGCAGGGCAAAGGCTAATAGAGTTTTGCTGAGAGAACACAGTGGTCATAGCAAACACCCTCTTTCAGCAACACAGAGATGACTCTACACATGGTCATCACTAGATAGTCGATACTGAAATCAGATTGATTATGTTCTTTGCAGTAAAAAATGGAGAAGCTCTATACAGTCAGCAAAAACAAGACTAGGAGCTGACTGTGGCTCAGATCATGAACTCCTTACTGCAGAACTGAGACTTAAACTGAAGAAAGTAGGGAAAACTATTAGGCCATTCAGGTATATCCTAAATCAGATCTCTTACAATTATACACAGAAGTGACAAATTCAAGGAATTAGATCTGATAGAGTGCCTGCAGAAGTATGGATAGAAGTTTGTAAAATTGTACAGGAGGCAGTGATCAAAATGACCTCCAAGAAAAAGAAATGCAAAAAAGCAAAATGCTTGTCTGAGGAGGCATTATAAATAGCTGAGAAAAGAGAAGTGAAAGGCGAAGGAGAAAAATAAGATATACCCATCTGAATGCAGAGTGCCAAAGAAGAGCAAGGAGAGATAAGAAAGACTTCCTCAGTGATCAGTGCAAAGAAATAGAGGAAAACAATAGAATAGGAAAGACTAGAGATCTCTTCAAGAAAATTAGAGATACCTAAGGGACATTTCATGCAAAAATGGGCTCAATAAAGGACAGAAATTGTATGGACCTAACAGACGTAGATAGATATTAAGAGGAAGTGGAAAGAATACACAGAAGAGCTATACAAAAAAGACTTTAATGACCTGGATAACCATGATGGTGTGATTACTCACCTAGAGCCAGACACCTAGGGAGTGTGAAGTCAAGAGGACCTTAGGAAGCATCACTACAAACAAAGGTAGTGGAGGTGATGGAATTCCAGCTGAGCTGTTTCAAATCCTGAAAGACTGTGCTGTTAAGTGCTGCACTCAATATGCCAGCAAATTTGGAAAACTCAGCAGTGGCTGAGTTTCAGCAAGCTCCAGGAGATGGTGAAGGACAGGGAAGCCTGGCGTGCTGCAGTCCACGGGGTTGAAAAGGGTCAGACACAACTGAGCGACTGAACAGCACCGACAGTAACATCTATGCCGATTTTTAATTGTTGAATTAGCTGCCTTAACTGTCACTGTAATTATTGAATACTTTTTTCATATTAGTTCTATGGCTGATACAACAAATTATTTGGTTGCTTAAAACAATGCAAATTTATTGCCTTGGGTTCTGTAGGTCAGAAGTTCGAAATGGGACTTGCGGGCCTAAAATAAAATTATTTGCATGGCTGCATTCCTTCTGGGAGGCTCTAGGGGAGCATCAGTTTCCCTGCCATTTCCTATGTTTAGAGGCTGCGCACATTCCTTAGGTATGGCTTCCTTTCATCTTCAAAGACCGAAGTGGTTTGTCGAGTCCCTTCTAGGCTGCATCACGCTGAAACTCACTCTCTCGCTTATAAGAACTTTTAAGATTACATTGGGTCCACCTGCAGCACACAGGAGAATTGCCCCCTTCCAAGATCCTGAACTTAATCACATGTGCACAGCTTCTTTGAGTTGTTATATGAGGTAACAGGATCGTGGGTTCAGAGAACTGGAATGCAGATATCTTTGTGGGATTGTTATTTGGCCTACCACGACTTTCTTTGTTTACCTCCCCTCGCTCCCCCCAACTTCTCTGTATATGTTGTACTTGATCTTACACTTAATGTTTCTTCTTTTCCCTTCCTCTCCTTGTGGCTAAATTTTCTTTAGCTGGTCACCTGAAGCTTACACAGACAAAAATGACATTCTAGTCCTTTATTTAGTCTACTTTGCCACTCATTTTATTGATGCTACTGGAGCTTACTATTTATTAGATGGACTCATAGGTGAAAATTATGTATCAATTATATTTTGAGAATAAATATTCTTGCAAGTTTATGAGATTTCTAAAGGCGCAGAAAGCTAATGACATAAATGGATAATTTGTTGTTGTTCAGTCACTAAGTCATGTCTGAGTCTTTACAACCCCATGGACTACAACACGCCAGGCTCCCCTGTCCTTCACCGTCTCCCAGTTTGCTCAGATTCTTGTCCATTGAGTTGATGATGCTAACTAATCATCTCATTCTCTGACACCCCCATTTCCTTTTGCTTTCAATCTTCCTCAGCATCAGGGTCTCTTCCAGTGAGTTGGCTCAGTGCATTAACTAGCCAAAGTATTGTAGCTTCAGCTTCAGGATCAGTCCTTCCAATGGATATTTAGGGTTGATTTCCTTTAGGATAGACTGGTTTCATCTCCTTGCAGTCAAAGGGACTCTCAAAAGTCTTCTCCAGCACCACATTTTGAAAGCATCAATTCTTCAGCCCTGAGCCTTCTTTATGGTCCAACTCTCACATCCATACATAACTACTGGAAAAACCATAGCTTTGACTAGGTAGGCCTTTGTCAGCAAAGTGATGTCTATGCTTTTTAATATGCTGTCTAGGTTTGTCATAGCTTTTCTTCCAAGGAACAGGTGTCTGTTCATTTCATGGCTGCACCACAGTCCATGGTGATTTTGGAGCCCAGAAAAAGAAAATCTGTCACTGCTTCCACTTTTTCCCCTTCTATTTGACATGAAGTGATGGGACCAGATGCCATGATCTTAGTTTTTTAAATTTCAAGCCAGGTTTTTCACTATCCTATTTTGCCCTCATTGAGAGGCTTCTTAGTTCTTCACTTTCTACCATTAGTGTGGTATCATCTGCACATTTGATGTTGTTGATATTTCTCCCAGCAATCTGGATTCCAGGTTGTGACTGGTCTGGTCCAACCCAGTATTTCACATAATGCACTCTGCATAGAAGTTAAATAAGCAGGGTGACAATATACAGCCTAGTCATACTCCTTTCTGAATTTTGAACCAGTCATCTGTTTCATGTCTGGTTCTAACTGTTGCTTCTTGACCCACATACAGGTTTCTCAGGAGACAGGTAAGGTGGTCTGGTATTCCCATCTCTAAGAATTTTCCACAGTTTGCTGTGATCCACACAGTCAAAAGCTTTTAGCATAGTGAATGAACCAAAAGTAGATGTTTTGTCTGGAATTCCCTTGCTTGTTCCATGAACCAGTGAATGTTGGCAATTTAATCTCTGGTTCCTCTGCCTTTTCTAAACCCAGCTTGTACATCTGGAAGTTCTCGATTCACATACTATTGGCATCTAGTTTGAAGGATTTTGAACATAACCTTGCCAGCTTGTGCAATGAGTGTAATTGTGCAGTAGTTTGAACATTCCTTGGCATTGGCCTTCTTTGGGATTGGAATGAAACCTGTCCTTTTCCAGTCCTGTAATCACTGCTGAGTTTTCCAAATTTGCTGGCATATTGAGTATAACCCTTTTAACAATATCATCTTTTAGAATTTGAAATAGCTCAGCTGGAATTCCATCACCTCCACTAGTTTTGTTTGTTGTAAATGCTTCCTAAGGCCCATTTAACCTCACTCTCCAGGATGCCCATCTCTAGGTGAGTGACCGCACCATCATGGTTATTCCCGGTCATTAAGACTTTTTTTGTACAATTCTTCTGTTTATTCTTACCACGTCTTCTTAATCTCTTATTCTTCTGTTAGGTTCCTGCCTTTTCTGTCTTCTATTGTGCCCATCTTTGCATGAAATCGTGCCTTGATATCCCCAATTTTCTTGAAGAGATTTCTAGTCTTTCCTATTGTGTTGTTTTCCTCTATTTCTTTGCACTGTTCATTTAAGAAGGTCTTCTTATCTCTCCTTGCTATTCTCTGGAACTCTGCACTCAGTTGGGTATATTTTCCCTTTCTCCCTTGTCTTTCACTTAGACACAGTGCCTGAAGAACTATGGACAGAGGTTCATAACATTGTACAGAGGCGGTAACAAAACCATTCCAAAGAAAAAGAAATGCAAGGAGGCAAAGTCATTTCTGAGGGGCCTTTCCAAATAGCTGAGGAATGAAAACGGATAGTAAGAGAAAGCTTATTTTATTTTTAAATTTTTTATAATTTTATTTATTTTTGGCTGTGCTGGGTCTACATTGCTGCACAGGATTTTCTTTAGTTGCAGAGAGCAGGGGTTATTCTCTAGTTGTGGTGTGTGGGCTACTCATGTGGTAGCTTCTTTTGTTTCAGAACATGAGCTCTATGGAGCTTCAGTTCAGTTCAGTCACTTAGTCATGTCTGACTCTTTGCGATCACATGGCCTGCAGCACGCCAGGCCTCCCTGTCCCTCACCAACTCCCGGAGCATACACAAACTCATATCCATTGAGTTGGTGATGCCATCCAACCATCTCATCCTCTGTCATTCCCTTCTCCTCCAACCTTCAATCTTTCCCAGCCTCAGGGTCTTTTCCAATGAGTCGGTTCTTTGCATTAGGTGGCCAAAGTATCGGAATTTCAGCTTCAACATCAGCCCTTCCAATGACTATTCAGGACTGATTTCCTTTAGGATGGATTGGTTGGATCTCCTTGCAGTCCAAGGGACTGTCAAGAGTCTTCTCCAACACCACAGTTCAAAAGCATCAATTCTTCTGTGCTCTTTATAGTCCAACTCTCACATCCATATATGACTACTGGAAAAACCATAGCTTTGACTAGACAGACCTTTGTTGGTAAAGTAATGTCTCTGCTTTTTAATATGCTGTCTAGGTTGATCATAACTTTTCTTCCAAGAAGCAAGTGTCTTTTAATTTCATGGCTGCAGTCACCATCTGCAATGATTTTGGAGCCCAAGAAAATAAAGTCTCTCACTGTTTCCATTGTTTCCCCATCTATTTGCCATGAAATGATGGGGCCAGATGCCATGATCTTAGTTTTCTGAGTGATGAGTTTTAAGCTAACTTTTTCACTCTCCTCATCAAGAGGCTCTTTAGTTCTTTTTCGCTTTCTGCCATAAGGGTGGTGTCATCTGTGTATTCGAGGTTATTGATATTTCTCCTGGCAATCTTTTTAGTAGTAGCACATGGCCTTTGATCACAGGCTCAATCATTGTGGTAAACAGGCTCAGTTCCTCTGTGGCATGTGGGATCATCCTGGATCAGGGCTTGAACCTGTGTCTCCTGCACTGGCAGTAGGATTCCTTACCACTGAGCCACCAGGGATGCCCCCAGAAAAATCTAGTTTTAAAAGGCTCATTCCTATTGGGAAAGGAAGGAGACATGGGTTGTATGGTGACAAAGAAAAGTAGTCTCTTAGAAGTGAATGAAAAATGATAGTTTGGTTTGCTGTGATTTTTCACAGAATGTCAATTAAGGAAGCAACAACATAATAATTTTAACTATGAATACAATCAGGATGGTCAGGCAATAATAAAGTAGATAGTAAGAACTTCCCAGGTGGCTCCATGGTAAAGAATACACCTGCCACTGTTGGAAATACAGGTTCAATTCCTGGGTCAGGAAGATTCCCCTGGAGAAGGAAATGGCAACCCACTCCACTATTCCTGTCTGGAAAATACCACAGACAGAGCCTGGTAGGCTACAGTTCACGGCATCACAAAAGAGTCAGATAGGACTTAGTGACTAAACAACAGTAGTAAGTAAAAATAAAAATAATACCTATCATTTTTTGGAAACTTAATGTATGACAAGTATTGCATTAAGTGCCATATGTATACAATAATAATAATAAGCCTGCCAGCTCAGGTGTTACCATTATTCCCCCTTGTAACTGGGAGACTTAGAGCCAGATTGTATAATTTTGAAAGTCACACCAGCTGTAGTAGAGGATCTTGTATTTAAACCCATGTGGTCAGTTATACTCTACAGCCTCCCTCTTATGCACTCCAAACCCCACTAATTGCCTTCCTCCTCACTTTATCTTCCTTCTAACCATACAGATAAAAACATCAGGGTGTGGCAAGATAAAGAGACTTTCCCAAGGTCACTCAATTTCTGGCAGAACTAGAGCTCAGGGTCCATGTACTATGATACTCAGTCCAAGGATGCTAAGTGTTGGTCATACATATGGGGAAAAAAAGAAAGAAAGGTGAAGAGGTGAAACAGGATATGAAGTATGAAAGTAGGAAAATTATAAAAGGGAAAAGATAAGCAATATTAAGGCTGAATAAAACTAAAAAGTATTCATGCAGTGGTAGATGCTGCTGGTGACTTGCTGCTGCTGCTGCTAAATCGTGTCTGACTTTGTGCGACCCGATAGACGGCCTCCCACCAGGCTCCCCCGTCCCTGAGATTCTCCAGGCAAGAACACTGGAGTGGGTTGCCATTTCCTTTTCCAGTGCATGAAAGTGAAAAGTGAAAGTGAAGTCACTCAGTCATGTCCGACTCTTAGCGACCGCAGCCTACCAGGCTCCTCCATCCATGGGATTTTCCAGGCAAGAGTACTGGAGTGGGGTGCCATCGCCTTCTCTGGTGACTTGCTATCTACCTAGAATACTTGCATCCTATTCAGCTGAACAACATATTGCTGAGCTCCCACTATTTCTTGTTCTTTCCCAAAGCTAAGCTGTGTTGATTTTACCTCCTCATGAGCCACTGATGATGAACAAGTTGTATGGTCAGGCAGGGAATCATTTAAGATCAGATTATTGAGGACTGTTCCCTATGGAAACAAACCTTTTCCATATGTGGGCCTTGATTGATGGCAATTAGAGAAACATAAATTTGGAAGCTCTTTTCCACTTATAGTCATTGACTGCAAGAGCAGCTCTAACCTCATCTTGGCTTTGAAGCTATGCTTCTTGGCATCGGAGGTCAACTTTGGTGTGAAAAGATGACTCCTCAATTCCTGGGCAGTTAAAGGGTGTGCAACCATTTCTCCCGTTTCAGTTTATACTTGGATAGATAGCCCCAAACTGCTTCTTAGAAGTATGTTAGGATGTAGCCTGGAGTGAAAACTTGTCCAAATAGTTGACAAAAATATTGTACATCCCTCTGATGAGAGAATCTAAATTTAATAAGCTCTGTATGCAAGGTGTCAGCTGAGAGACAAACCTGCGTGCCTTCCAGATAATCTTTCTCACAAGCTAGCAGTGATTCCTCAACAGGTCTCTCGTAGGCAACCTCTGCAGGCAATTGGCATTAGAGAATAGAATGTTTCTCTTGTCAGCAAGATCAGATAAAACAGTGAGGTGGTGAGAATGGGATAAGACAGGCTTAGTCCTACGACTTTTAGATTTTGTGGAGTTTGCCCTCAGACCTTGTGCAGTGATGATGGTCTTGTGATCTTTCAAACTCTCTATCTAGAATGTGAGAAATAGGTCATTTTTAGTTTCTGATCCCACAGGTTTATCTGGGGTTCATTTGAAATTCTCCACATTTATCTCATCTTTATCTAGATCTATCTCCATAAAATCCAGAGAGTCTTTATATGGCCTGGCTAGGTGGAGGGCAAGGCAGTGTGAGTCAAGGTAGAGGTGTTTTCATTCAAGACACATCTTCTTAAAGTCCAGACTAGGGGTTCTCAAGTAGAAACATGAGAACTATATTACCAACATATGATGAGTAATTTTTAAGTTAAATTTGCCTTTATTCAAAAAAGGGAATGTGTCATATGTAAATTGGAGTGCCTGTTTGTGTGTTTTTTTCTTTCAAAAATCCCAAGTGGTTTCCAGCACTTGAAACTTGCCCATTCCAGCTCTTTATAGTCCCCACTATTTTCTCTTGTCTCTTCAACATGATCCTGTGTGTCAGTTGCTAAAAACCATCACACACACACCCTGAAAATCTTTTCATAGTCTAGAAGTATGAGAATCTAAAATTTTGGCTGTAATTTCAATAAAGCTGAATTCTTTATGATTGTGGCCCATGTTCTGTTGAACTTCCATAAGGAATGAAATGATTGATAAAGAATTGATCAAGAATGGGCAGAGAATGAACAAGTGATGTTAAGCCTTATTGTATATATTTTAACAGGGCTATGAGATACTCATTGATAAAAAATAGTGACTCAGTGGTTTTAACTCTAAACAACAATGAAAATCAATAATTGCTAAAATGTCTTTTGATTTTTTTCTTTGACGGGACAGGGACTAAGAACGTGTGAGAAATCTCTGAAACTCTTATTTCCTGGACATTGGTGCAGCTCATTTCTTCATCTCCTGCAGCTCTGCTCTGGTATCATCAGTGAGGCCTTTTCTAACCAGTCTATTTAAAGTTACAAAGCTATTTACTCCTCAGCAATCTCTTTTCCCCTTCTCTGCTTTATTTTTTCTTCGAAACCTATCACCTTTTAAAATAGTAACATAATAAAAAGGGTTGTTTTTTTTTTTTGTGTGTGTGTATGTTTATTATTCCCCCGTCTTAACTAGAATGTAATTTCTATAAAGGCACAAATTTATGTTTGTTTGGTTCACTCTCATGACCTAAAAGAGTGCCTTAATCTGTATATTTTGAATGGATAGTTGCTGAATGAAGAATCATCGTTTAGAACAGATAAAGAATGTGTGCCTCCATTTCGACTGATAATCTAAACTAATTTTTTTCAAAGCAGATGTTTCTAAGATTTGAGAGTTGGGAACTATTTAAAAACAAATTAAATCCATTTTTTGCTGAGTTTTTTTTTTTTAACCATAGTATCTTTCATTGTTTAAGATGAAATAAAGGTTACTTAAGGGAGATTGCTCAAGATTTTACTTCTCTTGTCACATTTTTTAATGTGACATTTTTCCAGAGGGCATTTATATAGCCTTTTTCATCAGAAAAAATCCGTGAATTATGTATTTAGGTGATTATTATTATTGTTTGAAATTTGTAATATCTGGACTAAGGAGAGTTCTTGAAAGCTGTTAACAAAGAAGACATCTCCTGTTACTAATTCAGAGTCCTCTGGAATCTCAGTGTTTCCCATAATGGCATGCTTTCCTGCTATGTAAATATCAGGGCCAAAGAGTGAAATGTCTAAATTCAGAAAGCATCTAGGAAAACATATCCTAAAATATTATTATAAGCAAAAGTAAGCTAGTTGGAATGAAAAGGAAATGGCACATTTAAACTTTTATTCCTTCTTACTTAATGCAGAACTTTTGTTATTTTTCTATCTCAGTTAATTTCGGCATGCATTTATTTTTATGTATGTAATGTTACTGAGAACATTGGTTAAGATTTGTTCTGATTTTCAGGACTTTCTTTTACTATATTTTATTAAACCAAGAGAATATTTAAGATAACATGTGATAATTAATATGAAACTCCTTTAGAGAGGACACTAAGGTGATTTAAAAATTGTCTTAACAGTTTTATGAGATATATGTGGAGCAAATGGCTCACTTCAGCTTAATGCACTGAAGTTGAATTTTTATCTCCATTCACCATATGCTGTATTTTAGCTTTTTTTGTCATATTTTCTGTGACCCACATCCCATTGAAGTAGCTGGGCAAATTTGAGAATGTGATAATTTAGGCATAGACTCTTCACAAAAAGATGGCAGGAGGCAGAAAAGAAACGATCTTGGATCTCTCAGCAATGTTTGTCTTTTTCTGTCCTACTTCACTTAGCATAAAGCCCTGAAGGTCCATCTATGGTGTCAGAAATGTCGATTTCCTTCTTTCTTATTCCTGAGTAATATTCCGTGTGTGTGTGTGCAGGTGTGCGTGCACACACACACCTGCACACACACACACACACACACAACTTCTTTATCCATCTGTCCATTGATGGATACTTGGGTTGCTTCCATGTCTCAGCTATTATAAAGAATGCTGTGATGGGAGTATAGATATCTTTTCAAGTTAGTATTTTCATTTCTTTGAGATAAATACACAGAAATATAATTGCTGGATTAAGGGTAGTTCTAGTCTTAATTTTTAAAGGAATTTCCGTGTTGTTTTCCATAATGACTGCACCAATTTGCATTCCCACCAACAGTGAAGAAGGGTTCTATATTCTCTATATCCTTGTCAACACTTGTTATTTCATATCATTTTGATAATAGCTATTCTAACAATCATGAGGTGATATTATTGTGGTTTTGATTACCATTTCCCTGATAATTAGTGATACTGAATACCTTTTCATATGCCTGTTAGTCATCTTTATGTCTTCTTATATATCTACTCAGTTCTGCCTATTTTTAAATCGTATTGTTTTTGCTATTGAATTGTATGAGTTCTTTATATATTTTGAATATTAAACTCTTATCAGATATATGGCTTGTAAATATTTGCTCCATTTTTATAGGCTATCTTTCCATTTTATTGATGGTTCCAGTTTGCTGTGCAGAAGCTTTTTAGTTGATGTAGTCCCACTTGTTTATTTTTGCTTTTGCTTTATTGATTTGAGTAAAATCAGTAAATTCTAATCATGAAAGTGGAGCTGTCATATTCACATTATATTTATCCAAATTCAACTACATGTATTAGTATAAAGAGTCTATAATCACCTATAACAATATGAACTTTATGTATTAGCTAATTACTTTAGCTTTATTTGGTGCTGGCCAGAAAACCAGAAACAATTAAATTCTGTATTGGAGAGAGAGAGTACACAGTGTACTCACATAGTGTAGTTTATGGTGATTTCATGGGCTATTAAACATAATTTTTACAACATGCAATATTCTCCTTTGTACTTATTTTAAAACATAACCTATGTTAGAGATGATTTTACTGTGGTATTAATATAAGTGTTTTTCTATGAAGTATATTAATTTTGCATAATAAACTCAACTCGAATTCATTAGCTTTGTACCTACTCTTAACATTCTGCAAAAAGCTTCAACTAGTACAGAACTGGATTTTTTATGGTGATATGCTTATAAGTCTGTTATTTCCTAGATTGTTCATATTTATATAGTTTAAAATATACTCATATTTTATTCATGTGCATACACATTTTTATAAATGATAGTTACTGCTCCCCCAACTCCAGAAACTGCAAGGAACCTGAAATATGCATTCTGCATTTATAATGAAAACAACAACACAATATCAACTTAAAAGTGACTTGCCCTGGATTACTCATAAAGCAGAAAAACTTGCCATAGAAATGCTTTGAAAGCCTTGGAAGAAATGTGCCATCAAAATGCAAATATGTTTTCACTTAAAAAGAAAAAAAATTCTCTCTGGAAACTGGTTTACATAGGATTTGGAGTTAACATTCCAGTATTTCAACTGATTGAAACCATTGGCTATTTTATTTACCAATGTTCTTTGGACTTAGTACCATCTGCTGTTCATTGTTAGAGCATGCAAAATTCTTGGGATTATATATCCTCCAGCAGATTTCTTTGTTATGGTCCATTTTTGTAGGCTGTTGGTTCAACTTTTCTTGGTAGCTCCAGTATTTTTTGCTAAAATCTATGTTTTGGTGTAGTTCTTCTATGACCTGAATTACAAATTCCTAATTTCCAGAAGAAATAACACAGCACAGGTAAGTTGTACTAGCTTATTCTGACCTTGTTAACCACATTTAACTTTTTTGCTTTTGATAACTACATTCATTTATCATCCTCTCATTTTTACTTCTTCCTTGAACTAAAATCATTTCACTTACGTTATTACCTAAGGTATTGTTAGGCAGTACTTTACTCCATCAGTTACTTAGTTGCTAAGTCACGGCCGACTCTTTTCAACCCATGCACTGTGGCCCACCAGGCTTTCTGTCCATGGAGTTCTGCAGGCAAGAATACTGGAGTGGGTTGCCCTTCCCTTCTCCAAGGGATCTTCCTGACCCAGGGTTCAAACCTGGGTCTCCTTCATTATACTAAATATAGTCCTTCCTGATCTGTTGCTCATTGTCATGGATTGATGGTGTCTCTCCTGTTACTGCTCAAAAAAGACTCACTGGAGTCTTAACTCCCCGGTATCTTAGAATGTGACCTTATTTGGAGATAGGTTCTTTACAGAGGTAATCAAATCTCCAGAGGCTAGGAGAAAGTCCTGGAACATATTTTTCTTTAGTGCCTGGAGAGGGAGCATGGCCCTGTTGACATGTTGATCCCCTATTTCTAGCCTCCAAAACATTGAGAATAAATTTATAAGTTACTCAGTAAGTAGTACTTTGCTATGGCAGCCTTAACAAACTAATATTTACTCACTAATCTTATTGCCCATTGTATTTCTTCATGTCTTCTCCTGTGTGCCCAAACTTTCCTGATTATTTGCTTTTTTATTATTTATCATGGGCTGTCCTTCTCACACATCAGTATATTCAAAATTTATTGTTGTTTAGTCACTAAGTTGTGTCTGACTCTTTTGCAAATCCATGGACTGTAGCCCACCAGGCTCCTCTGTTCATGGGATTCTCCAGGCAAAAATACTGGAAAATACTGGTTGCCATTTTATTCCCCAGGGGATCTTCCTGACCCAGGGATTGAACCCTCATCTCCTGCTTGACAGGCAGATTCCTTACCACTAAGCCACCTGGGAAGCCATATTCAAATTTTACCTTTTATTTAAGGTCCTATATTTCAAATGCAAGATTGTTTATGAAAACTTCATAAATAATAAACTTCTGATAAAATTAGGTATGTTTTCTCCTTGATGTCCCATTTTGAGATCCTTTGCTTAATCCCAAATGGCTAGCTAGAGATTGTTTTCATCACCATAGTAGATATCTTGGGCCCATATATTCTGGAAAGATTTGTTAAATGAGATACTGGAAGAAGACATGAGATATGGAAACTGATACATACAGGTAGTAAGAAGTCCACATTTATGGCTCACTGAGTGGGAAAGTTCTCCCTATTTAAACCAAGCTCAGTTTTTGGAAATTTCCCCAGAGGCCTGAGGACAGTTTCTTCTTTATTCTACTTATCCTGGCTCTTCCCAGGTAGCAAAACCACTGCAAAACTGTTCTTTTATGTTTTGGGGGTGCAGTAATAACTTAGCAATTAAACCACCACCATGATCTAATTTATTTTCTCCAAGTCAGTTTTTCCATCTCCATTCAAATAGAATGATCTATATATGTTTGATTGTGCAGTGAGTCATCTGTTGATTGATTTTGGGGTTTCGTATTATTGTAACTCCTGATGACTGAGGGTACCAGTTTGATCCCTGATGAGAGGGGTAAGAGGCTTCTTGGTTGGCTCAAGTAGTAAAGAATCTGCCTGCTGACACAGGAGACACAAGTTCGATCCCTGGGTCAGAAAGATCCCCTGGTGGAGGAAATGGCAACCCCCTCCAGTATTCCTGCCTGGAAAATTCCTGTGGACAGAGAAGCCCGGTCGGCTGCATGTAGGGAGCAAAGATCCCGCAAGTCTCATGGCTGAAACACCAAAGCATAATAGAAGTAATATCAATATTGTAACAAATTCAATAAAGACTGTAAGCATGCGTGCAAAAAAAAAAGACTTTAAAAATGGCTTTTCTTATTTTTATATTTTCTTACATCTTTTTTTTTTTTAGTATATGTACTACCGAAGTGGGCACATATCGATTTTTAAATAGCCAACTGACTATTGTGGTAACATTGGCTTATAACATGTGTGTTTCATGTGTAGAACATTATATTTCTACTTCTGTATACACTAAAGCGTGCTACCTGATAAAAGTTTAGTTTTCATTCATTAACGTGCAGTCGACTCCTTTTACCCATTTCACCCTCTTCCCACATTCCTTGCACTGTGGTAACCACTACTTTATTCTCTGTACCTAAGTATTTGTTTCAGTCTTGTTTTACTTTTATGTTCCACATATGAGTGAAATTATATGGTATTTTTCTGCCTTCATCTAACTCATCTCACTTAGCATAATACGATCAAGGTCCACGCATGTCACAAATGGCAAAAGTTTATTTTTCTTAGCTGAGTTGTGTTGCTGTGTATCTGTGTGTACAATATCTTATCCACTCATTGGATTGCTTTCCTATCTTGGCTGTTGTAAGTAATGTGCAATTCACATAAAGGTGTATGTAGCTATTTGAATTAGTTTTTTGGTATTCTTCAGATAAATACCCAGAAGTGGAACAGCTGAATCATATAATAGTTCCATGTTCCTTAATGTTCTGAGGAATCTCCATACTGTTCTAATCAATTACAATAAGAAGCAAATCAGTACAGCTATGTTTTCTGACTTGTTTCTTATTGTAATTAATAAGAACTTACAGAAAAAAGAAATAAAGATCAGAATAGGAATCCTTATTAATTCCTTTTTGAATGGAAATTTCTATTAACTGTTGCATTAAGCACCAGTAAGTGTGAAAATTTTATTGATTGTCTTTTTCACCATCTCATGAAATGATTATGAAGTAGATTTCTTTTTATCAATAGGTTCTTTTGGCTTCACATTTGGGTCAATTTTAGTAATAAACATTAGCAAATCAGTTTTTCTGTCCTTTACTATAATTTCTAATTTTAATCATAGAAATTATTGTAATCAAATAATTCTATTTTTCTATTGATTTGCAAATATTTTTATCCCTTTCAATATGTTGCCTTTTCACTTTGTGGGTGGTTTCTTTTGTTGTGTAGAGCCTTTTAATTTGATATAGTCCCACATGTTGTTCATTTTTCTTGCCTTTACTTTTGTTGTCAAATAGAAAAAGTTGTTGCTAAAGCCAGTCAGATAGTTTATCACCTTAGTTTTCTTCTAATTTTATGATTTCAGGTCATTGTTCAAGTCTTTAAATCATTTTTAGCTAGTTTTTGTTTGTGGTATAAGATAATGGTCTGCTGCTCTGCTGCTGCTAAGTCAAATCTGTCGTGTCTGACTCTGTGCAACCCCATAGATGGCAGCCCACCAGGCTCCTCTGTCCCTGGGATTCTCCAGGCAAGAACACTGGAGTGGGTTGCTATTTCCTTCTCCAGTGCATGAAAGCTGAAAAGTGAAGGTTAAGTTGCTCAGTCATGTCTGACTCTTCACGACCCCATGGGCGGTAGCCTACCAGGCTCCTCTGTCCATGGGATTTCCCAGGGAAGAGTATTGGAGTGGGGTGCCATTGCCTTCTCTGAAAATAATGGTCTAGTTTCTTTCTTTTGCATGTGACTGTCTGGTTCTCACCACCATTTATTGAGACGGTCCATTTAATGTTTTATATTCGAAGCTATGTTGTCATAAATTCATTGACTAATTTGTGGATTTATTTCCTGCTCTATTGCTTGTTGTCTCTATTTTAACACCAAAACCATACTGTTTTGATTACTATAGCTTTGTAATATAGTTTGAAATCAGGACGTGTGGTGACCCCAGCTTTATTCTTCTTTTTCAAGATTGTGTTTGCTAATCAGGGTGTTTTGTGGTTCCATACAACTTTTAGGTTGTTTTGTTCTACTCTTTTGAAAAATGTCATTGAAGTTTTGATGGGAATTACATAAAATTGTAGGTTAGTTTGGGCAGTATGAATGTTTTAACAATACTAATTCTTCTAATCCATGAACATGAAATATCTTTTTGTTTTTTTTCTTCAGTTTCTTTCATCAGGGTCTTAAAGTTTTCTGTGTACATGTCTTTCACCATCTTGGTTACATTTCTTCCTTGTTTTTTTTTTTTTGATGCAATTGTAAATAGGATTGTTTTCTTAATTTCTCTTTTTAATAGTTTGTTATTAGTGTGAAGAAGTGCAACAGAGTTTTGTATACTGATGTTGTATGCAGCAACTTTACTGAATTCTTTTATTATAATATAAATTTTTGGTAGAATTTCAGATTTTTTAATATATCATTGGCAAATAGTGACAATTTTACTTCTTTTCAATTTGGATATCTTTTATTTTGCATATTTATTTAGCCTAATTGCTCTGTCTAGGACTTCCAATAGTATGTTGAATAAGTGGCAAGAGTAGGCATCCTGGCCTTGTTCCTTATCTTAGAGAGAAACTTTCAGCTTTTCACCATTGTATATGATGTTAGCTGTGGGTTTATTATATATGGCTTTAATATGTTGAAGTGCATTATCTCTGTACCCACCTTGTTGAGAGCTATTATTATAGATGGATGTTTAATTTTGTCAGATGCTTTTTATGCATCTGTTGGACAATCATATGATTCTTTCTTCAATTTGTTAATGTGGTGTATCATATTAACTGATTTGCTGATGTTGAACCATCCCTGAATCCCTTGAATAAATCCCATTTGATCATGGTGTAGGATGCTTTTAACATATTATTGAATTCAGTTTGTTAATATTTTTTTGAGGAGTTTTGCATCTACGTTCATCAGGGATATTTGTCTATAATTTTCTTGTGGCATCTTTAACCAGTTTTGGTATCAGAGTAATGTTGGTTTTGTAAAGTGAATTCAAGAGTGTTCCCTCCTCTTCTGTTGAGAAAGGTTGGTAATAATTCTTCTTTATTTTTTATTTTTTTTTATATGAAAAAATAGGTACTTTTATTTTTAGCTGCTCTTTTTAAAGAGTCACGTTATTGAGTCATGCATAGACAACCTAAGTATTTAATTTAGACAATTACCAGCTGATTCCCAGGTATTTTGTATATACATTATGAAAGGCAGAAAGACACCAATACAGAAGGTAGAGACTTCTGTTTCCGTAGGCAAAACTGTGATCTAGGCAATTCTTGTAAGAACTGGGAGCTGGGAAAAACAGCTCCCTATAAGTTCATGGTGGTGGACACTGGATACTGCTGCCAGCTTATCCTTAAAGAAAAACAGGAAAAGAAAAGATTCTTCAACTTAAGCAGACTCCAGAAGTTTGAGGGAAGGATTTTTATTTTTATTATTATTTTTACTTTAATTTTTATTTTTACTTTATTTTGCTTTACAATACTGTATTGGTTTTGCCATACATTGACATACGTCAGCCATGGGTGTACATGAGTTCCCAATCCTGAACCCCCCTCCCACCTCCCACCCCATATCATCTCTCTTGGTTTGGTAGAATTCATCAGTAAAATCTTCCACTTCTGGACTTTTGTTTGTTGTGTGCTTTTATGATTCGATCTCCTTAGCAGTAATAAATCTGCTCAGATATTAAATTTGTACATGCTTCAGTCATAGTGGATTGTGTGTTTCTAAGAATTTTCCCATTTCTTCTAGCTGATCCAATTTGTTGGTATATAATTGTTCACAGTAGTCTCTTATGATCCTTGGTTTCTTTGTATCACTTGCAATGTCTTCTCTTTCAATTCTTATTTTGTTTGAGTCCTTTTTCTCTCTCTCATTTCTGTGCTCCCCCTTGAGATTAGCTGAAGTTTTGTCAATGTTATTTATCTTATCAAAAAATCAGCTTTTTATAGCATTGATTATTTTTTTTTATTTTAGTCTCTATTTCATATATTTCCTTTCTGATCTTTGTTATTTCTTTTCTTCTACAAGCATATCTCAGGAGATTTTGTGAATTTGGTTTCAGACCACTGTGATAAAGAGAATATCACAATAAGTGAGTCACATGAATTTTGGGGTTTCCCAGGGCATATGGAAGTTATGTTTGCACTATATCTTAGTCTATTAAGTGTTCAATAGCATTATGTTTAACAAAAACAAAGTATATATCTTAAATAAAAATACTCTATTGTTAAAAATGTTTAACGTCATCTGAGCCTTCAGCAGGCTATAATCTTTTTCTGGTAGGGGTTTAAAATATTGCAAGAATTACTAAAATGTGACAAAGAGACATAAAGTGAACAAATACTTTTAGGAAAATGGCACCAGATATACCTGCTTAGTGCAAGATTGCCACAAATCTTTAAATAATAAAAAACACAATACCCATGAAGTTCAATAAAGTGAAGCTAAATAAAATGAGCTGTGCCTATACTACCTTTGTGCTTTAATTTTTTTGTTTTTTTTTTAGTTCCTTGAAGTATAAATTTAAGTTGTTTATTTGAGATTTTTCTTGTTCCTTGATCTAGGCATTATCCCAGGAATTTTCATCTTAGAATGGCTTCGACGCATCTCATGAGTTCTGGTATGTTGCATTTATATTTTCATTTGTTCCAAGGTTTTTTAAATTTCTCTTTTGATTTCTTCTTTGACCTTTTATTTAGTAGCACGTTTAATCTCCATGTATTTATAAATATTCCGCTTTTTTTCTTGTGATTGAATTTTTGTTTCATACTAATGTGGCCAAAAGGATGCTTGACTAGGATTTCAGTTTTCTTAAATTTATTAAAACTTCTGTTGTGGCCTAACTTATGATCTCTCCTGGAGAAAGTTCCATGTGCCCTTGAGAAGAATGTATATTCTCTTGCTTTTGTATGAAAGGTTCTGAATATGTCTATTAAGTTCTTCTGATCTGACATGTTGTTTAAAGCCAGTGTTTCCTCATTGATTTTCTGACTGGATCATCTACCCATTAGTTAAAGTGTGGTATTAAAGTCTCTTACTATTATTGTACTATTTTCCCTTTAGATCTGTTTATATGTGCTTTATATATTTAGATGCTCCTATGTTGGGTGGGCTTCCCAGGTGGCACTTGTGGTAAAGAACCTATCTGCCAATGCAGAAAACATAAGAGATGCAGGTTCAATGCCCGGGTCAGAAATATACCCTGGAGGAGCACATGGCAACCACTCCAAAGTTCTTGCCTGGAGAATCCCACAGACAGAGGAGCCTGGCAGGCTATAGGCCATAAGGCCGTGAAGAGTCAGCATAATTTATAAATGTTATATCCCCTTCTTGAACTGAGCCCTTTATCATCATGTAATGACATTCTTTGTATCTTATTAAAGTCTTTATCTTAAAGTCTATTGTGTCTAACACAAGTATGCTGCCCCAGATTTCTATTGGTTTCCATTTGCGTGGAATACCTCGTCCCATACCTTTATTTTTAGTCTGTGTGTGTCCCTATATCTAAGATCTTCTGTAGGCATCATATAGGTGGTTCCTGATTTTTATCCATTTAGCTACTCTCTGTCTTTTGATTTGAAATTTTAGTTCATTTACAGTTAGCAATTATTGATATGTATGTACTTATCACCATTTGTTCATTGATTTCTGACTGTTTTGTAGTTTCTCTTTCTTCTCTAGCTCTATTCCTTTTGATGCTGCTGCTTTATAGTGGTGTGCTTAGCATGCTTTTTTTGTGTATATACTGTAGAGCTTTGCCTTATGGTTATCATGAGGCTCACATAAAACAATTTATAACAGCCTATTTTAATAGCAACTTAAGCTGGAATGCATCCCAAAGCTCTATATATTTACCCCCACACACATTTTGTTTTTAATGTCTTAATTTATGTATTTTTATATTGTGTATCATTAACTAATCACTATAGTTGTATATACTACTTTTGTCTGTTAACCTTCATACTAGCAATATAAGTGATTAATGTACTACTTTACAACATGAGATTATTCTAAATTATTCTGAATTTTACTATATATTTACCATTATCAGTGAGATTTATACTTTCATGTATTTTGCTTTAGTAAGCACATTTCATTTCTGCTTAAAAAATTCCCCTTAACATTTCTTGTAAGGCTGGTCTAGTGCTTTAGCTTTTGCTTGTCTGGAAAACTCCTTCAATACTTCATGACAAATTTATTCTTTTTATAGGCAGTTATGTGTAAGTCTCTTGTTTTATTTCTTTTTAGTAGTTAATGAAATTTGGGATAAAACTTACTTCTACTATACCTCAGTCAATCTATGCCATTTAATATGTAGTATTTTTATTATTTTATAAATTGTTTTTGGCTGTTTCAGATTTTCTCTGTTTTTCTGGTCAGAACATTAATTTTTAGTTCCCATGGTTGGGATATGCTTTATTTTGTTGTGTTTTACTGTTTACCTTTTTTACATTATGGAGAATTATAAATTTTAAGGCTTTATTTAAGGTTGAAGAGATGATCAATTTTAGCAAATGTCCCTTGACAAAATATGAAAGTCTTTCTTTCCTTTGTAGAGTGGAAAGTTAGTTTTATCTTTTTATTTAATTTTATTTATCTGAGCAAAAACCTTATACTTTTTTCTCTTCTTGTTTGTGTACTTGCTCTGTTAAAGGCTGAAAATTGTCTGTTAAGATCTCTCACTCTAATATTTTCAGTAATTTGTGCTTTTTAGTTGTTTGTGTATGTCTATCTGAACCTCAGAGGCAAAGTATTGAGTGAATCACACACCTCTACACAATGCAGGATCACTGATGGTTCTGTAAGGCCTTATGCTCTTTTTTTCATTTATACATTTATTCCTTTTAATCCTCATCTTCTATTCCACCTATCCCCCTCTTTCATCCCAAACTCAATTTTATCTAGTTTTGCAGATGTCCTTTGGATTGTATATATGCTTGTGAAACATGAATTGTTTTATGTACATTGTTGTTTTTAAATTTTTATAAATGGTAATGTAAATTACATCACTTGTTTCTCACTTTTTCATAAAATATTGTGCTTATATGACAGTTTTGCTGTATTTGCAGCTTTTAAAGTAGGCTTAGTTCTCAATAGTAGTATGTATGTATCTACCATGTTTATTTCACTTATTCTCTCAACAATGGGCACCCAGGTCACATTCAACTCCCTGAAACAAGTTGGCATAAATTGCCTTATATATTTCCCCTTATGGACTTCTTTAGGTTATAGAGGCAAGAGAAGGATGGAAGGATATCAATATACTTAATTTAACAGATTTCTCAGAAGAGTTACACAGTCTGCACTTCATCAGCAAAGTATGAAGATCCTCAGTTCTCTAATCCCAGCCATTTGACCTTGCTGCTAAGTCGCTTCAGTGGTGTCCAACTCTGTGCGACCCCATAGACAGCAGCCCACCAGGCTCCCTCGTCCCTGAGATTCTCCAGGCAAGAACACTGGAGTGGGTTGCCATTTCCTTCTCCAATGCATGAAAGTGAAAAGTGAAAGTGAAGTTGCTCAGTAGTGTCTGACTCTTAGCGACCCCATGGACTGCAGTCCACCAGGCTCCTCCATCCATGGAATTTTCCAGGCAAGAGTACTGGAGTGGGTTGCCATTGCCTTCTCCATTTGACCTTAGCCAGCTTTATAATTTTTGATAGTCTGAAAGGTATAAAAATGATATCACATTTTAATTTGTTTCTGATTATTATGTGCTCTGAGCATATATTTAAAAGTTGAGACCTTTTAAATTTCACTTTATATATTTTGTTTGCTTTTACCTTTTGCCTATTTGGTATTGCTATTCTTCTTTTACCTCTTTGATTTGTAAAGCTTCTTTTATAGTCTAGACTAGGGGTCAGCAAATTTTGGTCTCTGGCCCAAATATGACTTGCTGCCTATTTTCATACAGCCAACATGCTAAGAATGAAATTTAGATTTTTAAATGATAGGGCAAAAATGAAGGGAATAATAATATTTTGTGACACATGAAAATTATATAAAATCAAAAATTTTAGTGTTGGTAAATAAAGTTGTATTGAGCATAGCCATGCTCATTCATTTATGTATTGTATATTGCTGACTTTATGCTACAATGACAGTGTTTAGAGTTTAGTTCCAACAGAGATTATACGACTCACAAAGCCTAAAATATTTACTAGCTTATTCCTTTATGGAAAAAGTTTGCTGACCTCTCATCTGAGGGAGTCTCTGATTGATTTCAGACATTTTCAATTTTGCCATCATGTTCTCTAGTCAAGAGCCATTATTTTGCTATAATCAACTTAATCAGTTAAAAGTTTTTTCTGATATTCCATGCTTTTAAGATGATGTTTAAAAAGTGCATTTCCACTCCATTTTCACAAATGTATTTTCTCACATTAGCTATAATTAATTTTGTGATTAATTTTTAATTAATTTTATAATTAATTTTACGTGTAGATATTTTATAAACCATGAGTCCATCTTTGCAAATTGTATTAACAAATGAGCTAATTTGAATTTTTCTCTGTATAGGGAACCAACTTTCCCCAAACCATCTAAAAACTACCTGTTCCTTCTTTTTTATATGTTAATGTATGGTGCCATCTTTATCATGTATTATGTTCTTTTTTTTTATGTAGGTCAACTTAGTTATTTCCTCACTTCTATTTGTTCATGTAAATTTTAGAATATGTTTGACTTTTAAATATTCCAAATGGATTTTTTAATGCAGTTTATAGATTAAATTGGGGATATCTTTATATCTTTATAATGTTAAGTGGACTTGTCCACAGCACAAAATATACTCCATTTATCCAGGTAATTATTACATACTTTAGTGAAGCTTAACATTTAAAAACATGAAATTTTGTGTGATCTTGATAAAGATAATTCCCAGTTACCTTAAATTGTTGTTGCTATTGGAAAGATACATTTTTTTATATTTTTTTAGTTGGTTTTTACTGTTAGAGAAAATGCCATTGGTTTTTGTATATTGATTTTGTCTCTGGCAACACTGTTGTACTCTCTTATTTCTATTGTTTTCTAATTTAGTTGGTTTGTCTAGGTAGATGATGATGTTATCTGCAAACAATAACATTTTTAGATCTTTCCTTCCACCCTGGTTCCTCATTATCATTGTTTTCGCTGCTGCTATTATTAAAACACTTTATAGTATTGGCCAGGAGTTCTGATCCTATATTAAATGACACTGTTGTTGGTGGACATCCACGTTGTTTAAAATGAAGTAACTTTTAACTTTCTTGTGGCTCAATTGGTAAAGAATCCTCCTGCAATGTGGGAGACCTGGGTTTGATACCTGAGTTGGGAAGATCCCCTGGAGAAGGCAAAGGCTACCCTTTCCAGTATTCTGGCCTGGAGAATTCCATTGACTGTATGATCAATGGGGTTCCAAAGAGTTGGACACGACTGAGCAACTTCACTCACTTCCAATAAGTGTACTGTTTATCACAGTTGGGTTTTTTGTCTGTGTTTGGGGGTGGGGTGGGGTGTGAATATAAACTTTAGCAAGTTAAGGTGATTTCCTTCCATCCTAGTTTGTGATTTTGTTCTAATTTGGAAGCTTTTCAGAAATTTGTTGTCTTTTTGAGGCAATCAGATTATTTTACTCCTTTTTATGTGGCAAAATATATTTTATTTTTTTATGAGCTATATTCACATATCATAAAATTTTAAAGTATATAGTTGGGTGATTTTTAGTATATCTATATATCTGTGAGGGATTCCCAGGTGGTTCAGTTCAGTTCAGTCACTCAGTCGTGTCCGACTCTTTTCAACCCCATGAATCGCAGCACGCCACACCTCCCTGTCCATCACCATCTCCCGGAGTTCACCCAGACTCATGTCCATCAAGTCAGTGATGCCATCCAGCCATCTCATCCTCTGTCGTCCCCTTCTCCTCCTGCCCCCAATCCCTCCCAGCATCAGTGTCTTTTCCAATGAGTCAGCTCTTCACATGAGGTGGCCAAAGTACTGGAGTTTCAGCTTCAGCATCATTCCTTCCAAAGAAATCCCAGGGTTGATCTCCTTCAGAATGGACTGGTTGGATCTCCTTGCAGTCCAAGGGACTCTCAAGAGTCTTCTCCAACACCACAGTTCAAAAGCATCAATTCGTCGGTGCTCAGCCTTCTTCACAGTCCAACTCTCACATCTATACATGACCACAGGAAAAACCATAGCCTTGACTAGGCGGACCTTAGTCGGCAAAATAATGTCCCTACTTTTGAATATGCTATCTAGGTTGGTCATAACTTTTCTTCCAAAGAGTAAGCATCTTTTAATTTCATGGCTGCAGTCACCACCTGCGGTGATTTTGGATCCCAAAAAGATAAAGTCTAAAACTGTTTCCACTGTTTCCCCATCTATTTCCCATGAAGTGATGGGACCAGATGCCATGATCTTCGTTTTCTGAATGTTGAGCTTTAAGCCAACTTTTTCACTCTCCTCTTTCACTTTCATCAAGAGGCTTTTTAGTTCCTCTTCACTTTCTGCCATAAGGGTGGTGTCATCTGCATATCTGAGGTGATTGATATTTCTCCCGGCAATCTTGATTCCAGCTTGTGTTTCTTCCAGTCCAGCATTTCTCATGATGTACTCTGCATAGAAGTTAAATAAGCAGGGTGACAATATACAGCCTTGACGTACACCTTTTCCTATTTGGAACCAGTCTGTTGTTCCATGTCCAGTTCTAACTGTTGCTTCCTGACCTGCATACAGATTTCTCAAGAGGCAGATCAGGTGGTCTGGTATTCCCATCTCTTTCAGAATTTTCCACAGTTTATTGTGATCCACACAGTCAAAGGCTTTGGCATAGTCAATAAAGCAGAAATAGATGTTTTACTTGAACTCTCTTGCTTTTTCCATGATCCAGCGGATGTTGGCATTGGCAATTTGATCCCTGGTTCCTCTGCCTTTTCGAAAACCAGCTTGAACATCTGGAAGTTCACCGTTCACGTATTGCTGAAGCCTGGCTTGGAGAATTTTGAGCATTACTTTACTAGCATGTGAGATGAGTGCAATTGTGCGGTAGTTTGAACATTCTCTGGCATTGCGTTTCTTTGGGATTGGAATGAAAACGGACCTTTTCCAGTCCTGTGGCCACTGCTGAGTTTTCCAAATTTGCTGGCATATTGAGTGCAGCACTTTCACAGCATCATCTTTCAGGATTTGAAATAGCTCAACTGGAATTCCATCACCTCCACTAGCTTTGTTCGTAGTGATGCTTTCTAAGGCCCATTTGACTTCACATTCCAGAATGTCTGGCTCTAGATGAGTGATCACAACATCATGATTATCTGGGTCTTGAAGATCTTTTTTGTACAGTTCTTTTGTGTATTCTTGCCACCTCTTCTTAATATCTTCTGGTTCTGTTACATCCATACTATTTCTGTCCTTTATCAAGCCCATCTTTGCATCCCTTGGTATCTCTAATTTTCTTGAAGAGATCTCTAGTCTTTCCCATTCTGTTGTTTTCCTCGATTTCTTTGCATTGATCACTAAAGAAGGCTTTCTTATCTCTTCTTGCTATTCTTTGGAACTCTGCATTCAGATGCTTATATCTTTCCTTTTCTCCTTTGCTTTTTGCCTCTCTTCTTTTCACAGCTATTTGTAAGGCCTCCCCAGACAGCCATTTTGCTTTTTGCCATTTCTTTTCCATGGGGATGGTCTTGATCCCTGTCTCCTGTACAATGTCATGAACCTCATTCCATAGTTCATCAGGCACTCTATCTATCAGATCTAGGCCCTTAAATCTATTTCTCCCTTCCACTGTATAATCATAAGGGATTTGATTTAGATCATACCTGAATGGTCTAGCGGTTTTCCCTACTTTCTTTAAGTCTGAATTTGGTAATAAGGAGTTCATGATCTGAGCCACACTCAGCTCCTGATCTTGTTTTTGTTGACTGTATAGAGCTTCTCCATCTTTGGCTGCAGAGAATATAATCAATCTGATTTCGGTGTTGACCATTTGGTGATGTCCATGTGTAGAGTCTTCTCTTGTGTTGTTGGAAGAGGGTGTTTGCTATGACCAGTGCGTTTTCTTAGCAAAACTCTATTAGTCTTTGCCCTGCTTCATTCCGCATTCCAAGGCCAAATTTGCCTGTTACTCCAGGTATTTCTTGACTTCCTACTTTTGCATTCCAGTCCCCTATAATGAAAAGGACATCTTTTTTGGGTGTTAGTTCTAAAAGGTCTTGTAGGTCTTCATAAAACCATTCAACTTCAGCTTCTTCAGCATTACTGGTTGGGGCATAGACTTGGATAACTGTGCTATTGAATGGTTTGCCTTGGAGATGAACAGAGATCATTCTGTCATTTTTGAGATTGCATCCAAGTACTGCATTTTGGATTCTTTTGTTGACCATGATGGCTACTCCATTTCTTCTGAGAGATTCCTGCCTGCAGGGCCGGCCGGCGCACTGAGTGCAGGCAGCTGCGAGGGCTGGCCAGCACACTGAGCATGGCCGAGAGGAGCTACCCCACATCCGAGGTCAGGGGCAGCAGCCTAGAGTGCCAGGCTGCTATGGCTCAGGAACGGCCGGGAGGAGCTGCCCTGCGTCTGAGGTCAGTGGCAGCCGGGAGGAGCTACCCTGTGTCTGAGGTCAGGGGCGGCGGCCGGGAGAAGGCACCCCGCGTCCAAGGACAGGGCGGCAGCTGGGAGGAGCTACCCTGCGTCCGAGGACAGTGGCGGCCGGGAGGAGACACCCCACGTCCGAGGTCAGGGGTGGCCGGGAGGAGACACCCCGTGTCCGAGGACAGGGCGTCGGCCGGGAGGAGGTACCCTGCGTCTGAGGACAGTGGCAGCCGGGAGGAGACACCTCGCGTCCGAGGTCAGGGACGGTGACCTGAGGAGCCACCCTGAGCCCGAGGCCAGGGGCGGTGACGCTGGGAGGAGCCACCCTGAGCCCAAGGCCAGGGGCAGCAGCTGGGAGGAGCCACCCAGGAGCGGTGGCTGTGCAGGCGCAGGAAGGCCTAGAGGAGCTATCCCACGTTGAAGGTCAGGAATGGCAGTGGTAAGGAGATACCCCTCATCCAAGGTAAGGAGCAGCGGCTGTGCTTTGCTGGAGCAGCCGTGAAGAGATACCCCACGCCTAAGGTAAGAGAAACCCAAGTAAAATGGTAGGTGTTGCAAGAGGGCATCAGAGGGCAGACACACTGAAACCATACTCACAGAAAACTAGTCAATCTAATCACACTAGGACCACAGCCTTGTCTAACTCAATGAAACCAAGCCATGCCCGCGGGGCAACCCAAGATGGGTGGGTCATGGTAGAGAGGTCTGACAGAACGTGGTCCACTGGAGAAGGGAATGGCAAGCCACTTCAGTATTCTTGCCTTGGGAACCCCATGAACAGCATGAAAAGGCAAAATGATAGGATACCAAAAGAGGAACTACCCAGGTCATTAGTTGCCCAATATGCTAATGGAGATCAGTGGAGAAGTAACTCCAGAAAGAATGAAGGGATGGAGCCAAAACAAAAACAATACCCAGTTGTGCATGTGACTGGTGATAGAAGCAAGATCCGATGCTGTAAAGAGCAATATGGCATAGGAACCTGGAATGTCAGGTCTATGAATCAAGGCAAATTGGAAGTGGTCAAACAAGAGATGGCAAGGGTGAACGTCCCAGGTGGTAGTAGTGGTAAAGAATCTGCCTTCCAATGCAAGAGACCTGTGTTTGATCCCTGGGTTGGGAAGATCCCTTGGAGGAAGGCACGGGAACCCACTCCAGTATTCTTGCGTGGAGAATCCCATGGACAGAGGAACCTGGCTGTCTACAGTCCATAGTGTTGCACCGAGTTGGACATGTCTGAAGCGACTTAGCGCACACTCATATATCTGTGAAACTACTACATCAGTCTAATTCTAAAACATTTTAATCACTCCCAAAGGAAACTCTGTGACCTCATTTCCCTGTGCCTCTAGCCCCTGGCGACCATAAAGCTGCTTTCTCTACCTCTATGGATTTACCCATTCTAAGCATCTCATATAAATGAAATCATACAATATATTGTTTTGTATGTCTGGCTTCTTTCACGTAGCATAGTGTCTTCCAGCTTCTTTCATGTAGCATGTATCAGTACTTCATTACTTTTAGGGCTGAATAATATCCCATTGTATAGATATACCATATTCTGTTTATTTATCAGCTTAAAAATTTGTATTTGGGTTGTTGTATTTGTATTTGAGTTGTTGCTACTTTTTGGTTTTAATGAAGCATTTGACTACTATAAACATTTAGATACAAGTTTTTATAAAATTATATGCTTTTATCTTTCTTAGATAAATACCTATGAGTGGAGCTGCAGAGTTATAAAGTAACGATATTAAACTTCTTAAAGAATGACCAAACTTTTTGAAAGCAGCTGCATTTTTTTTTCATTCCCATCAGCAGTATATGTTTTCACATCTTCACCTGCACTTACTGTTTAGTCTTTTTTTTTCTTTATTATAATCACCCTAGTAGGTGGACAGTAGTACCTCATTGTGGTTTGACTTGCTTTTCACTAATAGTTTTTTTCTTTATCTTCTTTCAAGAAATGTTTCTTTGCCCATGTTTTTATTGGGTTATTTGTCTTGTTAGTGAATTTCAAATATTCCTGACAATCTGGATGCTTTTATTTTTTCTTCTTGTCTAATTTCTCTTACTATAGCCTCCAGCACAATGTTGAATAAGTGTAGCAAGAGCAGACATTTTTGTCTTACTCCTAATTTTAGGAGAAAGGCTTTCAGTATCTCTAAGAATGAAGTCAGCTTTGAATCTTTCACAGATATCCTTTACCTGGTTGAGGAAGCTCTCTTCTATTCCTAGTTTATTGGGTGTTTTTTATAATAAAGGGTATTGGATTTTGTCAAGTACCTTTTTGCATCTGTTGCAATGATGATGTTTTAAATCTTTTATTCTATTAGTATGGTGTATTAATGTTCACATATTGAGCCAACTTTGTATTCTTGGAATGAATCACAATTGCTTGCAGTGTATATTCTATATGTTGCTAGATTTAGTGTGTTAGTATTTATGGAAGATTTTTGTGCCTGCAGTCAGAAAATATATTCATCTATAGTTTTCTTTTCTTATAATATCTGATTTTGGGTTCAGGCTAATATTGACCTCATAGAACGAGTTGGAACATGTTCCTTTTCTATTTTTTGAAAGAGTTTGAGAAAGTCTGGTGTTACATTTTCCTTCAACATTTGGTAAAACTAATGACTGAAGTTATCTCTTGTGGTATTTTCTTTGTGGGAATTTTTAAATTATTAATTCAATTTCTTGTTGTAAGTGTATTCAAACTTTCTATTTTTCTTTTAGTCAGTTTGGGTAGTTTGTGTCTTTCTAAGAATTTTTCCATTTCAACCAAGATATATAACTTGCTGGCATAAATTGGTAATTGTATTACCTTATAACCTTTTTTAATTCTTTAAGGTCAGTAGTTATTTATCTTCTTTCATTTCTTATTTTAGTAATTTGAGTCTTCTCTCATTTCTTGATCAGTGCAGATAAATAGGGGGATGGGTGGGATGAACTGGGAGACTGAGATTGACATATATACACTACTATATATAAAATAGATAACTAATGAGAACCTGCTGTACAGCACAGAGGACTCCACTTCGTGCTCTGCAGAGACATAAATGGGAAGGATATCCAAAAAAGAGGAGATATATGTGCACATACGGCTGATTCAGTTTGCTGTATAGCAGAAACTGACGCAGCAGTATAAAGCAACTATACTTCAACTCCAATAAAAATATACATTTTCAATAAACAACCAAGTTAGAGAATGATTTATATTGTATGATAACATATGTTTAAAGTTTATGTACATACATATGTCTGTAGCTATCTGTATATGTAGACTTAGGTATGTAAATCTGGGATGAGAAAGATAGAGAGCACCTTCATGATCGTGCTTTCACAGAGGAGAGAGGAGAGAGTTTACATATGTCTATAGCTGTCTGTATATGTAGACTTAGGTATGTAAATCTGGGATGGGAAGGATAGAGAGCACCTTCATGATCGTGCTTTCACAGAGGAAAGAGGGAAGGAGAGGTGATTTCATGGCCATCAGTTGGTCTGTAACTATATTTAATGTTTGGTTTTCTAAAAAAAAATAACCAAAAGAAAATATGCTATAATGTTAATATTTATTATTTCTGAATTTGGGCACATGGATTTTCATTACATTAGTCTCTCTGATTTTTTCATATGTTTGAAATATTTTATAAGAAAAATATTTTTAAGAATCTCATCAGAGTGGAACAACATGCTGACAATAACAAGATAAAAATTAGGAAAGATAAGTTACCAAAAAATTCTGACTTTAAATCAAATAGAAATCCCACCAATTGGATATATACCCAGTAGGGGGGCATTTGGGTTAAAGGAAGAATTTATTTCAATATCTATGATTTGACTTGATTACAGTTTCATGTATTGATACTACTAAAGCCTGCCAACAAGTCTAATTTGTCCTAAAGCTGAACAGTATGAGTGAAATGTCGGAAACAGAAAAATGATAGCATTATTCAACTTTTTTCAGTCAGAGCTTATGCTGCTCAGTTTTCTAGAAACTGGACGCTGTTTAGAGAGACAGTGACCAGAATGATGAGAGGAACTCTGAGCTGTGTCTTGTGCCTGGCTTAGAGAGGACAAAGCTCAGGGTGGACATGACGGCCATCACTGCTGTCTTGCAGAAGTAGAATTTGCCTAGTTTGCTGTGGCCTGAAGGGTAGAACTGGAGCCAAGAAATTGCAAGTAGATGATTGCAAACGTTACGTTTCACCTCAAATAAACAGCTTTCTAGTTGGACTGGCCAAATACAACATTCCTCACCATTAAAGTTGCTTAAGCAAAGACCCTGATTATTTGGTTGTGAATTGTTGGTTGTTGGCTGGACTAGAACAGTCATTCCAGAAACTGGAGTTTCACGGACCAGTAAAACTTCAAATGAATAATTGGCAAGCCAACAAAAAGTTTCCAACCTACTATCTTGCTAAGGAAGATGGTTACAGAGAGACAAAAAATATACACCAACCCTATTTTCACCATTACTTACCAAAGTTAATGAAGTACATTACACTGGAACATTTTTTTCTTTTTAAGAAAAAAAAAAAAAGATTTACCATTTGTACTGATATTTTTTTAAAGTGTATATATATGTACACTTATGTGTATATATAAACACAGCAAAAGGAATGAAGTACTGAAAACAGCAAAAGGAATGAAGTACTATACCAATTAAAGGAGTATTTTCAGGGATTTGTTTAATTATAAGTAAGTGAAGTCGCTCAGTTGTGTCCAACTCTTTGCGACCCCATGGACTGTAGCCTATCAGGCTCCTCTGTCCATGGGATTCTCCAGGCAAGAATACTGGAGTGGGTTGCCATTTCCTTCTCCAGGGGATCTTCCCGACCCAGGGATCGAACCTAGGTCTTCCGCATCACAGGCAGATGCTTAACCCTCTGAGCCACCAGGGAAGCCCCTGTTTAATTATGGAGAGAGTCAATTATGGAGAGTGGGCAGTTCTACAGGCTCTCTCCTATTTAGTCAGAGATATGTCTTCTTTTGGACATGGATAAAAATATCTGGGAACAAGTTTCATCTGCATAATGGTAAAAATATGTATATGTGTATATATATAATGTTTTAAAATAGAAGAAAATATAAACCTATTTTTGTTTTTTTGTTATATGCTATGTAAATCATTTCCTTGATTAACTATATCAATTTGGGAACTCATACATATAATTGTATACTATGAAGTGGAATTTATGTATCCAAACTGTTCTTGAAATTTATTTTTGTTTATAGTCATTGTCAAACATACTACTTGGCCTTGAGGTAAAAGGAAATTCCAAATGTCATTTCTCTTCATTTAGAATATTCTTTGTGGGCTGGAAAAGCCAAATAACATCAGTGAATATAGTTCTATCTTCCCTTTGTGCCTTTCTGAAAGCCAGGTCTGCTAGAAGGAAGGAGCAAGGCAGTGGTTTCCAAATAACTGCTGACAAAGAAGACCACACAGCTTAAAAATAAGGACAGAAGTCCCACCAGTTGAATGCATCCACACCAGGGGGAACATGGCTCCAAATGGCTGCTTACAATGAGGATCTCCAAGGTCAGAAGTCAGTAAGATTGTGCTTCCTCACAGTTTGGGCTGATCCAGCGGATACGGATCTACAACAGTGTTTCTTATTCTATGCACTTAAGAGTTTGGGCCCTGATTCTTTCTGGTCAAGGACTGTCCTGTGCTATGTAGGATGTTTTATAGAATCCCTGGCCTCTGTTTATTAGATGCCACAATTACTTCCCCCACTCCAGTTGTGACCATCAAGAATGTCACTAGACGTGCCAAGTGTTCCTTTGGGACCCAACTGTTCCCTATTGAGAACCACTTGTTTAAAAGTCCTTAGACTCTTCCCAGACTGGGGATCAATCTTTTCGAACTGACCTGATGTATCTTAAAGAGGGTTTCTGATAGTAATCCTAGAATCACTCACTCTTTTTTATGATCTTAAGCCTAAATCAAAATAAAAAAGGGCACGAGAGCGGGCAGTTCTATAGGCCCCTATTTAGTCAGAGATATTCCTTCTTTTGGATGGGGATAAAAATATCTGGGAACAAGTTTCATCTGCATTTGAGTGTAGAGAAACTGGTGAACCTTTAAATACCATAGGTGCCCTTTTTGTATTCATCAGTCTTGATGAAGGCTGTGACCCTTTTATCATGCTGTTTCTTCTTTTTTAAAAAATTACCTTGCAGTATTTGAGAAAACATTTTTAAGATGTGTAGTCTAACCATTACATTTCCATCATCCTCCAAGAGCCATAAAAAAAGTTAACTTCATTATTTGGGGAAAATCCCTACTTATTTAGGCAACTTTCTCTCAAACACATACATATGGCTTCTCTTATTTTGGGTTTGGCTTGCTGCCTGAATCAAAAGTAGGAACTGATCTGTATTTGCCTTTGAGAAAGGGATCTGTGACCTGACTTTTGTTTTCCAGTGCTATTACAGCCATACATCCTAATGGAAAATTATACTTGGAAAATATAGTGTGAATCGCTCTACACAAGGCACCATTGGAACTTGTGAAAACAGCAAAAGGAATGAAGTACTATACCAATTAAAGGAGCATTTTCAGGGATTTATTTAATTTTGGAGAGAATAAAGAATGCAGAGGTTGGAGCAAAGCATTATTTGCGAGAAGATATTTAGTGCTAGAGTAAGGGGTTCATAAAATAAATTTCATACAGGTTGAAATCTATCTCAGTTTCTTGATAGAGCTGTATATGGTGTCTGGATCCTATGCTTTCCAGAACTTTGACTCTTGTTTGTGCTCAGAACCTCATTTATCCCAACAGGAGAAAGAAATTCAAGTTAAGGTAGATGAACTTTCGGTGATCTGCTCTGTGAAGGTAACTCACAGAGGTAGAGCTAGTAGCCCAATAGTTCTAAGATTTCCTAATCCCATGGACTGGAAATCATTCAATTCAGTTCAGTTGCACAGTCATGTCTGACTCTTTGTGACCCCATGGACTGCAGCACGCAAGGCTTCTCTATCTATCACCAACTTCCGGAGTTTACTCAAACTCACATCCATTGAGTTGGTGATGCCATCCAACCATCTCATCCTCTGTCGTCCCCTTCTCTTCCTTCCTTCAATCTTTCCCAGCGTCAGGGTCTTTTCAAATGAGTCAGCTCTTCGCATCAGGTGGCCAAAGTATTGGAGTTTGATCTTCAACATGAGTCCTTCCAATGAACATTCAGGACTGATTTCCTTTAGGATGGACTGGTTGGATCTCCGTGCAGTCCAAGGGACTCCAAGAGTCTTCTCCAATACCACAGTTCAAAAGCATCAATTTTCTGTGCTCAGCTTTCTTTATCGTCCAACTCTCACATCCATACATGAGTACTGGAAAAACCATAGCCTTGACTAGATGGACCTTTGTTGGTAAAGTAATGTCTCTGCTTTTTAATATGCTTTCTAGGTTGGTCATAACTTTCCTTCCAAGGAGTAAGTGTCTGTCAATTTCATGTCTGAAATCACCATCTGCAGTGATTTTGGAGCCCCCCCAAATAAAGTCTGACACTGTTTCCACTGTTTCCCCATCTATTTGAAGCCATGAAGTGATGGAACCATATGCCATGATCTTAGTTTTCTGAATGTTGAGCTAATTTAAGTCAACTTTTTCACTCTCCTCTTTCACTTTCATCAAGAGGCTCTTTAGTTCTCCTTCACTTTCTACCATAAAGGTGGTATCATCTGTATGTCTGAGGTTATTGATATTTCTCTCAGCAAACTTGATTCCAGCTTGTGCTTCATCCAGCCCAGCATTTCTCATTATGTACTCTGCATATAAATTAAATAAGCAGGGTGACAATATATAGCCTTAACGTACTCCTTTTTCTGTTTGGAACCAGTTGGTTGTTCCATGTCCAGTTCTAACTATTGCTCTTGACCTGCATACAGATTTCTCAAAAGGCAGGTCAAGTGGTCTGGTATTCCTATCTCTTGAAGAATTTTCCACAGTTTATTTTGATCCACACAGTCAAAACTTTGGCATAGTCAATAAAGCAGAAATAGATGTTTTTCTGGAACTCTCTTGCTTTTTCGATGATCCAGCAGATGTTGGCAATTTGATCTCTTGTTCCTCTCTGCCTTTTCTCAAACTAGCTTGAACATCTGGAACTTCATGGTTCATGGTATTGTTGAAGCCCGGCTTGGAGAATTTTGAGCATTACTTTACTAGTGTGTTCAGTTCAGTCACTCAGTTGTGTCCGACTCTTTGCGGCCCCATGAATCACAGCACGCCAGGCCTCCCTGTCCATCACCAACTCCCAGAGTTCACTCAGACTCACGTCCATCGAGTCAGTGATGCCATCCAGCCATCTCATCCTTGGTCGTCCCCTTCTCCTCCTGCCCCCAATCCCTCCCAGTATCAGTGTCTTTTCCAATGAGTCAACTCTTCACATCAGGTGGCCAAAGTACTGTAGTTTCAGCTTTAGCATCATTCCTTCCAAAGAAATCCCAGGGTTGATCTCCTTCAGAATGGACCGGTTGGATCTCCTTGCAGTCCAAGGGACTCTCAAGAGTCTTCTCCAACACCACAGTTCAAAAGCATCAATTCTTCGGTGCTCAGCCTTCTTCACAGTCCAACTCTCACATCCATACGTGACCACTGGGAAAACCATAGCCTTGACTAGACGGACCTTAGTCAGCAAAGTAATGTCTCTGCTTTTCAATATGCTATCTAGGTTGATCATAACTTTTGCACAGTAGTTTGAGCATTCTTTGGCATTGCCTTTCTTTGGGATTGGAGTGAAAACAGACCTTTTCCAGTCCTATGGCCTGTGTTGAGTTTTCCAAATTTGCTGGCATATTGAGTACATTACTTTCACAGCATCATGTTTTAGGATTTGAAATAGCTCAACTGTAATTCCATCACCTCCACTAGCTTTGTTTATAGTGATGCTTTCTAAGGCCCACTTGACTTCACATTCCAGGATGTCTGGCTCTAGGTGAGTGATCACACCATCGTGATTATCTGGGTTGTGAAGATCTTTCTTGTACAGTTCTGTGTATTCTTGTCACCTCTTCTTAATATCTTCTGCTTCTTTTAGGTCCATACCATTTCTGTGCTTATTGAGTCCATCTTTGCATGAAATGTTCCCTTGGTATGTATAGTTTTCTTGAAGAGATCTCTAGTCTTTCCCATTGTATTTTTTCCCTCTATTTCTTTGCACTGATCACTGAGAGAAGGCTTTCTTATCTCTCCTTGCTATTCTTTGGAACTCTGCATTCAGATGGGTATATCTTTCCCTTAACTACTTAGAAAAAAATGGAATGAGAGACTCTGTGGTGGGAAGGTTTATTTGCTTATGTTCTTTGTTTTGATAGTGAATGGGGCAAGACTTCTTGTTTTAGATAAAGATATTTCCAGAAGCAAAACAGACACATGAAAACAACTTTTAATATTTAAAATCTCCCCTGTGGCCTGATACCTGGTTCATTTTCCTTTGAGGTGTTTGAGAGTGAGGAATGCCCTTTCAAGAAGGTCGGTGTCACCACCTGAGTTGTGGATTGACCAAGCTCTATAATGTATTCTCTTATGCCCCTTTCTTAAGAAAGTAAATAATTATCTATTACTTTCCAACAATAACTATCTGAATACATATTCAAGCCTCATTTTATTGCTTTGATCACAGTTGTAGGAAATTTTCCAATTATGACTTATGCAAATATCTTTGACTTAATTTTTATTACTCTTTTTCTCCCTACTTTTCAGATGTTGAGAATTTAATGATTATTTTCTTGATGTTTCTTTATCAGTATTTCAGATGAAAACCCTTTTATAAGAATCTACTTTTGGTTTCAGGAGGGTTCTTTGTGTGACACATAAACTGCCTTTCTGCTAAATATGAGGATTTTTCTTATTACATTCCAATGAATATCATATATGCAGAATTTATATTTAGAGTAACCATACTGTTATTAGATGTTTCCCTTTTTTTTTTCTCTTAGGTTCTTCTTACATAAGGATAGAAAGTTTTCTGCCCTCAAACTGGCCATGTGCCCTTTTGGAGCAAGAATTAATTCAAGATGGGTTTCCTGGGTGGCTCAGTGGTAAAGAATTCACCTGCCAATGCAAGAGATGGGTAATCCTTGGGTCAGGAAGATCCTCTGGAGGAGGAAATGACAACCCACTCCAGTATTCTTGCCCAGGAAATCCCATGGACACAGGAGCCTGATGGGCTATGGTCCACAGGGTTGCAAAAGAGTTGGATATAACTGAGCGACTAAACAACAGCAGCAACAAGTTCCTTCAGGATAGATGGTAATTGATAAACCAACATGCTCATAGCCCCAGGACTGCTCGAGTATCCAAGAGCTCAGTGGGAACGTGGCAATGAGAGAAAATGAGACCCACAGAGAAAGTGAAGGTAGGCAGGTAGGAAAGGGGAGAACTCTGACCCTGATGTCTGTAAAGGTAAAATGGGAGAAAGGAATTCTCTTTCTGGTGACACTGGGGAGTGAGAGTAAAAATGGGAAAAGCATACAAGTAAGGCAGTCAGGGATTATTAGCATATGAGCAAGTTACAATAAAGACTTCTCTTTGTACCATAGCTAACCTAACCTCATACCGAGGAATTTGATATACTGACAAAAGAGCAGATTGCCAGCTTCTTATACAAACTACTTATGTTAATGTTAGGGTGTAAAATGTCCTGGTCTGTGTTAGATATATTCCCAGGAGTATTGGAAGAGCACCAGTTTAGAAAAGGCCTATGAAATAATTTCCACAGAAATTCACCTAAGAGGGCTCCGACATGGGTCTCACACCAAGTATCTCAGCTTATTGGTGAGCCATTCCAGGCTCCTGTGCAATCTCTTCTCCATATCTTCTGCAGCACCTGGATGTGGTCCCTGTTTTGTTGATCACTATACCTCTAGTGCCCCGAACTGTACTAAGCACATAGCAGGCGTAAAATAAATATTGTTGAAAGAGACTGATATTCAGAGATCCTAAATGTCTCACTCAAGATTATACAGCTTAATCTAGCAATCATCAAAATCAAGGAAAATTCCAATCTAGATCTAACTGGCTCCAAATCCATGCTTTTTATGTTCACTCATGCATAATGTAATTTAGCTTATCATTTTTAGCTAAGCCAAATTATGTGGTATATCAAAAGATACACAAAAGCTCTGAATAAAATGTTATGCAATATTTGATGCATATAAGTAACTGACATGACTTTGTGAAGCATAATATCAACACAGTGAACTCACTGTTTAGATTAAAAACTAGAATGTTATTGACATCTCTGAATTTTGGGTGTATTCCTCCAAAATTCCATCCTTCTACTACCATTCCAGAAATAACTGATATATTATTCCCTATGCATTTTTTGGAGACCAGATGGCCCTAGTGGTAAAAATCTGCCTGCTAATTCAGAATACTTAAGAGATGAGGGTTCTATCCCTGGGTCAGGAAGAGACCCTGGAGGATGCCAAGGCACACCACTCCAGTATTCTCCCCTGGAGAATCCCATGGACAAATGTGACTGGTGGGCTACAGACCATAGGATTGCAAAGAATCAGACACAACTGAAATGATTCAGTGCACATGCAAGTATTTTTTTATTTTGTAAATATGATCATTTTATTAGAATTGTGACCTAAAACCAATATAGTGGTAATTATTATTTCAAGTTCTGTTTTTTATTTAAAAATTTTTGTTTTATGTTGGAATTCAGTTGATTTACAATATTGTGTTAGTTTCAGGTCTACAGCAAAGTGGTTCAGTTATTCATATACATTTATCTATTCTTTTTCAGATTCTCTTCCCATTTAGGTTATTATAAAATATTGAGTAGGGTTCCCTGTGCTATATAGTAAATCTTGTTGATTATCTGTTTTACATGCAGTAGTGTATATATGCTAATCCTACCTCTGTCATTTATCCCTACCCCAATTTATCCATTTGGTAACCATAAATTTGTTTTTGAAGACTATGTGTCAACTTCTATTTTTGTAAATAAGTTCATTTGCATATTTTTTTCGATTCCACATATAAGTGATGTCATATGATATTTGCCTTTTCCAACTTAGTTCGTTTAGTATGGTAATCTCTGGGTTCATCCATGTTACTATAAATGGAATTATTGCATTCTTTTTAATGGCTGAGTTATATTCCATTGTATATACATAATCACATCTTCTTTATCCATTCCTCTGATGATGGACATTTAGTTTGCTTCCCTGTCCAGGCTGTTGTAAATAATGCTGCAATGAACATTGGGGTGCATGTGTCTTTTCTAATTATGGTTTTCTCTGGACACATGCCCAGGAGTGGGACTGTGGGGTTATATGGCAGCTCTTTTTAGTTTTTTAAGGGATCTCCATACTGTTCTCCATAGTGGCTATACCAGTTTACATTCCCACCAACAGTGTAGGATTCTCTTTTCTCCACACCCTCTCTAGCATTTATTGTTTAAAGAATTTTGATGGTGACCATTCTGACCTGTATGAGGTGATACCTCATTATAGTTTTGATTTGCATTTCTCTAATATTTAGCAGTGTTGAATATCTTTTCATGTGCTTCTTGGTCATCTGCATGTCTTCTTTGGAGATATATCTATTTAGGTATTCTGCACATTTTTTGATTGTGTTGTTTGTTTTTTGGTATTGAACTGTCTGTACTCTGAAAATTTTGGAGATTAATCCCTCCCTTGTTTGCAAATACTTTTTCCCATTCTTTGGGTTGTTTTTTCATTTTGCTTATGGTTTCCTTTGCTGTGCAAAAGCTTTTGAGTTTAATTAGATTCCATTTGTTTTTGTCTTTATTTCCATTACTCTAGGAGACAGGTTGGAAAAAACATTGCTACAATTTATGTCAAAGAGTGTTATGCCTATGTTTTCCTATAAAAGTTTTATAGTATCTGATCTTAAATTTAGATTCTAGTTTGAGTTTATTTTTGTGTATGATATTAGAGCATATTCTAATTTCATTTATTACTTTAGCTTCCAGTTTTCTCAGAACCATTTATTGAAGAGACAATCTTTCTTCCACTGTATTGTCTTACCTCCTCTTTCAAGGATTAAGTGACCATAAGGGCATAACTACTTCTGAGCTCTTTATCCTGTTCCATTGATCTACAGTTCTGTTGTGTGTGTGTACAGTATCATACTGTTTTGATGAATGTAATTATTATCAAAGATTGTAAGTCAACAGTATTGAGAAGTATAGAACAAAATACAGTTATTGGCGGACAATTGCTCTACAATATTGTGTTGGCCTCTGCCACACATACCACGAATCAACCACAGGTATATATATGTCCCTTCCCTCCTGAAACCCCTCTATACTACAAATGAATATAGCTTTGTAGTATATTCTGAAGTCAGGGAGCTTCATTCCTCCAGTTCCATTTTTTTTTTTTTTCTCAAGATTGCTTTAGCTATTCAGGGTCTTTTGTGTCTCCATACGAATTTTCAGACTTTTGTAGTTCTGTGAAAAATGCCACTGGTAATTTAATAGGGATTACATTGAATCTGTAGATTGTCTTGAGTAGTATAGCCATTTTGACAGTACTATTCTTCCAATTTAAGAACATGGTATATTTTTCCAACTGTTTGTATCATCTTCAGTTACTTTCATCAGTTTAAAGTTTTTCAAGTACAGGTATTTTGACCACTTAGTTAGGTTTATTCCCAGGGATATTATTCTTTTTGATGTGTGGGTAAATGGGATTTTTAATTTCTCTTTCTGATTTTCCACTGTTAGTATATAGAAATGCAACAGATTTCTGTGTATTAATTTTTGTATCCTGCAACTTTACTGAATTCATCGAAGAGCTCTAGTATTTTTCTGGTAGCATCTTTAGTATTTTCTATGTATAGTAAGTCATCTGCAAACAGGGAGAGATTTACTTCTTTTACAAGTTGAATTCCTTTTATTAATTTTTCTACTCTGACTGCTGTGGCTAGGACTTCCAAAATTGTGCTGAATAAAAGTGGTGAGAGTGGGCACTCCTGAACTTAGAGAAAAGGCGTCTAGAGAGTTTTTATCATAAATGGATGTTGAATTTTGTCGAGTTTTTTTTTTCATCTGTTAAGATGATCATATGGTTTTTATTCAATATGTTGATGTGATGGATCACACTAATGATTTATGGATATACAAAAGGCCTTGCATCCCTGGGATCATGGTTATCATGGTGTATAATCCATTTAATCCATTGTTGATTTGGTTTGCTAATATCTTGTTGAGTATTTTTTCATCTATATTCATCAGTGATATTAGCCTGTAAGTTTCTTTTTTCGTGGTATCTTTTTAAAATTTTGTTATTGGGTAATGGTGACCTAATAGAATGAGTTTGGGAATATTCCTTTCTCAGCAATTTTTGGAATAGTTTCAGAAGGATGAGTGTTAACTCTTTTCTTATGTTTGATAGAATTTGCCTATTAAGCTATCTGGTCCTGAGCTTTTGTTTGTTGGGAGTTTTTAAATCACAGTTTCAATTCACTGCTTGTGATTGATCTGTATATATTTTCAGTTTACTTCTGATTCAGTCCTAGAAGACTGTACCCTTATAAGAATTTGTCCATGTCTTCTAGGTTATTCATCTTATAGGCAGATATAGTTGCTTGCATTACCAGTTGTCTCTCATGTTCCTGTGTATTTCTGTGTTATAAGTTGTAATTTAGCCTGTTTTCATTTCTGACTTATTGATTTGAACCCCCTCTTTTTTCTTGATGAATCTGGCTGACGCTTTATCAATTTTGTTTATCTTTTCAGGAACCAGCTTTTAGTTTCATCAATCTTTCCTATTGTTTTCTTCACCTCTATTTCACTTATTTCTATTTTGATATTTACTATTTCTTTCCTTCTATAAACTTTGTGCTTGTTGTTCTTTCTCTGGTTGCTTTACTTGTAAAGTTAGAGGTTGTTTATATGAGAGTTTTTTCCAGAGGAAAGGTTATATTGCTGTAAACTTCCCTCTTGGGACTGTTTTTGCTGTGTTCCATAGGTTTTCGATGGTTGTGTTTTTGTTGTCATTTGTGTCTGCTGCTGCTGCTAAGTCGCTTCAGTCATGTCCGACTCTGTGGGACCCCAGAGATGGCAGCTCACCAGGCTCCCCCATCCCTGGGATTCTCCAGGCAATAACAGTGGAGGGGGTTGCCATTTCCTTCTCCAACGCATGAAAGTGAAAAGTGAAAGTGAAGTTGCTCAGTCGTGTCCAACATTACCTTCTCCCATTTGTGTCTAGGTATTTTTTAATTTCTTCTTTGATATCTTCAGTGATCCATTGGTTGTTTAGTAGCATATTGTTTAGCCTTTATGTATTTGTGTTTTTTACAGTTTTTTTTTTTCTTTTGGTGATTTTTAATTTCATAGTGTTGTGGTTGGAAAAGAAGCTTAATATGATTTCAGATTTCTTAAATTTGCTGGGGCTCACTTTGTGGCCCAGCATGTGACCCATCCTGGAGAATATTCCATGTGCACTAGAAGAATGAGTATTCTGCTGCTTTTGCTTGGAATGCTATATAAATACCAATTAAGTACATATGGTCTCTTGTGTCTTTTAAGGCCTGTGTTTCCGTCTTAATTTTCTGTCTGTATGATCTGTCCATTGAGGAAAGCGGGGTGTTAAATCTCCCCACTATTATTGTGTTCCTGTCAATTGCTCCTTTTATGGCTGTTAGCATTCACCTTATATACTGAGGTGCTCCTATGTTAGGTGCATGTGTATTTTCAATTGTTACATCTTCTTCTGGAATTGATCCCTTGATCATTATGTAGTGTCCTTCTTTGTCTCTTGTAACGGTCTTTATTTTAAAGTTTATTTTGTGTAATCTGAGTTACAAATTCAGTCGCCCAGTCATGTCCGACTCTTTACATCTCCATGAACCGCAGCATGCCAGGCCTCCCTATCCATCACCAACTCCCAGAGTTTACCCGAACTCATGTCCATTGAGTTGATGATGCCATCTAACCATCTCATCCTCTGTCATCCCCTTCTCCTCCTGCCTTCAATCTTTCCCAAAATCAGGATCTTTTCAAATGAGTCAGCTCTTCATGTCAGGTGGCCAAAATTTTGGAGTTTCAGCTTCAGCATCAGTCCTTGCAGTGAACACCCAGGACTGATTTCCTTTAGGATGGACTGGTTGGATCTCCTTGCAGTCCAAGGGACTCCCAAGAGTCTTCTCCAACACCACAGTTCAAAAGCATCAATTCTTCAGTGCTCAGCTTTCTTTATAGTCCAACTCTCACATCCATACCTGACTACTGGAAAAACCCTAACCTTGATTAGATGGACCTTTGTTGTCAAAGTAATGTTTCTGCTTTTTAATATGCTCTCTAGGTTGGTCATAACTTTCCTTCCAAGGAGTAGTGTCTTTTAATTTCATGGCTGCAATCACCATCTGCAGTGATTTGGGGGCCCCCCAAAATAAAGTCCGCCACTGTTTCCCCGTCTATCTGCCATGAAGTGATGAGTCAGGATGCAATGATCTTAGTTTTCTGAATGTTGAGATTTAAGCCAATTGCTACTCTAACTTATTTTAAAGTTTATTTTGTGTGATATGAGTATTGCTATTCTAGCCTCTTTTGAATTCCATTTGCACGGAATACCCTTTTCCATCCTCTTACTTTCAATTGTATATGTTCCTAGGTCTGAAGTGGGTCTTTTGTGTGCAGCATATATATAGGGCTTGTTTTCGTATCCATTCAACCAGTTTGTGTCTTCTGGTTGAAGCATTTAACCCATTTACCCTTAAGGTAATTATCAATATGTACGTTCTTACTGACATTTAAAACATTATTTTGGATTTGCTTTTTAAGTCTTTTTTCTTCCCTTCCTCTTCTTCTCTCTTGTGATCTTCTCCCTTGTGATCTGATGTCTAAATTTAGTATTGTGTTTTGACTCTTTTTCTTTTGTGTATGTAACTATTCTTTAGTTTGTGGTTACCATAAGGTGTTGATTTAGCAATATGTGTATAAACAAGATTGTTTGAAGTTGGTGGTCTTTTCATTTCAAATGTATGTCTAATATCCTGCATTTGTGCTCTCCTCACAATTGATGGTTTTGATATCATAATTTTATGTGTATGATTTTGTACCTTTACTATACGTCTGCCTTTACCAGTGAGTTTTTTCCAATTGTAATTTTTTTTTTTTTTTTCTAGTTGTGGCCTTTTCTTTTTTGCCTAGAGAAGTTCCTTTACCATTTGTTGCAAAGCTGGTCTGGTGGAGCAAAATTCTCTTAGCTTTTGCTTGCCTGTAAATCTTTTGGTTTCTCTTTCAAATCTGAGTGAGAGCCTTCCTGGATAGAATATTCTTAGTCTTAGGTTTTTCCCTCTCATCACATTTTACATATCTTGCAACTCCCTTCTTGCCTGCAGTTTCTGCTAAGAAATCAGCTGAATAACTTATGGGAGTTCCCTTGTATGTTATTTGTTGCTTTTAATATTTTTTATTTGTCTTTATTTTATTGATTTGATTACCACATGTCTCAGCATGTCCCTCTTTGGCTTTATCCTGCCTGGGACTCTCTGCTTCCTGGACTTGGATGACTGTTTCCTTTCCCATGTTATGGAAATTTTCAGCTATTATTTCTTCAACTGTGTTCTCAGGCCCTTTCTCTTTCTCTTCTCCTTCTTGGACCCCTATAGTGATAGTGTGAATGTTGCTTGCATTTAATATTGTCCCAGAGGTCTCCTAAATGGTCTTCATTTCTTTTCATTCTTTTCTTTGGTTGCTGTTCTGTGGCAGTGATTTCTACCCTGTCTTCCAGCTCACTTATCTGTTCTTTTGCCTCATTTATTTTGCTCTTGATTTCTTCCAGAGTATTTTCATTTCAGTTCTTGTTCATCTCTGTTTGTTTGTTCTTTATTTCTTCTAGGTTATTGTTCAACATTTCTTGTATCTTCTTGGTCTGTGCCTCTATTCTCTTTCCTAGATCTTGGAGCATCTTCACTATCATTACTCTGAATTCTATTTTGGGTAGTTTGCTTGTCTCAACTTCATTTAGTTGTTCTTCTGGGGTTTTCTCTTGCTTCTCCATTTAGAACAGATTAACTGTCTCATTTTGTCTTTCTGTGATTACAATTTCCATTCCATAGGCTGCAATGGTATAGTTCCTCTTGCCTCTGATATCTGCCCACTGGTGGGTGAGGCTGGGTTGGAGATTTGTGGAGGCCTCATGGTGGGAAAAGACAATGGCACCCCAGTCCAGTACTCTTGCCTAGAAAATCCCATGGATAGAGGAGCCTGGTAGGCTGCAGTCCATGGGGTCACTGAGCGTTGGACATGACTGAGTGACTTCACTTTCAATTTTCACGTTCATGCATTGGAGAAAGAAATGGCAACCCACTCCAGTGTTCTTGCCTGGAGAATCCCAGGGACGGGGGAGCCTGGTGGGCTGCCATCTATGGGGTTGCACAGAGTCGGACACAACTGAAGCGACTTAGCAGCAGCAGCATGGTGGGGGACTGGTGCCTGCCCACTGGTGGCTGGAGTGGTGCCTTTTGCCTCTGGTAGGCATGACCATGTCAAGGGGTGTGTTTAGGGGGAGGCTGTGGGCTCAGGAAGATTTTAGGTAGCCTGTCTGATGACAGGTGAGCTGTGTTCCTGCCCTGTTGGTTGTTTGGCCTAAGGCATCCCAGCACTGGAGCCTATAAGCTGTTGGGTGATTCCACATCTTGGTGCTAAATGTCCCAAACTATTTCCAGACATGTTCACCACCAGATTTTATGTCCAAAGAGAGAGCTATAACCACTTCCTGCTTCTCAAGTGACATACTAACACCAGCAGGAGGTGAGGTCCAGGTGTCTGTGAAGTCATTGATTTCCCCTAGGCAACTGGCTGACATGAGGCCTTGTTTGCACCCTCCAAGAGTGCTGTTTCTATGTTTCAAAGTTCTTGGAGTTCCTGTCATCAAGCTGTGCTGGCTTTCAAAGCCAAATACTCTGGGGGCTTCTCCTCCTGATTGACGTCAGACCTCCAGGCCTGGGAGTCTGACATAGGCCTCAGAAATCACACTCCTGTGGGAGAACCTCTGTGATATAATTATTTTTCAGTTTGTTGGTCATCCACCTGGTGTGTGTAGGATTTTATATTGTCGTGAATGCACCCCTCCTTTTGCCTGGAAAATCCCATGGACAGAGGAGCCTGGTAGGCTGCAGTCCATGGGGTTACGAAGAGTCGGACATGACTGAGTGACTTCACTTTCACGCATTGGAGAAGTAGATGGCAACCCACTCCAGTGTTCTTGCCTGGAGAATCCCAGGGACGGGGGAGCCTGGTGGGCGGCCGTCTCTGGGGTCGCACAGAGTCAGACACGACTGGAGCGACTTAGCAGCAGCAGCACCCCTCCTATTGTGTTATTGTGATTTCTTTTTTTGTCTTTGGATGTAGAATATCTTCTCTGGTAGTTTCAGTCTTTTTTCTTGATGGTTGTTCAGCAGTTATTTGTGATTTTGGTATTTTCATGAGAGAAGCTGAGCTCAAGGCTTCCTACTTCACTATCTTGTCTCCAACTTGCCTCTCTTTCCTTCTTAAATAAAATCTTCCCATACATAGCAATATCTAAATAAAATAAAAAGCTCATTATAAACTTTATGGTATATAAGTTAGGTAATTACATAATTATATGTGTATAAGTTCATAATGCGTAATTTTCTTCAACTTGCTTTTTGCCCTCAACATTGTTTCTGATTCATCTATCATGTTCTAGTAGCCATAGTTCCCTCTTTTTCACAGCTACTTAATACTGTATTCTTTGTGACTGTGCCATAACTTATAAAGTTTTGTTTTGGTCAGTGCTTCTGTTATCTGATTTTTTGTTATTAATTATTATTGTCATCTATACAATTCTGTTATATAGCTTCCGGGGCTCATGTCAGGTTTCTCTAAGTTTTGTTTCTAGGAGTAAAATTCCTCAGTTATAGGTAAGTTCAGGCTTAGATTTACAAAATTATTGTTTTTCAAATTAGATATTCCAAGTATACAGCCCCTCATGGGGTCGCTAAGAGTCAGACACGACTGAGCGACTTCATTTTCACTTTTCACTTTCATGCTTTGGAGAAGGAAATGGCAACCCACTCCAGTGTTCTTGCCTGGAGAATCCCAAGGATGGGGGAGCCTGGTGGGCTGCTGTCTATGGGGTCACACAGAGTCGGACACGACTGAAGCGACTTAGCAGCAGCAGCAGCAGCAGCAGCAGAGTTGTATATATATTTTATCACTCTGCTTCCTGGTCAGCAATTAATATCAGAATTTTAAAATATATAATATAAATAAAATATGTCATTGTGACATTAAATTGTACTTACTGATTTCTAAATCATTAGTATCTTTTCTCATTTGAAATACAGGTTTGGTCATTTATTAGATTATTTTGATTTGATGGGAGAAGGGTAGTTCTTTTTCTTGTTGCTTCATAAGCATATTATACTTGCTGCTGCTGCTAAGTCGCATCAATTGTGTCTGACTCTGGGTGACCCCACAGACGGCAGCCCAACAGGCTCCTCTGTTCCTGGGATTCTCCAGGCAAGAATACTGGAGTGGGTTGCCATTTCCTTCTCCAATGCATGAAAGTGAAAAGTGAAAGTGAAGTTACTCAGTCGTGTCCGACTCTTAGCGACCCCATGGACCGCAGCCTACATCCATGGGATTCCCCAGGCAAGAGTACTGGAGTGGGTTGCCGTTGCCTTCTCTGATATTATACTTAGTGGATACTAATTCTTTGGGTCTATCTTCAAATAATTTGTGGTTTTCTATTTTCGTTATTATGTCTTTTGATAAGCAGAAGTTTTTTCTGTTAATATAATTGAGTTTAATAATATTTTTTCATTTAAGGTTTATATTTACCCTATTCTGAGATCATAAAAGATATCTTCTAAAAGTTTCCCTTTGGGATTTAATATTTAGTCAACTTGAAATTTGTAGGTATTATATACAAAAAAATATTTTTTTCTATGATTAGTATAGCTCCTTTCTCCAATGATCAGTAATATCATCTTTGTCATTACTGAGTTCTATTAAGCATACATCTGTTTCTGAACTCTCTAATCTATTGAGCATTTTGTACCATGGCCAGTTATGAATTAATATCATACTTTATTCATTGGCATATCTTTATAGTAAAGTTTATTATCTGACAGTACAATTTTTCCCACACTATTCTTCTTCAGTTATGTTTTACCCTTTATTGGGCTTTTACTTTTTCAAGTGAGTCTTAGAGTTAACTTATTTCCTAAAAATCCTGTTAAATTTTGATTAAATATATTGTTGCAGAAGTCAGTAATTGAGAAACCAAGCACCACACTCAGAGTTGGAGAATTCAGGTTTATTATGCTGGTGGGCCCTGAGGAGATAACACTCCAAGCTCTGAGCCCTGAACAAAGGGGTTACAGAGTTTTTATACATAGACTATAGTGGGCAACACTAGCTGCTAATAGGCTGGTTTAAACTAAGGGGTTCTGCACACCGGAACAGCAGTCAAGATGGGGAGAGGGATGCCTGACCTTGATGCCTGACCTTTACATGGACAGGCATGATTAAGCAGGTTGGCAGGGCTGGGCAATTGCAAAGAGCTGGACAAGGGTGAGTGAGATAAGCTCCAGTTCCTGGTATTGTAAGTAAGTCCCCACTTTCCGAGACTACGTGACCTGCATAATCCAGACTTTGCAAGGAGCAAGCTGAGTTACAGAGGCAGAATAAGCAGGAGGTTATGTGAACTTTTAACTTTTCCTCATCAATATAGTGACATTTAAGGAGAACTGATATTATGGTATATCATAATATGGTATTGAGCTATCCCATCCATGAACTCAGTATATTTACTTTTATATTTCTGTGTTCTACAAATAGCTTTCAATAAAATTTAGTCTTTGTTCCTTGGCTTCTAGCACATTATCTTTTAAGATATATATATTTCACTGTACGTTTCATGTTATTAACAAAATACATTTTAAGTTATGCTTTCTAAATTTGTAGCTTGTATATATTAACACATTAATGTTTAAATAATGTTATAATCAGGCACTTCGGTAAGCAAGATTTGCTATATTCAGGCACTTTGGTAAGCAACATTTCTAATATTTTGCTGGTAAATTCTTTAGGTTTCTATGTAGACATTCATATCATTTGTTCATTTTAGTACAGTTCAGTCACTCAGTCATGTCTGACTCTGTGACCCCATGGACTGCAGTACACCAGGCCTCCCTGTCCATCACCAACTCCCAGAATTTACTCAAACTCATGTCCATTGAGTCAGTGATGCCATCCAACCATCTCATCCTCTGTCGTCCCCTTCTCCTCCCACCTTCAATCTTTCCCAGCATAAGGGACTTTTCAAATGAGTCAGTTCTTCGCATCAGGTGGCCAAAGTATTGGAGTTTCAGCTTCAGGATCAGTCCTTTCAATTAATATTCAGGACTTATTTCCTTTAGGTTGGACTGGTTGGATATCCTTGCAGTCCAAGGGACTCTCAAGAGTCTTCTCCAACACCGTAGTTCAAAAGTACCAATTCTTCGGCATTCAGCTTTCTTTATAGTCCAACTCTCACATCCATACATGACCACTGGAAAAACCATAGCTTTGACTAGACGGACATTTGTTGGCAAAGTAATGCCTCTGTTTTTTAATAAGCTGTCTAGGTTGGTCATAACTTTTCTTCCAAGGAGCAAGCATCTTTTAATTTCATGGCTGCAGTTACCATCTGCAGTGATTTTGGAGAGAAGAAAAATAAAGTCAGTCACTGTTTCCACTGTTTCCCGTCTATTTGCCATGAAGTGATGGGACAAGATGCCATGATCTTAGTTTTCTGAATTGAGTTTTAACCCAACTTTTTCCCCCTCCTTTTTCACTTTCATCAAGAAACTCTTTAGTTCTTCACTTTCTGCCATAAGGGTGGTGTTATCTGCATATCTGAGGTTACTGATATTTCTTCTGGCAATCTTGATTCCAGATTGTGCTTCATCCAGCACAGCGTTTCTCATTATGTACTCTGCATATAAGTTAAATAAGCAGGGTGACAATATATAGCCTTGATGTACTCCTTTCCCTATTTGGAACCAATGTGTTGTTCCATGTCCATTTCTAACTGTTGTTTCTTGACCTGCATACAGATTTCTCAAGAGGCAAATCAGGTGGTCTGGTATTCCCATCTCTTAAAGAATTTTCCAGAGTTTATTGTGATCCACACAGTCAAAGGCTTTGGCATAGTCAATAAAGCAGAAATAGATGTTTTTCTGGAACTCTCTTGCTTTTTTGATGATCCAGTGACTGTTGGCAATTTGATCTTTGGTTCCTCTGCCTTTTCTAAATCCAGCTTGAACATCTGGAAGTTCATGATTCATATACTGTTGAAGCCTAGCTTGGAGAATTTTGAGCATTACTTTACTAGCATGTGAGATGAGTGCAATTGTGCGGGATTTTGAACATTCTTTGGAATTGCCTTTCTTTGGGATTGGAATTAAAACTGGCCTTTTCCAGTCCTGCAGCCACTGCTGAGTTTTCCAAATTTGCTGAATGTTCTATGTAGACATTCATATCATTTGTTAATAGTGACATTTTAGTTTTCTTCTGTATTTAAGTCTTGTCTTACAGACTACTTAGTACTTCCAACACATATGGATGTTGAGCACCCAAAATGTAGCTAGTATGAATAAGCATCTGAATTTTTAACTTAATTTTCTTAAGTTTAAACAGTAATTTCTGTCTAATAGTATTAGACTGTGCATATCTAGTACCTTTGTTGTCTCTTTTTAACAAAGAAGTTATTCATCATTAAACAAAATAGTTATCATTTTATTTTTAGTGAATAGATTAATCTGTATGTTTAACATTTGCTTTGATCAACATTGTTTCTTGCATTTCATAACTTATATCTAGAATCTTTCCTCTTTTAAGTACACCTTTTAGAATGTACGCTGCTGCTGCTGCTAAGTCACTTCAGTCGTGTCCGATCCCATAGATGGCAGCCTACCAGGCTCTCCCGTCCCTGGGATTCTCCAGGCAAGAACACTGGAGTGGGTTGCCATTTCCTTCTCCAATGCATGAAAGGAAAAGTGAAAGTGAAGTCGCTCAGTCATGTCTGACTCTTAGCGATCCCATGGACTGCAGCCCACCAGGCTCCTTCATCCATGGGATTTTCCAGGCGAGAATGTATGCTAGTAAAGGTCTATTGGTTGTAAACTTGTTTTTTCTTTTTGTAAATGTCTTTAATAATGACCTTGAAAAAGAACTTTTGTAATACAATTCTAGGTTCATATTCTCTCAGTCTTTTGAAGATTTTGCTCTAAGGCCTTTGACTTACATTGAAGCTGTTCAGAAATATATTGTTTGACTAAATTTTCTTTATTATAGGTGTTCTGTTTTTTTTTTTTTTTTTTTTTCCTGGCTGGCAGAATTTCAGATACTTCCTTTATTGTTGGTGTTCTGGAGTTTTACTATCTTTTACATATAGATTTTCCTCTGATTATTAAATTTCTGTCTATCATAATTCTTACCAAGCTCTCATGTTCATGAGACTCAGCAATTCTCAGCCTGATTCTCAATTATTCCATTATTGCTTCTCTGTATTATTTTCTCAAGGATTATAATTAAATGAGTGTTTGACCTTCTGTGTTTCTTTCTTCAATGATTCTTAACCTTTCATATTTCCATGCCCTTATCTCTCAACTGCAAATTCTTCATTTTTTGTTTCTAGTTCATTATCTCTCTAGCTGTGTCTTATATATTATTTAACATAGCAATTGAGATTTTAATTTCAATAAATATTTTATTCAGAAAACTTCTACTTGATCCTTTTATAATTTGCTTAGCCATTTTTAATAATCTCATGTTTCTAACATAGTTTAATTGTGTTTGTCTTTTTCTTCAGTTCAGTTGCTCAGTTGTGTCTGACTCTTTGCGACCCTATGAATCGCAGTGTGCCAGGTCTCCCTGTCCATCACCAACTCCCAGAGTTTATTCAAACTCATCTCCATTGAGTCGGTGATGCCATCCAGCCATCTCATCCTCTGTCATTCCCCTTCTCCTCCTGCCCTCAATCTTTCCTAGCAAAGGGGTCTTTTCCAATGAGTCAGCTCTTTGCATCAGCTCTTTTTTCTAGGCTTTTGTAAAAATCATTTTATGTTTTTCATCAGCTAATTCTAATGTCACCAGGTTTTGACAGGTTTTTTTTTGTTGTTATTTCTGATGACGCTCACTCATGCAGCCTATTTTATTTATTGTTAGTGATTTTTTTAAACGGTGAGTTTTACTTTAATTATGCAGCTTTTGAGAATTCCAAAAGGCTAATGTAGGGTGACTTTCTGCCACTGAAGATTTGTTTGCTTCAGTGAGCCAAAGTTACATACGTGTATTCAACCACTTTAGCTCCTGTGGGGCATCCCATCTTACTGTGCAGCATCCTTACCTTGAAGACAATGGCCTAGGTGTCCCCTGAGCCCAGGGCTGGTATTAGAATTGGGGAACCTTAAATTGTATATTTGTTTCCTGGGATTATTCAGGGTTTAGCTCACTGTTCTTTTTATTCTTCCCCTACATATCTTAATCTTTGGAGATTTTCTATGTTTGCTTTTGTGTTCAACTCTAATTTAAAAAGCAAGTATGTTGTAGTTATGCAGGATCAACTTGCATTACAAGAGGAGGACCATTTGGAACATCTATCTTACCCTTCTCTTAACATCAAAAGTCAGTTTCAGGGCTTATTTGATCACAAATAGGCTTCTTCTAGAGCCCTACAGCATTTTTGGATTAGAGTGTGCTTATTGTAGAACTTCTAGCAAGTAGGGTTAAATTGACTGACTGTATTTTTCCTGTATTCTAGGCTTTTTTGAGCCTCATAAAATCCAATTATGTTGTCAGATCATTAAATTATTATAATAAATTGTGGACAAAACAAAATACTCGTTTGTATCTGAACAGCAGATATAGGTTTCACACTTATGGTCTTCCTTGGGAAAATAACTTCTGAGAAAGTTGTAGTTATGCTTTATAAAATATTTCCCAGTTTTATCCTTCTGGCCCATATTGTCTAAGATTACAGAGATAGACAATGCATGGAAAGAGTACTAAATTTGGGGTGAGAGAAATGACTGGATTCCTTAGTTTAGACACTATGTATATGATTTTCAATGATGTAATTAACTTTATGAGTCTGTATTTTATTTGTATAATGGAGATAATTTGTTTCACACATTTTTTATAAGAATTGAATTCAACAACATAGTACATGTTGAGTTACCTGTGAAAATGTCCAGTCAGGAGAGCAGTATATGCTATCCCCCAATACTCCTCTTTGGCATAAAAATTATCTTGAGCTGGTTATTCTTAAGCCACAACAGACTTTTTAAGCAACAGCAGACATAGGAGAAGCTCTGAAAATCTAGTAGAAGTTGTCCATTTTATAAACAACATGCATGTTATAAGGGAAAATGTCCATTTATCAGTCTGTCTCCCTCTCTGTACCAGGAAGAGAAAGATCACTAAATCTTTAGACATGCTTACCAGTGGAGAAAACTACTCTATCCCTGTTCATTTTGCTTTGCCTAATAACTTTCCATAACTGGCTTATCCCTCCCTTTTGCAACATCTTCTGTATGTAAGGTATTGTTGTTTAGCTGCTAAGTCGTGTCCAACTCTTTGCAACCCCTTGGACTGTAGCCCACCCAGCTTCTCTGTCCATGGGATTTTCCAGGCAAGAATACTAGAGTGGGTTGCCACTTCCTCCTCCAGGAGATCTTCCGGATCCAGGGACTGAATCTGCATCTCCTGCATCGGCAGGTGGATTCTTTACCAGTGAACCCCCAGGGAAGACCATGTAGTGTGTGGCTTGGGCCATTTGGGGAGTTGGTTTTCCATGGGTATCACCAAGGTATACATGTTATTAAACGTCTTGTTTTTCTCCCCTGTTAATCTGCCCTTTAGCACAATTGTCTCCACTAAGAACCTAAAAGTATAGAGGGAAAAGTATTTTTCCTCCCCAGTAATTTTGAAAGACCCATGATGGGAGTTTCTGAGACAACTTACTCATTCTGGAGCCTACAGATGAGAAATCTGGTAGAAGCCGGCAAAAAGTAAAAAGTTTTACTAAAGTTAATTCTCCCAAGTCCCTATCTGTATACCCAGTTTAGACAAGAGGGTAAAAATTTCTTGTCCCTCCTGTCAACTAAAACCTGTTTAGTTACACCCTGAAAGTAGGGCTTCCCTCATAGCTCATTTGGTAAAAAACCCACCTGCAATGCAAGAGACCCCGGTTTGATTCCTGGATTGGCAAGATCCCCTGGAGAAGGGATAGGCTACCCACTCCAGTATTCTGAAAAGCAGAAAGCTACTTTATTTGGTGGGAATGTTTAGGACTCTGAACCTGGGAGGCAGCATCTCAGTAGCTCTGAGAAAACTGCTCCAAGGAGGCAAGAGGGACCATCAGGCTATATACAAGTTTGCAACAAAGGGAGCAGGCACTCTGAACATTAAAGATCAGGTATCAAGTTAAGGAATTGAGCATTCTATGTATGGGAAGATGCAAGCCTCTGGGCTCACTGAATTCATTCATTTCAAATGCACCTCAGCTATCTGGGGCTAATCCTGTTTTCTCGTTCACCGTGCTTCTTGCATTTCCCCAGCTCCTCAGCAATCACCTGGGGGCGGCGGCATCCCCTAGATTACAGTCTGGGGAGCCTGCATTCACTTTTTTTTAATTTTTATTTTTACTTTATTTTGCTTTACAATACTGTATTGGCTTTGCCTGCATTCACTTTTGAAGGCCAGAAATCGCTGATGGCTGTGACATCTCTTGTTTATTAATATGGCAGGAGATATTTTCATTTCACACTTGCATTCCAGATTTAGATTAGATGAAGAAATATTTGTGTGAACTAGTTTCTTGGGTATAGCAACTAGTGAAGAGGCCCTGGAGGAGGACATGGCAACTCACTCTAGTGTTTTTGCTGGAAAAATCCGATGGGCAGAGCAGCCTTGGTGGAATGTATAATCCATAGGGTCACGACTGAAGCAACTTAGCACACGTAAGCCAATGAAAGGCTTATTGGTTTGAGTCACTATTGAGATAAATATACCATTGAGTATTCTACTTGTCAATGGACAGATGATGGATCTTTTGAACTGGAAAGACTTCCGTATATGAAAAAATTTTAACAACTGTGTTATTGGTACCTATGGAAAGATAACATTGAAAAGAAGACACAAAAGTAGTAGTATGGTATTTAGCTTTAGGGATTTCCTTAACAGGATGAAATTATGTAAAATATCCTTTTTCTTACTTCAGTTTCAAAAGACCCTACCACATTTATAAGAGTTGAAAACACCAGTGGACAGTCGCATTTCCATTTACAGGGACCTTGCCTGGCTACTAAGGTGTGTTCTTTCATTATAATACTGTAATTAACAGAAAAGTCAGATGGTTCCCTGGGGAAAACACTTCTCATAGAGGGAACAGATGAGCAGAATTCCTCCTAAGTCCGTTTACAAATGATCAGAACATGACTCAGGGAGAGGTTGATGTTAAGATGCTGGTAGGAGCAATAACAGAGCTTTTCATCCTAAGGTGAACTGGCTGAGGTTGAACTGTACACTCAGAAAAAAAGGTAAGCATTTTTACAGACTTTTTACAAAGGCATACCATATTCAACCCTGAAGTTCCAAAACAGGATTCTTTTGATTTCCATCTTGGTTGAAAATCTTGATAGAAAAGAAGGAAATGGGAGATAATATATTTGGATGGGCAGGTCAGCCCCTTGATATAATTCAGGCTACAGTCCAATTCTCTGAGGAATTCAAAACAATTGTCTTTGTCTTTAAAATCTTTACAAAACCAGAAATGTAGCTGTAGAAGCAATTCAAAAATGCAGCTATCCTTACCAACCCCCCAATCTCCCTGTTGATCTCAAAATGCTTGCAAATATTGTAGAAGATTAGGACATTGGAAACAGAATTGTTCTGCACTTGAGAAAAATACATTTTTAATTTCCCTAGACTTTAATAGTATCCCCAAAATTTCATCTTAGAGGAAACTTGTACACTTTCTCTGTGCCTACCTTGTCTACTCTAGGAACTGATAGCTGTTTCTTTGAAATGCAAAAAGGAGCTATTTAGAAATTGAGCCAAAAAAAAAAAAAATTAAGTGTCTTCTCCACAGGTATTAGTAAAAAAAGCTTCCCTCTGAGCAGGTAAACTTATTCCATCTGCTAGAAACACAATCTGGATCCAACTATTAAAAAAAAAAATAGTTGGAGAAGACTCTGATGCTGGGAGGGATTGGGGGTAGGAGGAGAAGGGGATGACAGAGGATGAGATGGCTGGATGGCATCACTGACTTGATGGACGTGAGTCTGAGTGAACTCCAGGAGTTGGTGATGGACAGGGAGGCCTGGCGTGCTGCGATTCATGGGGTCACAAAGAGTCGGACAAGACTGAGCGACTAAACTGAACTGATTTTTAAAAATAAGTTTTATATTGAGTTTAGTTTTAAATGGGTTTTATATTGGACTTGACACATGGCTAAAATTTTAGAATCAAAACTATACTGTTTCTCTTTGTATTTCTCTATATGATTATGTGTATCTCTATATGTATGTTATAGATGTGGTATTTTTCTATCTCTATATGATATTGTCAAACATAATTTGTCAAAACTCTATTTGGTCAGCTTGAAAGAAAACACTGTATGGCTTGGATAGTCCAAAACTCACAGAAATACAGAAACTAACCCTACAATGTTTTTTCAGGTACATGTGATTTGGAATGCATGCGTACGTGCTAAGTCGCTTCAGTCATGTCCAACTCTGTATGACCCTATGGACTGCAGCCTCCAAGGCTCCTCTGTCCATGGGATTCTTCAGACAAGAATACTGGAATGGGTTGCCATGCATCCTCCAGGGGATCTAGAATAATCTTTGGTAAATGAAAGATAGTTGAAGTTTGTTGGTTTAATTAAAATGACATGTTTTCAGTGTTATTAGCACTAAATATAATGCATACATGCAACTTTTTTTCTACCTGAGTTTACTACTCAGCTAAGCTCATGTCTTACCTGTTACAAAAACTGTCCACAAGAGAAAAATAATATGGTTAATTTTGTCTAATATTTATGAAAGTTTCATAAATAATTAAGATATGATTAATAATGAATTATATAGTTGTAAGTAGACTTTTCAATAATGATGAAGTTTTTATATGTCTCCTTTAAACTCTTTTAAAGCTTCCAAAATCTTTTTAGTAACTTAAAATTTTGCTAAATTAAAGAATACAGATTCATTGAAATCTATATCATTTCTAAATAAGATAGCAGTTTGAACATTAGTTTTTCTGTAATAAAAAATAGATGTGCCAAAAATGTTTGGGTCTCATGCCACATCAAAAAACTGTACTATTAAAAAGGAACACTATTATAACAGACCATTCACAATTGTTTACTTCTGAGGTTTGAGTAGAATTTAAGGTTTCTATAGGTTAAAGATTCTAATATATGTAATTAAAACTAGTAGCAATAGTAAGAGAAATTATTCCATCTCTGAATACAAGGTAAGTAGAGTATGTTATTGGGTAGCAAAGTATGAGACATAGAGATGTGTTTTTGTTAAGGGAAATGAAAATTTTGTCTTTAAGAGAAACTGGCTATTTCAAAATGGAAAAGATGATAAAGAACAGTCTAAATGGATATGAAAAGTTGTGAAGAGAGAATCTTGTGTGGTTAAGCTAGCTAAAATTGAATTATTATAAGGATTTTAAAATAAGCTTTAATATCAATATTTGTACTTCTATAAAACTATAACTTTTCTTTCATCTACTTAAAGGGCAATGTTTTCTTATCGGGTGGGAAAACCTATGGGTGTAGGAACCTCAGGATATCTTTATTAGATACCTAATTGCTTGCATCATATAGGTCTGACTTTGGGAGCCCACCCACAAGGCTGCCTTCTGAAATGAGGCAACTGTTTAACTGACCTATTTCAAGACTAAGGGGCTGGTTCAATGAAATATGGATCTATCTCTTAACACACCTTCTGTACTATGATTCTCCTTGGAGAAATTTCAGTAGCAGGGCGAGGTGAACAAATATGCCACCCCAGAATAAGCCTCATTGGTATATGGATTATCTTGAGATGGTTATTTTTAAGAAACAGCAGATACAGGAGAAGCTCTGAAAACAAGTACAAGTTACCCATTGGTAAGAGACATTCACATTTATAAGGAAAGTCTCCTTTTCTGCTGTAATAGGCAAAGAAGATGACTAAATCTCTAGAAATTCTTATCAATAGAGAAGGTAACCACTTCAGTTCACATAATAATCATACCCTTGTTTACTGTGCTTTGCCTGGTAACCATGCAACTGCTTCCTTGGCTTACTTCCAACATCTTCTTTTGTCTTTAGCTGGAGACGGTATTTAAGATGATGGCTTGGGCCATTTGTGGGAGTTACTCAGGGTTTCTGGGTATTTCCTAGGTATATCTCCCATGCATACTCAGTTTTCTATCGGTCTCTCTCAGATATATATGTTACTAAACATTTATTTTTCTCCTATTAATCTTTTAACAGAAGTATCACAGCCAAGAACCTAGAAGGGTAAAGGAAAATTTATCTGCTACACATGCACATAATGGACACTTGGACATTATTATTTTCTCTTTCCTTCTGATGGCATTTTTGAGCTAATATAGTTACATGTGAGATTTCAAAAACTATATCTTGAATTTTCATTGATACTCATTTACTTCAGTGGAAATCTATCAGCTTTATCTCTGTATTTAAGTTGAGAGTTAATTTTTAAAAAACAGAGCAGTCGAACTCCTACCTATACAAATTAAGTTACTTTCAAGAAATGGGAACTTAGGTCTGATTGTAGTTAAAAATGTGAACAATGCTTATGTAACTTTAGTTAGGCAACATCTGGAGCTGATTTCCTAACTTTGATTAAGAGAACCAGCCTGATGAATCCCAGATGTTTAAACATGGCTGTGTTTCTTAGACTCACTAAATTATTAGAGTGAATACATGGGAGGAAGGGAAACATTTATAGGAACTAGGTGTCAAAGTGGCCAAGGGGGTTTTGGGGTGTTGGCTGAGCTGTGTGTGGGGGGGGAGTCTAAATGAACATCCCCTTTAAAATTTAATGCATTTTATTAAGACAAAGGCCCAATCTTTGATAACCTCAAAAGTATGTCTTAATAGCTTCATTCATATTTATTCCTGCAGAAATATATTTTTGAGCATCCACTATATCTAAAGTCCTGTGGTTAGAAAGATAAATAATAAACATTCCCTCCTTTAGACTCACTCAGTTTAGTAAACGAGTCAGGCATGTGAACAGTAATTATAATCAATTATAACTGCTATATTGAAGGGCTAAGTACAGAAAGTAGCCAGATCTTCCCGGGAAGATAGGATGGTTTCAAAGAGGCAGCAGCCTTGGTCTCTAGATTTCTGTACATTACTTCTATCAGCTGCATTTAGCTGTAGTAATACAATTCTGTTTCCATAGAGTTGTATGTTCCATTAGATCATGAGGCCATTTACATGTCATAAAAATACATTTAAAACAACAATTTCTGAAATCATACCTATTGTATGAAGATCCCCTGGAGAAGGAAATGGCAACCCACTCCAGTATTCTTGCCTGGGAAATCCCATGGACAGAGGAGCCTGGCCATGGAGTTCCAAAGAGTCAGATGCAAAGAAGCACACACACATTCTGATAATTCAGCGTCACAGGGGTAAAAACATGGTTATTAATGTTGACTTCCCATCATTTGGTAAAGCTTTTAGAAAAAAAAAAATGAAAACTGAAAAATGTTAGTCGCTCAGTGGTGTTTGACTCTTTCCAACCCGGTGGACTGGACCCTGCCAGGTTTCTCTGTCTATGGAATTCTCCAGGCAAGAATACTGGAGTGGGTTGCCATTCCCTTCTCCAGGGGATCTTCCTGACCCAGGGATCAAACCCAGATTTCCTGCTTTGCAGGCAGATTCTTTACCATCTGAGCCACCAATAAATAGTAGTAGTTTAGTCTGTCTTTGCACACGTTGTGCTTTTAAGTGCAGGAATGCCTTTACCTTGTGCAATCTTTCTGCAATAGATCCTGACTGGTCCCTCTTCCTGAACAGTCTCCTGCGCTTTCTTCAGCTCTTCCACCCAGCAGTGCCTGCTTAGCTTTCACAACCTGGTTTAAATGTCAGTTCCCCAGAAAGGACTTCCCCAGTCCTTCTAGGCTTGCTAAAATCCACTCACCACATATGCCCACGTAACACTAGCACACGATCTTTATCACACTTGTAATCGTATGCTGAGCGTCTGTCTTTCTCACCGGATTACAAAGTTCCAGAAGAGTGGGAACGTTTCCTATCTATACTCATCACTGTGTTTTCAGCTCATTGCATTCATGAAGTAGATGCTTGCTGAAAAGAAAACATTCAAAATCTTTATCACTGTAATATTTTATGCTCTACTTATATCTTGCCTGATCTATCTAGAAGGCATGTCTTACCTTACAGGCTTCAACACATGTCTATCTGAACAAAATTTCTCATAAATGATTACATCTTGACCTTCAGGTCTCAGCTGAAACCGCACCTTTTCATGAAAATCTTCTCTTACCAATCTAAATGAATGGGTTAATTTCTACCTTATTTGTTTTCTTCATGATGCTCATCAGGATTTATAGTTATATATTAAATTTTTTCTTGTTCAAAAGCTAAGTTGAGGGCAGGGCTGTATTACCCATTACTTAGCCAGGTGACTAGATAGGAAGATACTATTTTTTTTGGCAGGGGGGGGGAAATGAATAAAAGTTACATATATGAATTTGGTGAATCTCTCTCTAAATGTATTTTATGAGTTTCTTAGACACAGGGGCTATGGCTTTTTATCACTCTTATTCTATATCTAGCGTGCTTCTTTGTATATGTTAGGAGTTCATATATTTTTTATTAAATGTATAAATAATGTTTTAGTCATCCAAAGAACTTTTGTGGTGTCTTATTATATAAAGGTTGTCATTTTTAACCTATACCTATTAGAAAAAAATTCAAGATGACTTGTATATCTAAGACAGTAAGACGTCAATTACCAAAACCTAACTATAACTTTTGTTCAGTTAACTATTAACACCTAGAGTGCAAGGTGCTATTGGCCCCTCTGAACAAGACTGAAACCATCTCCTCAAGCAGTTATATTAACTGGGGCAGCTCTTGCCTCACTGTTTCAGGGGGGTTACTTTTGGGTTCCAGTCCATGATGGGATAATAGGATCGACTCTGCTCTCCTTACCTATTAGAAGTAGCAGCAAATCCAAAATAACTGCCTTCCCAGAGGTCCCCAGGAGCTAAACACTCAGAACGAGACTCCCAGAGCTGCCCTTCTGAGTGAGTAAGTGCCTCAGGTTAGCAGTTTAGACTGCAAAGCCTGACATTCCCAGGGATGCTAAGATCCATTCTCTCATCGGTGCTCCTGGGCAGGGGCACCAGTGACCTAGGAGCCCAGGGGCTAAGCGGGATGCCCTGTTAAGGGCACTGACAGGCACACTGGGATGATGGCCTCTTTCAAACCAGTCTTATACGTCATAGGACAGTGAAGGGGTAAAAACTTAATTTTTCTTCTACCCTTCCAGGTTCCTGACTGGGACCCTAACCCCATAGGAAAAGGCAAGTTAATAGGAGAAAAACAAACAGAAGCTTAGTAACATTGTTGATGGAAAAATTAATAGTTAAGAAAGAAATGGAAATTTTTATTTGAGCCAACCTAGAGGATTATAACCCAGAAAACAGTCTTTCAGAAAGCTCTGAACACTGTTCTGCCCATTAGAGGTTAAAGCACAGTTGTATACGTTTCTGAGACAAAGGGATATACTTCAGATGATGTACTGACACTTTACACTGTCCAGATCTCCAGGTACAAAGAAGCGCACAGTGGGTCATGGGTCATCCTGGCCCCTTACAAGATTAAGAAGGAAGGTTATTTCCTGAGGAGTTGTAACCCTTGATCAGATTAAGAAGGAAGGAATGTTATCTGCTAAGCAGGTCTGGTTAAGGCATATGTACAGAGAGGCCCAAACAAGTGAAGAAAAAAAAATCATGTTTAAAATTTTCTCATCTTGCTATAAAATAGGAATTTTATTTCATCAACATATATACCGCCTGCATATGTGGAAGATACCTAGAAAAACTGAGTAAAACTACCAGAAGTGGCCAAAGCATCCACCTTAGAATACCATCTCCAGCGAAAGACAAAAGACATTTTGAAGGGGATGCCAGCTATGCTTGCCTGAAAAATACCACGGCCAGAGGAGCCTGGTGGGCTACAGTCCAAGGAGTTGCAAAGAGCTGGACATGGCTGCGTGCACTCACACACACAAGCTATGGGAGGTTGCCAGGTAAAGCCTGGCAACAAGGGAAGGTTTGCTCTGCAGATTTAAGTGGTTGTGGTAAAGAACCTACCAATGCAGGAGATGTAAGAGACGGGGATTTGATCCCTGGGCCAGGAAGACCCCCTGAAGGAGGGCATGGCAACCCACTCCAGTGTTCTGGAGAATTCCATGGGCAGAGGAGCATGTGAACTATTTAGTCCATAGGGTCTCACAGAGCCGAACACGACTGAACCAACTTAGCACACGTGTACACTTCTCCACTGATAAGAAATTCTGGAGCTGGAGAATCCTTCTCTTCCTGGGACAGAGGGGAAGATGCCCTTACAAATGGAGATTTCCTGTGTAAATGTCCCTTACCAAAGGGCAACTACTATACTGTTCATAGATTCTCCTGTGTGTGTTTGTTTTTCAAAAATAAGGAACTAAAAGTAATACTTATGCCAAAGAGGTGTGTTTGGGATGGCATATTCTCCTGCCCTTCAACAGCTTCTGAGGGTGGGTCAGGATTGGGATGAGCATCTCTCCTTGTATTTTAAGCTAAGAACCATCAGAGGCTTTGTTTTGCTTTCTTTCCAAGGCAATGCGGCCATCCAGTCACACCAGTCTTAAGTAAAGCAACTTTTTAGTGATTCCAAGTGCTTTTCTCTCCTATGGGTACGAGTGATGAGTCAGTGATTGCAGAAAGCACCCCACCTCAGCCACCCACCCAGGCTCTTCAAAAAAAGAGCTGGATCTCATTTTTTATTCTATTTTCCCCCCTTTTAAAGTATTTTTCTTGCTGAGGCAGAAAGGGAAACATTCTCAAGTTTACTCTGTGTTAGGAAAATCCAAATATAGTAATATTAGATAAGATGAAATGCTTTCAGAAGTAAGGTAATGAATGATGCAGTTTGAAGGGTACCAGGATATATACCACTCCAAAATATGCCCCTCTGGCATGTGGATTATTTTGAACTAAAGTAAAATGAGAACAAGCAAAAGCAGGTAAACCTCTAAAAAAAGGAAATTTACATTTATAAAGGAAACTTATTTTCATAGAGATGTTGCCCTCTCCAATATCAGGAAAAGACGCAACCACATAGTAAGACTGTCCGGCCAATGGGGCACCCAGACAGGCCGATATGCTGTCCCAATCTCTCTCACTGTAAAAACGGGAGCCTCATATCCAGGGAAAAAACAACACCTTCTTAAGAAAAAGGCCAAATCTAGCTGGTTTTAAACTGATTTCTAAAGTATGGGCTACTTAGACTCCATAGGTCGCCTTGTGTGTGTGCTCAGTTGCTCAGTCGTGTCTAACTCCTGCATCCCCATGGATGGTAGGCCACAGGTCTCTTATAATACTCCTATTCTGCTGGTCAAGAAAACTCATACCAATGAATACTGATTCATTCAGGATCTGTGAACCATAATGAAATCATTCAGGACCTTCACCCTACAGTTCTGAACCCATATACCTTATTCTTCACTTAGGAACCACACCTGGAGATTATTAGATTTGAAAGATGCCTTTTTCTGTATTCCAGTAGAAAAGTAATCACAATTGCCATTTGCCTCTGAATGGCAAGGCTCGAATTCCAAAACAAGAAGTCAGTACTGCTAGATGGTATTGCCCCAAATATTAAAAAACTCCGCTATCCTCTTTAACAAGATTTTGGCAGAAGATTTATGAGTATTACACCTGGAACAAGGTTGAGTAGAGGCCTTCCCAGAGAGGATGGAAAAAGCATTGGAAGTGACTGAAGCCCTTCTTAAGGATGCTATTCCTAGGTGCAGCCTTCCCTCTACTCTTTGGAGTGAAAATGGATATTTTCTGTCCCAGAAATAACAAATAGTAAGTAAACCTTTAGGTATAAAGTGGAAACTTCATTCATCACACAGACCCCAATCTAAGGGAAAGGCTGAGAAATGAATCACACCCTGAAGAAAACTCTCACCAAACTATGCCAGAAAACTTATCCAAAGTGGGCTTGTCGCTCTCCTTTATATATGGTTGGCCCCTAGAAGTGGGCTAGGATTGAGCCCTGATGAAACCCTATATGGGAGACAATTCTTAGCTCCTAAGAATAAAAGAAAGAGAAACATTTCTATTGCAGGAGGTAAAAATTAAACAGCAGGTACAACAGACGGATGAACCGTTAAATGCTGTGCAGGAGTTTGTGTCCCATAGGTCTCCCCCTCACCTGGAAGCTCCTTTGCATCCCTTCAAAGTGGAATAGTGGGTGGTGCCAAAAATGTGGAAAGAGCAAGCAGCTGAGCAGCAACTTGAAGAAAGGAAGGGACCCTTTGATGTTCTCACTACTCACGCCTCTCTAAAATTGAGTGGAGTAAAACTGTCGGTACATCACATTAGAGTAAAAAGATGACCAGAGGCTGCCCAGCCAAGCCTGTGTACAGCCAGTGAGTGGATCCAAGAAGCAGACATCTTACACTTTGGGAAACTTTAAGTATTTGTCTGGCAAGCAAAATGAAAGTTCTGTTTTGTTTGTTTGTCTTATACCTTTTCCCACAAATAGCTTCACATACTGATTCTTTCAGTAATTCTAACTGCTGGATATGAAGTCAGCTTCCTCTTTCCAGGTCTGCAGGATTGCCTTGGTGGGTTTCTCCCCCTTACAGGGAATGATGTGCAAACAACTGGCCACAAGTCCCTCCACAGTGCCATGTCCAGACTGGGCTTCAGGCTCAGGCTCCTGAATTCCCAAGGGAAGGCGATCTGGCCTGTCTACTGACGTTTCTGTTGTTAGTCCTCCTACCTCTCACTGGGTCTGTTGTGCCAAAATGGCAGACAAAGGGACTGAAATCTTAATTATGCAAAACTCAAACCCAAGATTTGGAACTCAAATATTTCTAATCTGATTCCTATTCCCCCCAATTTAGGAAGGACTACCCACCGCCCCAACACACACACACAGGGAAGCCTGGCGTGCTGCAGTCCAGGGGGTCACAAAGAGTCAGACATGACTTGGTGACTAAACAGTATGCCCCATTTCAACAGGAAGTAGCTAGACTGGTTATTGCTTATTTCCTGAAAGATTTAGGGAAAGATAAAACCAAGTCCCCCTAAAACTGAGTTCATGAATAATGTCTCTGCCCAAAATGATTGTTCCTTTCCTTATGTAACTTCTGTTCTCAACATTGAGGAGTATCAAAGAAAAGGGGAGAGTGAAACCAAGCAGGACCCGGTTGTCTCCTGGGCACGCAAGCCTTTCCGGGTCTCCCATTTCTTGTGTTTAGGCAAAAGACTCTAGCCTCCCTGATCTTCCCTGAGTTCCAAAGGGCAGATTCAAACAGTTGCCCATCAGAGAAGGGAGAGGATACAGAGACAAGAGAGGAGCCTTGAGGCAAGACAATACAGCCTTGGGGGCAGGGTCTTGGTTCTACCTCAAGGAATAAACGTAACAATATCCTGGCATCTTTACAGAGCTAAAAGCCTCCTGACAAATGGAAAATGTCAGACTTCTTCATTCCAGAGAAGACCACCTGAGGCCAGATTAAAGAAACCAAAGATGCTCACCACTGGATTCACCTCACACACACCACAAGCTTATCAGTGATCCCGCCCTTGAGCCATTGCTATGAAACACCACACCAGATCCTCTCAGGCTGGGACAGTTTCCAGGAGCTTGAGCCTGTTGTGTCTCTTTGTCTGGAATAAATATAACAATAAAAGTAGCAATAAATAAACAAAATAGCAATAATACTATTCTTTTCTACTTCACCCCACACTCTGTCTCTGAGACTTGATTCAGCACTGGGTGCACAGAGGCCAAGTTTTTTGGCCTCATTATCAATGGAGAAACCACTTCTTACATATGCACGACAAACGTTACTTAAACAATTCTTGTTTACTACACCTTCCTTGGTCACATTCTTTTAACTACATCCGTTGCTCAGTAGCCCCAAACTCCTTTACCTCCACGTAGCTTGAGATAAGCCCAAATTCTAATTACTCCTCTGAGTTACTTGTTAGGTGCACCCATGTGTACATTCATGATGCAAATATTAATAAACTTCTGTTTTTCTCTTATCCTGTCTCTGGCCAGTCGAATTTACCAGGTCCTACACTAGAGGATTGAAGAGGTGTAGAGGAAAATTTTTCCTTCCCCACAATGCCACAATTTGTAGTAATGTATAAGTAACATGTGACATGGGTTCATGGGTTGGCAAAATCGCATTTACTTGTAGGAACCAGGACAATTAGAGAGGAAACTGTCTGGGAAGTCTATGTTGAATGCAGGACAGAGCTTGAACATGTGTAAAAGTGGCAGAGAAGATCAACTGAATGTAATAATACAATCAAAGACACAGTGAGGAAAAGATGGGACATGACTGGGGGGATACAAGACCTGAAAAATTAGTGCTAGAGACAGATCATGGACATACTTGACTGGCAAACTAAGGAGACTTGACTTTGGCTAGAAAAAAATATTTTAAGCCGAATTGTGGTCTACATATAGAAATGATGGGATCAGGAGCATATTTAAATATTCTGGAAAAGAAGTTAATGAGATTGTAAGTAGCAGCAACAGAAGAGAACAGAAGGAAGATGGGCTGGATTATGAGAGGTACACTAATGATTGATGGTGCTGGATATGAGGAGAGAGTAGAGGCAAAGAAGCTGCCACTTCCTGATGGAAAGATCAGTTGATATCACAGCATGACTTACCCCAATGACACAGCTTCTTCTTCTGCCTCAAGGAACCAAGCTTTTTTGTGTGTGGTGTGTGTGTGTTTCATAACATTTTGCCTAAAAAATTTCTGAAGTTTCTTTCAGAGTTAGAATATAAGTCACACAAAGCAAGAATTTCCTTTGAAGCATTTATCCTTTAAAATCATTTATACTTTCTTTTTATCAACTAGGGGAATAATAGCCCTTGACATGCAACTGTTATAAGTGGATTTCATATACTTCTCATTTTATCCTGATTATAGCACCATGAAGAAGGCTTTGGGGTGCCTTTATTGGTGGGAAACAATGTACTTTCAGTTGTCATCAAAGTTTTCTGTAGAATTGGAAATAACGAAAAGCCACCTACAAGCAGCTGCAGGAGACCCATGAGTATGAATCCCCATGAGCATACCTGGGACATCTTAAGTTTTAAAGAACATGAGGCAAGAACCACCAGTGTGCTGTGTCAGAGACCAGGTTCCGCAGTCAGCTCTGGAAATAAGTACCTTTTCAGGCAATTACCAGTTGTATGAGCTTGAGCAAATTACCTAGCTTCCATGGACTTTGGTTTCCCTCATCTCTATGATGGGGTGATAGTGATAAGTCTCATTAAATGAAAAAAAAATTGCTAGTATCAGAAACAGCTAATATGTTACACTTCTTTGCTAAGTATCAAACATTCACTAAGAGTTTTATATTCAATATCTCAGTTATTCTCAAAATAGTCCTGGGATAAGTCCTAGCAGTATTTCCATTTTATAGACGAGAAAGTTGAGGCCTTTGAAACATTTATTTGCCTAGATTACAATGTTAGTATAGTGTTAATGAGGATTTAAGTCTGTGTGGACTTATATTGGTGCTTTTAAAGTATTATTCTATACTATCATTGTACATGTAAATTACTTAACAGAGCATCCAGAATGCAATAAGTCCCAGATATGTAATATTAGAGATCTCTTTATAGTCTCAGATCAAATTGTGACTTAAATTGTATAAGTACTCTGCAAACTAGTTAAAGAGAAGTAACATTTAATTAAAAATGTCATTTTTTTTTTTTTTACAATAGCTAGGACATGGAAGCAACCTAGATGTCCACTGACAAGATAAACAATACAGAAGCTGTGGTACATATATACAATGTAATATTACCCAGCTATATTAAAAAACATATTTGAGTCAGTCCTAATGAGGTAGATCAGCCTATTATATAGAGTAAAGTAAGTCAGAAAGAGAAAGATTAAATACCATATATTGAAGCATGCATATGGCATCTAGAAAGATGGTACTGATGAACCTATTTGCAGGGCAGCAATGAAGATGCAGACCCAGAGAACAGATCGTGTACATAGTGTGGGAAGGAGAGGGAGGGACAAACTGAGAGAATGGCATGGAAACATATACATTACCTTATGTAAAATAGATCGCAAGTGGGAATTTGCTATGTGGCACAGAGAGCTCAACTCAGTGCTCTGTGATAACCTAGAGGGGTGGGATGGGGTGGGAGAGGAGAGAGGGGTTCAGGAGAGAGAGGACATATGTATACCCATGGCTGATTCATGTTGAGGTATGGCAGAGGCCAACACAATATTGTAAAGCAATTATCCTCCAATAAAACACCCCACAATTTAAAAAAATGTCAGTCAAGGTAGAATCAGATGAAAGCAACTGATCATGACCTTGTCATAGCAAAGGGGGCTTGCATAACTCAATGAAGCTATGAGCATGCCATGCAGGACCACCAAAGACAGATGGGACACAGTGAAGAGTTCTGACAAAACATGGTCCACTGGAGGAAGGAATAGTAAACCACTCCAGTATTCTTATCTGGAGAACCACGTGGACAGTAGAAAAGGCAAAAAGATATGACACCAGAAGGTGAGTTCCCCAGGTTGGAAGGTGTCCAATATGCTACTGGCAAAGAACAGAGGGCAATTACTAATACCTCCAGTAAGAATCAAGCAGCTGGGCCAAAGCAGAAATGACACTCAGTTGTGGATTTTGTGACAGCAAAGTCTGATGCTGTGAAGAACAATATTGCATAGGAACCTGGAATGCTAGGTCCATGAAACAAAGCAAACTGGATGTGGTCAAGCAGGGGATGGCAAGACTGAACATCGACATTTTAGGAACAAATGAATGAAAATGGACGAGAATGGGTAAATTTAATTCAGATGACATTATATCTATTATTGTGGGTAAGAATCCCTTAGAAGAAAGAGAGTAGCCCTGATAGTCAACAAGAGTCCAAAGTGTATTGCTTGGGTGCAGTCTCAAAAACAAGAGAATAATCTCAGTTCATTTCCAAGGCAAACTATTTAACATCACAGTAATCCAAGTCTATGCCCTGACCACTGAAACTGAAGAAACTGAAGCTGACCAGTTCTTTGAGGACCAACAACACCTTCTAGAACTCACAGCAAAAAAAAAAAAAAGATGTTCTTTTCATCATAGGGGATTGGAAAGCAAAAGTAGGAAGTCAAGAGATACATGGAATAACAGAAAAGAAAGTTTGGCCTTGGAGTACAAAATGAAGTGGGCAAAGGCTATCAGAGTTTTTCAAGAGAAAACACTGGTCATAGCAAACACACTGTTTCAACAACCCAAGAGATGACTCTATACATGCCCATCACCACATGGTCAATACTGAAATCAGATTGATTATGTTCTTTGCAACCAAAGATGGAGAAGCTCTATACAGTCAGTAAAAAAAAAAAAAAGACCTGGAGCTGACTGTAACTCATATCATGAGCTCCTTATTGCATAATTCAGGCTTAAATGGAAGAAAGTAGGGAAAACCACTAGGCCATTCAGGTGTTACCTAACTCAGATCATGTAGGATTATACAATTGAGATGGCAGATAGATTCAAGGGATTATGTCTGATAGAATGCTTGAAGAACTATGGACGAGGTTCATGACTCTGTACAGGAGGCGATGACCAAAACCATACCCAAGAAAAAGAAATGCAAGAAGGTAAAGTGGTTGTCTGAGGAGGATTTACAAATAGCTGAGGAAAGAAGGGAAGTGAAAAGCAAAGGAGAAAGGGAAAGATATACCCAACTGAAAGCAGAGCTCCAGAGAATAGCAAGGAGAGATAAGAAGACCTTCTTAAATAAACAATGCAAAGAAGTAGAGGAAAACAACAAAATGGGAAAGGCTAGAGATCTGTTCAAGAAAATTGGAGATTTCAGGGGAACATTTCATGCAAAGATGGGCATGATAAAGGACAGAAATGAGAACCTAAGAGAAGCAAAAGAGATTAAGAAGAGGTGGCAAAAATATACAGAAAAACTATACAAAAAATGCCTTAATGACCCAGATAACCATGATGGCATGGTCACTCACCTAGAGCCAGACATCCTGGACTGTAAAGCCAAGCAGGCTTCAGGAAGCATTACTATGAACAAAGCTAGTAGAGGTGAAAGTGAAGATGGAGAAAGTTGGCTTAAAGCTCAACATTCAGAAAACTAAGATCATGGCATCTGATCCCATCACTTCATGGGAAATAGATGGGGAAACAGTGGAAAGAGTGTCAGACTTTATTTTGGGGGGCTTCAAAATCACTGCAGATGGTGATTGCAGCCATGAAATTAAAAGACACTTACACCTTGGAAGGAAAGTTATGACCAACCTAGATAGCATATTCAGAAGCAGAGACATTACTTTGCCAACAAAGGTCCATCTAGTCAAGGCTATGGTTTTTCCAGTAGTCATGTCTGGCTGTGAAAGTTGGACGGTGAAGAAAGCTGAGTGCTGAAGAATTGATGCTTTTGAACTGTGATGTGGGAGAAGACTCTTGAGAGTCCCTTGGGCTGCAAGAAGAGCCAACCAGTCCATTCTAAAGGAGATCAGTCCTGGGTGTTCATTGGAAGGACTGATGTTGAAGCTGAAACTCCAATACTTTGGCCACCTCATACAAAGAGTTGACTCATTGTAAAAGACCCTAATTCTGCGAAGGATTGGGAGCAGAACAAGAAGGGGACGACAGAGGATGAGATGGCTGGATGGCATCACCCACTCGACAGACATGGGTTTGGTAAACTCTGGGAGTTGGTGATGGACAGGGAGACCTGGAGTGCTGCGATTCATGGGGTCGCAGAGTCAGACATGACTGAGCAACTGAACTGAAGTGGAGGTAAGGGAATTCTAGCTGAGCTATTTCAAATCCTAAAAGATGAGGCTGTTAAAATGCTTCACTCAATATGTCAGCAAATTTGGAAAACTCAGCAGTGGCCACAGGACTGGAAAATGTCAGTTTTCACTTGAATCCCAAAGAAAGGCAATTCCAAAGAATGTTCAAATATGATACAATTGCCATCTCACATGCTAGCAAGGTAATGCTCAAAATTCTTCAAGCTAAGCTTCAGCAGTATGTGAACCCCAGAACTTCCAGATGTACAAGCTGGGTTTCAAAGAGACAGAGGAATCAGAGACCAAATCGCCAATATCCATTGGATCATGGAGAAAGCAAGGGAGCTCCAGAAAAATATCTACTTCTGCTTCATTGACTATGCTAAAACCTTTGTGTAGTTCAGAATAAACTATATCCTAAAGATACGGGAGTGCGAGACCACACCACCTGTCTCCTAAGAAACCTACATGCAGGTCAAGAAGCAACAGTTAGAACCAGACATGGAACAATGGACTGGTTCAAAATTGGGAAAGGAGTATGGCAAGGCTGTATATTGCCACCCTGCTTATATATGCAGAGCACATCATGAGAAAGCTGGGCTGGATGAAGCACAAGCTGGAATCAAGATTGCCGGGGGAAATATCAACAACTTCAGACGTGCAGATGATACCACTCTAATGGAAGCAAATGAAAAAAAATTAGTGTCTCTTGATGAGGGTGAAAGAGGAGAGTGAAAAAACTGCCTTGAAACTCAACATTCAACAAACTAAGATCATGGCATTTGGTCCCAACACTTCATGGCAAAGAAAAGGAGAATAAGTGGAAACTGTAACATTTTAATTTTCTTGGCTCCAGAATCACTGCAGATGCTAACTGCAGCCATGAAATTAAAAGATGCTTGCTCCTTGGAAGAAAAGCTATGAGAATCTTAGCTTACTAAAAAGTAGAGGCATCACTTTGCTGACAAAGGTCTGTACAGTCAAAGCTATGGTTTTTCCTATAGTCATGTATGGATATGAGAGTTGGACCATAAAGAAGGCTGAATGCTGAAGAACTGATGCTTTCAAAATATGTTGTGGGAGCAGAATCTTGAGAGTCCCTTGGACTGCAAGGAGATCAAACCAGTCAATCCTAAAGGAAATCACCTCTGAATATTCATTGGAAGGACTGTTGCTGAAGCTGAAACACCAATACTTTGGCCACATGATGAGAAGAACTGACTCATTGGAAAGGACCCTGATGCTGAGAAAAATTGAGGAGGAGGAGGAGGAGGGGGCGGCAGAAGATGAGATGGTTAGATAGCATCACTGACTCAATGGACATGATTTTGAGCAAACTCAGGGAGATAGTCGAGGACAAAGGAACCTGGCGTGCTGCAGTGCATTTAGTGAGGCCTGACTTAGCAACTGAACAACAACTGCAAGTAATATAATATTAAGATGAAAAATGGATTTTAGAGTGGACTGTAGAGTTAAAAGAGAAAAGTGATAAAGAGGCCTGGAAAGAGAATAAATGGAGGGAGGGAAGAACCAGGAAAAGATCAACATCATGCTAGCTTTTTTGCCATCTCCCCCCAATGAATTGGGAAAGCAAATCTGTAGGCATCGAGTCTATACTGCAGACAGCATATGACTGTAATATCCTTTGTCTGTAGGCCCATCATCTTATTGTGCACTGATTGAGGGAATAGTGTGAATTACATGCAAGATTTGGTGGCCACAAGTACCCTAGGAAGAAGCTAGGGTAAAAGCCCTGGGAAGAAATTGTAGAGATTCTTGCTTAAAATGACTAAACCAGGACAAGGTTCTATGAATCAGGGAGTGGCTAGCAGCAAGCAGTGGACTGGAGCTGCCAGCAAGCTGAAGAGAAGCCTTAGCTTGTGGAAGGGAAAGACTTCATGTTTCCTCCTGGGAAAAGTTGAAATCACTGATGGGAAGTTCTTCTGAGGACTTGAACTTGCTATCAGTAAGTTACCCAAGGTTTTGCATGTGTTGAACTCTAGAAGTGGAGATGTATAGACTCTGCTTATTGTCTCAGTGGGATTACTGATCACAAGAGTGCCAGTAACCAGGTACTTAATGCCATTGTTGTTCTATTAGTGCCTTATTCCCAGATTCCTAATCTATTTGAACACCTGCCTGGGGCCACATTCTGAATTAAAGTGGTCCTCTGAGTTGTATCCATATCACCTGGATAGCTTGGTGACATCTTCTGAAGTGTCTGGAGCTCACGAACTCCCCAGGGAACATCATACTTCTGAGCCAAATTCAAGACAGTTGTACTTTTTCTGCTTGCCTCTGATGGACCAAGGTAAACTTTCCTACAGAAAAATAGCAATAGCTGAAACCTGACCTTAAGAAAAATGGCGCTAGGCAGAGATGGAACTATACAAAACGTGAATAGTCATTCCTAAGAGTATAGACGAATCCACACTTAAAGAGTTTAAAATAATTAGGCATCCATAATGTTATTTCAACATGGTTTTTAACATAATGAAAATTAAATTAACTAGAAATTTGTAGATCTGTCTATACACAAACAAATTTGATTTGCATAGTACAACAGTTGTGCTTTTGTTTCACTGAACTGGCAAATAGCTTGATTGATTTAACTGAATGAGCCAGTTATATTTGTGCTGAGTTGGCTCTAGAAAGCATGCATGTAGACAGTAAGCCACGCTGATACAAATAAACAGAGAATATTGAGTTCACCTTAGATGGGTTTTAGTCAATACTGTCTACATCTTGTGCTTTAAGAGGAGCACAGAATCTCTCATGCTGAATTTCAATTAAAAGTACAACCTATTTTTCATGGTATGAACAATCTAACATGGTTAACTTTACACAATTATAAAGTTATATTTTATAATTTTGAGTCTCTTCTCCCACCTCTTTGTGTTCTAATCACAAGTGTCTTTACTTTCTTTCAATGCTACTTCAAATAATCAATTTGAGCTGTAGAAAATACTGGAGAGTTTCACCTCAAAAGAAAAATTTTGGCAAGTTTTGAGTGAAAACAGAGCATTATAATAGAATCCACTATGCATACCTCTACCGCTGAGAGCAGACCTCATGTTTTTATAGTCACCCAGCGCTAATGCAGCAGGGGGGCTCTGTCCTGGATTCTTTGTGGCTCCAGACTACTTTATTTCCTTTCTTCTCACTGTAGGAGAATGTTTCCTTTTTCCCCGTGTCTCAGGGCCTATGAGACATCATTAGCCCTTCTGGCTCTGTATCTTGCTATTTATCTTTTTTGCTTTCTTCTGTTTCCATTTTCATATTTTACTATTTTTTGCTTCTCTATGAACAAGACTAGTTGCTGTTCAGTCACCCAGTCGTGTCTGACTCTTAGCGACCCCATGGAGTGCAGCCAGCCAGGCCTCCCTGTCCCTCATCATCTCCCAAAGTTTGCCCAAGTTTATGTCCATGGCATCACCAATGCCATGGACATGAACAAAACTAGACTCATTGTTCAATTCAGAGCTGAGGGAATAATAGTTCATTACTACTTTTGAATACCTGTTGCATGCCAGGTGCAGCAGGTGACTTGCAAACTTTATTTCTAATTAAACAATTTAATATTCCTATTTCACAGTTGTGGAAACTAAAGCTTAGAGACTAAAGGAAGTCTTGGTCATACAGCTGGTAAATAACAAAATTAACAGAAGACCTCAGGACTGTTGCCTTCCAAAGGCTGTACTCCCTCTTTCCTTTCTGATCATCTGAGTCTATTCATCTGGTCTACTTTAGCATGGATTACCTTCCCAGGCATGATACACTAAACTTTCATTGATGATCAAGGGACTTTTATCTTTATCTGAGGATTAAGTTTATTCTTTAGTTTTGCAACATTCCCTTTGCCAGTCTGTCTAGAAACTCTGGCTCTAACTGAAAACCCACTAGACTGTGCACTCCTGTCTGACTTCAAAGGCTCTGCTCTTTGCATCTCATTATACTTCCTATTGGAGAAGACAACAGCACCCAACTCCAGTACTCTTGCCTGCAAAATCCCATGGGTGGAGGAGCCTGGTAGGCTGCAATCCATGGGGTCGCTAAGAGTCGGATACGATGAGCGAGTTGACTTTCAATTTTCACTTTCATGCATTGGAGAAGGAAATGGCAACCCACTCCAGTGTTCTTGCCTGGAGAATCCCAGGGACGGGGGAGCCTGGTGGGCTGCTGTCTATGGGATCACACATAGTCCCACACGACTGAAGTGAATTAGCAACAGTAGCAGCAGCATACTTCCTGTCAATCATGATTGATCAGTTATTACCTATCCACCAAGTTCTGGAAGCTACAACAAAATTTAAACTTCAATGGCTGAGTTTCTTGGAAATGCTTTCAAACATATAATTGGAATTTTCTTACTTAACTATACTTCAGCTACACGTTGCTAAACTTTTCTTTCTGGAACAGTGCCAGTCACAATATAGTTATAAGAAACAAAAATAGAGCTATTTGAATCAGAAAAGGATTCAAAACAAGGAAGGAGTAGCCTTTTGGCAGGCCATCCAGGAGTGACCCTCAGAGTAATAATGAGGAACTTGCCATTCAGGAGAGCTGCTCCTTCTGCCCTAATCAAAGGGGAAGAATCACAAGGCCACCAAAGCATCATTACAGCTGCTGGGCATCTCTATGGCAGCAACTGGGCACCAGAGTACCAACTTAGACCCAATGTCTCTGGCTGTGGCTTTCTACAGAAAACAGCACTGAAGCAAATCACTGGCCTCTGCCCCTCTTCCATCTTCTGAATCTTGCATGAGTGAATCTCATTTGTGAACCCTGTCCGGTATCTAGAACCCTTGCTGCAAGGGAGTTTGAAAAGCAACTTTTAGTTTTTCAATCTCTGCCACACAGAAACCTTTTAGAAAGCAGGTGGAATAGAGAGCCAATAAACTAATTATTCTTTGACAGAGGGGTATTTGGTAAACATTGATTTTCTTTGTTTTGCATTGAATGAGATGGAATATTTTTAGAAAACAGCTATAATATTGCAAACAACAACAATAAAGCACACCGTGTGAGTATCTCACTTATCTGGATGATTGGTGTCTTGCCTTACTGAATGTGTATTTATACTTCATCAATGATAATATTTGACAAAAGGTTTAACTTTCTCAAATGCATGAGTGATCTTATAAGTGGAAGGAATCTTTCTTAAAGACTCTGACTCCAGGTAGAGGGACTCAAAATGTAGAATGTAAGTGCTACAGTCTTTATAGTACTTAAAGACTGGAAAAGAATGGAAGGATATCTTCTTGGAAAAAGCTTGATCTCTTATATTTCATATTAAACTTTAAAAATCAGTATTACAGGGAACATTTAACCAATTCAAAGCAAACTAACCAATTATAGAGAAGTCAGTTAATACTAGATCACCATGAAACAACAAAAAATCTAAGGTTCTTTATATAAAAGAGAAAATCTTTCTAGAGATTTCAGATATAGTAGTGATGTTAATGATCAAATTCATATTGATGTCAGAATGAAAACTGAACATATAAATTTTTCATGTCTTTAATGAAGCTTTAAACTAAGTGTTCTTTGACCAACTTATAGCTGAAAATAGCTATTTTAGGAATAACAAGAGACATTTATCCCATAAGAGATATTTTTTCTTTGAATTATTTTAAATTGGGATGTAAACTAATAATCTGAAACAACTTTATCCAAAAAGATATTTATATGTAAAATACAGTGAAAGAAAATGTATCATTAATCATCTTTGATGAAAAGTTAGCTTTTAAGAAGTAGAGTTGAAATGTAATACTAACTTTTAAAATCTGGATAATGTAAAATTCTATTTTGGCTACTTTAAATCAACTTTTCTTCCTTCTTTACTGTTTCTGATGGGGGATGGGATAGGTTCCTAAGGTTAACTATTCTGCTCTATTTTTCAAAAATACTTTCAAATACCTTTTCCTTTTTTTAGTTATCCTTAAATAACTAAAAATGTTTCAATTTTATTTTCTACTAGGCTAGTCAGTTAAATAATTTGAGTCTTGAGAGTTCTGGTTCAAGATGGTAACACAGAAGGACCCTGAATTCACCTCCTTCCATGAAATCTATAGTTACATTTGAAATCTATAACACACCAAATCTATAGTTACATTTGGAAAATCTTTCTCTGGGAAAAAACCTCATTTATCATTGTATCAAAAAGAATAAAATGCCTAGGGATACACCTACCTAAGGAGGCAAAAGATCTGTACTCCAAAAACCACAGATGCCGATGAAAGAAATCTATTATGACACAAACAGATGGAGAGATGTACCATGTTCTTGGATTGAAAGAAACAATATTGTCAAAATGAATATACAATCCAAGGCAATCTACAGATTCAGTGCAATCCCTAGCAAATCACCAACAGCATTCTTCACAGAACTAGAACTAAAATTTTTAAAGTTTTTATGGAGACACAAAAGAACTCAAACAGCCAAAAGAATCTTGAGAAAGAAAGATGGAGCTGGAGGAATCAGCTTCCCTGACTTCAGATAATACTACAAAGCTACCATCATTAAAACAGTATGGTACTAACACAGAAGCAGCAATATAGATCAATGGAAGAGTATAGAAACCCCAGAAATAAACCCATGCACCTGTGGTCAATTAATCTATGACAAAGGAGGCGAGACTATACAATGGAGAAAAGACAACCTCTTCAATAAGTAGTGCTGAGAAAACTAGACAGATACATAAAAAAGAATGAAATTAGAACATTCTTTAACACCATACACAAACTCAAACTGCATTAAAGACATAAATATACGATGGGATACTATAAAACTCCTAGAAGAAAACATAGTCAGTAGACTCGTTGACATAAATAACAATATCTTTTTCAGCTGTGTCCTAGAGTAATGGAAATAAAAACAGAAACAAATGGGACCTAATTAAACTCAAGAGTTTTTGCCCAGCAAAGGAAACCATAAACAAAACAAAAAGACAACTTACAGAATGGGAGAAAATATTTGCAAACAACGTGACTAACAAAGAATTAATCTCCAAAGTTTAGATACAGCTCATGAAGCTCAATAAAAAAATTTTTTTTAATCAAAAAATGGGCAGAAGACCTAAATAGAAATTTCTCCAAAGAAGACATACATATGGCCAAGAGGCATGTGAAAATATGCTCAACATCACCAATTAAAGAAGTTCAAATCAAAACTATAATAATGTATCACCTCCTACTTGTCAGAGTGGCCATTATCAAAAAATCTACAAACAGTAAATCCTGGAAAGAGTGTGAAGAAAAGAGACCTGTCCTACAGTGTTGGTGGGAATGTAAGTTGGAGAACAGTATGGGTTCCTTCAAGAACTAAAAATAGAGCTAACATTGATCCAACAATCCCACTACTGGGCATATATCCAGATAAAAACATAGTTTGAAAGGATACATACACTACGATGTTTATTGCAGCACAGTTTACAATAGCCAACACATGGAAGCAACCTAAATGTCCTTTGACGGATGGATAAAGACACGGTACATATATACAATAGAATGTTACTCAACCATAAAAAAGAATGCAGTAATGCCATTTGCAGCAACATGGCTGGACCTGGAGATTATCATACTAAGTGATGTTAAGTCACACAGAGAAAGACAAATGTTATATGATATCATTTATATGCAGAATCTTGAAAAAAAAAAAGATACAAGTGAACCTATTTACAAGAAAGAAACAGACCCACAGACTTACAAAACAAACTTATGGTTACCGGGGGGAAGGACAGGGGTTAGGGATAGTTTAGGAGTTTGATATTGACATGTACATACTGCTACAATTAAAGTAGATAACCAACAAGGACCTATGGTATAGCACAGGGAACTCTGCTTAATACTCTGTAATAACCTAAATGAGAAAAGAATTTTGGAAAGGATACATGTATATGTATACCTGAATTCATTTCTCTACATCTGAAACTAACACAACATTGTTAATCAACTATATTCCAACAAAAAAAAATTAAAAAAAATAAGAAATTTATGAGAAAGGGGAGAAAACATACAAATGATAACTATATAAAGCAGTAATAAGAATTGTTTTGAGAAATATTCAAAATGATATTGGTGGTTTAATAAAAATACACACAGTCTTAGAAAAAATAGATCACTAACAAGGACTTACTGTATAGCATAGGGACTATCTGCTCAATATCCTGTAATAACCTAAACGTGAAATGAATCTGAAAAAAATGGATGTATGTATATTTACAACTGAATCACTCTGCTGTACACCTGAAGCTAACACAACACATTGTAAATCAACTACAGTCTAATAAAAAATAAAAATTAAGAAAAAACCCAGAGCCAGCTGAATGACTCCTATAAATTGAACAAATGAGAAAAATCCCATACTGAAGTAAGTAGCAGAGACTGAGACACAATCTAGCCATAAATCACAGCCCTGGTACAGCAATCTGCAATCAGGAGGAGACTCAAAACCCCGTGCTTCTCCTGATGAGCAAGTTTTGAGCCCCACATCTAGCACCCTAACTGTTAAGACCTGCACCCAAGAGATGAGCCCCCCAAAATTCTAGCTTTGAAAGTCAGCGGCGCTTGGGTCCAAGAGAATCACAAGGCTACAGAGAACTGAAAGCAGTTCACCCATCCCAGATCCCAACACAGATAGTCAAAGCACTGAGACTTTCTACTTTCTATGAAAGCCAATTTGCTTATATCTAAGCATCAGCCTGAGGATGTATTTTAACATACATCTAGTGACCTATGGAAATATTCTCCAAAAATAGAGGTCAGGGGTGCCATCTTTGTGTGTTCCTTCTGCCTCACTTCGGGTTGCCAATACCTCTTGGAAAGCAGCTTGTACACTTATCTGGCATCTCAGTTTTAACCTCTGCCACCCAGAGGACACCTCTAGATCACCTGGCTCTGGTGACCAGTGGGGTTAGGCTTTCGGGTCCGACAGGACTCTAATAAATGGGGAAATTTCTGAACCCGCTACCACCTACAAGGTTAAGCAGAGAGGCAATAGATTAAGGTGTCCAGTCATTCTGTGAAAGAAGCCTATTAGCTTATTTTTATAACTGTGGCCTGAAGGGCAGGCTTCTAAGTAGACACATGTCCAAGGGCTGATTATAACCTCCCTCCCTCAGAGAGTGGGGAAGATGGCAGGCATCATATTAGCACTCCCCTTCTGCTCCACTCAGGTCATCTGTGTCTTTGAGAAAGGAGCTTGTATATAATCCTGGTGTCCCAACTTTTGCATCTGCCACTCAGAAGATAGTCCCTTGAAAGCCTGGCTGTAGTTGCCTGCTGTGCTTATGTTTATGGGTTTAGTGGGACAATGACAAAGTAAGAAAGATTTCTTAACTGGTTATCACCCCCAGTCTCAGCACAGAGAGGAGACAAATGCCCATATCCCAGTCTTCTCTTGGAGCTTCCCCCATGGCTCAGTGGTAAAGAATTCACCTGCACTGCTGGAGACACAGCAGGAGCCACTGCTTTGATCCCTGGTTTGGGAACATACCCTGAAGAAGGATATAGCAACCTACTCCAGTATCCTTGCCTGGAAAATTCCATGGACAGAGGAACTTGCTGGGCTACAGTTCATTGGGTCACAAAAGAGCCAGATATTACTTAGCTACCAAACAGCAATAACAAAAGTCTTCCCCTAAAGAAATCTATTTTTATACTTTAAAAGTTGCTGCACAAGGACCTGGCTTCTAATAAGCCTGAATCTAGCTGTTGACAAAGATCCTCGCTTTTGGACACTGACAGGATTGGGCATACCTCAATTACTGGGAGCCACTAAAAATAAAATAGGCTGCTTGGAAAAATCACAAAAATTTGAGAGACCAAAGAGCTAGGGCAGAGTTGAATGATAATATTCATTTCCTATAGGAGAGCACTCCTTCAAGACTAGAGGTGGTGACTGTTTCACCTAATGCATAAAAATGCATAACCCATACAGAGAATCAAGGAAAATGAAGCAACAGAGGAATATGTTTCAAATAAAAAAATGATGAAACCTCAGGAAAAGAACTTAATAAAATGGAGATAAAAGATTTACCTGATAGGCTTCAAAATAATGGTCATAAAGATGCTCACTGAGCTCAGAGAAGATTGAATAAATTTTGCAAAGAGAAAGAAAAAGAAAGTACAAATACAGCTGAAGAATACAGTGATTGAACTGAAAATACAACAAAGGGGCTCAATAACAGACTAGAGGATGCAGAAAAAAGGATTCAGAAACTCAAACATAGGGCAGTGTTTTATTTAAAATGGATAACCAACAAAGACCTTATGTATAGTACATGGAACTCTGCTCAATGTTATGGGATTTTGGGGGAGAATGGATACATGTATATGTATAGCTGAGTCCCTTTGCTGTCCACCTGAAACTCACATTGTTAATTGTCATAGTCCAATAAAAAATAAAAAGTTTAAAATAGATTATTGATATAAATTGTTTTCTATAAACCTCATGGTAACCACAATGCATAAACCTATAGCAGATACACAAGAGATTAAAAAGAAATCTAAGCATACCACTAGGGAATATTATCAAATCACAAAGAGAGCAAAAGGAGAAAGGAACAAATAAATTACAAAATACCCGCAGATCAAAATGGCTATAAGTATATGTGTACATATTTCGAATATAAATGCACTACATCTTCCAATTATGAGAGAGAGTGGCGGAATGGATAAAATAACAAGGCCCATCTATATGCTACCTAAAAGAGACTTCTTTCAGATCAAAGGATGCACACACAGAGTATAAGTGAAGGAACAGTAAAAAGATATAACATGCAAATGGAATTTTAAAAGTTGAAGTAGCTATACAATCATACCTTGGAGATATTGTGGGTTTGATTCCAGACTACTATAGCAAAATGATTATCTCAATAAAGTGAGTCACAAAATTTTTGGTTTCCTAGCACATATTAAAGGTTATGTTCCCACTATACATAGTCTATTCAGTTTGCAATATATATAAAATATAGCCTTATATTTAAGCAATGTACATACCTTAATCTTAAAATACTTTATTGCTAAAATCTTAATCATCATCTGAACCTTCAGCTATTCATAATCTTTTTGTAACAGTCACACCAAAGACCACTGCTCACAGATTACCATAAAAACTATAATAATAAAAGTTTGAAATGTTGAGAGAATTACCAAAATGTGATACAGAGACATGAAGTGAGAAATGCTGTTGGAATAATGTGGAATAATGGCACTTCTTTGATGCCCTGTTGCCATAAACCTTCAATTTGTTAAAAAAAAAAAAAAAATCTGTGACGTACAGTAAAATGAGGTATGCTTGTACTTACATCAGGCAATAGAGTTTAAGACAAAGAGTATAATAAGAAACAAAGGTTATTATATAACGATAAAGAAGTCAATCCAACAAGAGGATATAACATTTTAAAATATTTATGTATCCAATATAAAAGCACCTAAATTATAAAGCAACTATATGAATAGATCTAAAGGGAATAAAAGATGGTAATATCATAATAGTAGGGGGCTTTAATACCATCATCAATAGATAGATAATGCAGAAAGAAGATCATTAAAATTGATCTTAATGTGTTTAAGGCTGAATAGACTTAAAAAAACATGCAGAACATTTCATCCAAAAGAAACAATACACATTTTTCTCAAATGTATATGAAGAATTCTATAGGAGAGATCATATGTTATACCACAAAATGTCTTAATAAATTTAAGAAGTTTGAAATTATATCAAGCACCCTTTAGACCACATGGTATACAACTAGAAATCAATTACAAAAAAAAGAAGTAGAAAATTTACAAACATATGGAGATTAAATAACGATACTGAACAATCAATGGGTCAATGAAAAAAATCTAAAGAGAAATTTAAAAATACCTTAAGAATATGAAAATAAAATATACCAAAGCTTATGCAATGGAACAAATGCAGTTCTAAGAGGAAAATTTATAGTGATTAATGTCTATATCAAGATTAAGAAAAAGGACACAACCTAACTTTATACTTCAAGGAATTAGAACAACTAATTCCAAAATTATTAGAATGAAGGAAATAACAAAGATCAGAGCAGAAATAAATGAAATAAAGACTAAAAAGGCAAAACAAAAGATGAAATTTAGCAGATATTTTTTAAAAGTAAGCAAAATTGACAAATCTTTAGCAAATCACCAAAAAAAAAGAAAGAACTAAAATATATAAAGTTAGAAATAAAAGAAGAGATTTTACTGTACCAGAGAAATACAAAGGATCATTAAGAGACTCCTATGAACTATTACATATCAACAAGTTGGACAACCAAGAAGAAATGGATAAATTCTGAGAAACATACAATCTACCAGGACTAAATCATTAAGAAATAGAAAACATGGATAGACTGATTACTAGTAAAGAGATTCAATCAGTAACCAAAAACTTCCAACAAACAAAAGTCCAAGACCAAATGGCTTCACAGGTGAGTTCTATAAAACATTTAAAGACAATTAACAACAATTATCTCAAACTGTTCCAAAAATGTTGAGAGAGAGTACTTCAAATTTCATTTTTTGAGGTTAGCATTACCCTTGATACCAAAATTAGACAAGGACACTCCAAGAAAAGAAAATTACAGGTAAATATCACTGATGAACACTGATGCAAAAGTCCTCAAGAAAATATTAGTAAACTATTTATTTGTTTGGTTACATTTAATTAAATAAGTTAAATTTGTTAATTTATCAACAATAAAAAGGCTCATACATCATGATCAAGTAGGTTTTCTCCAGGGACAGAAGGATGATTCAACAAATGCAAATCAACCAAATGATATACCACATTAACAAAAAAGAAGGATTAAAATCATATGATCTCCATAGATACAGAAAAACATCTGACAAAATCCAACATCTTTTTATAATAATGACTCTTAACAAAGTGAATATAGAGGGAACAGTTCAATTTAGTTCAGTCGCTCAGTCGTGTCCGACTCTGTGACCCCATGAATCACAGCACGCCAGGCCTCCCTGTTCATCACCATCTCCCAGAGTTCACTGAGACTCACGTCCATCAAGTCAGTGATGCCATCCAGCGATCTCATCCTCGGTCGTCCCCTTCTCCTCCTGCCCCCAATCCCTCCCAGCATCAGAGTCTTTTCCAATGAGTCAACTCTTCACATGAGGTGGCCAAAGTACTGGAGTTTCAGCTTTAGCATCATTCCTTCCAAAGGAATCCCAGGGTTGATCTCCTTCAGATGGACTGGTTGGATCTCCTGGCAGTCCAAGGGACTCTCAAGAGTCTTCTCCAGCACCACAGTTCAAAAGCATCAATTCTTCGGAGCTCAGCCTTCTTCACAGTCCAACTCTCACATCCATACATGACCACAGGAAAAACCATAGTCTTGACTAGACCGACCTTAGTCGGCAAAGTAATGTCTCTGCTTTTGAATATACTATCTAGGTTGGTCATAACTTTTCTTCCAAGGAGTAAGCATCTTTTAATTTCATGGCTGCAGTCACCACCTGCAGTGATTTTGGAGCCCCCAAAAATAAAGTCTAACACTGTTTCCACTGTTTCCCCATCTATTTCCCATGAAGTGATGGGACCAGATGCCATGATCTTCATATTCTGAATGATGAGCTTTAAGCCAACTTTTTCACTCTCCTCTTTCACTTTCATCAAGAGGCTTTTTAGTTCCTCTTCACTTTCTGCCATAAGGGTGGTGTCATCTGCATATCTGAGGTGATTGATATTTCTCCCGGCAATCTTGATTCCAGCTTGTGCTTCTTCCAGTCCAGAGTTTCTCATGATGTACTCTGCATAGAAGTTAAATAAGCAGGGTGACAATATACAGCCTTGACGTACTCCTTTTCCTATTTGGAACCAGTCTGTTGTTCCATGTCCAGTTCTAACTGTGGCTTCCTGACCTGCATACAGATTTCTCAAGAGGCAGATCAGGTGGTCTGGTATTCCTATCTCTTTCAGAATTTTCCACAGTTTATTGTGATCCACACAGTCAAAAGCTTTGGCATAGTCAATAAAGCAGAAATAGAAGTTTTTCTGGAACTTTCTTGCTTTTTCCATGATCCAGCAGATGTTGGCAATTTGATCTCTGGTTCCTCTGCCTTTTCAAAAACCAGTTTGAACATCAGGGAGTTCATGGTTCACGTATTGCTGAAGCCTGGCTTGGAGAATTTTGAGCATTACTTTACTAGCATGTGAGATGAGTGCAGTTGTGTGGTAGTTTGAGCATTCTTTTGCATTGCTTTTCTTTGGGATTGGAATGAAAACGGACCTTTTCCAGTCCTATGGCCACTGCTGAGTTTTCCAAACGTGCTGGCATATTGAGTGCAGCACTTTCACAGCATCATCTTTCAGGATTTGAAACAGCTCAACTGGAATTCCATCACCTCCACTAGCTTTGTTCGTAGTGTTTTCTAAAGCCCACTTGACTTCACGTTCCAAGATGTCGGGCTCTAGATTAGTGATCACATCATCATGATTATCTGGGTCGTGAAGATCTTTTTTGTACAGTTCATCTGTGTAATCTTGCCAACTCTTCTTAATATCTTCTGCTTCTGTTAGGTCCATACCATTTCTGTCCTTCATCGAGCCCATCTTTGCATGAAATATTCCCTTGGTATCTCTAATTATCTTGAAGAGATCTCTAGTCTTTCCCATTCTGTTCTTTTCCTCTATTTCTTTGCACTGATTGCTGAGGAAGGCTTTCTTATCTCTTCTTGCTATTCTTTGGATCTCTGCATTCAGATGCTTATATCTTTCCTTTTCTCCTTTGCTTTTCACTTCTCTTCTTTTCACAGCTATTTGTAAAGCCTCCCCAGACAGCCATTTTGCTTTTTTGCATTTCTTTTCCATGGGGATGGTCTTGATCCCTGCCTCCTGTACAATGTCATGAACCTCCGTCCATAGTTCATCAGGAACTCTATCTATCAGATCTAGGCCCTTAAATCTATTTCTCCCTTCCACTGTATAATCATAAGGGATTTTATTTAGGTCCATACCTGAATGGTCTAGCGGTTTTCCCTACTTTCTTCAATTTAAGTCTGAATTTGGTAATAAGGAGTTCATGATCTGAGCCACAGTCAGCTCCTGGTCTTGTTTTTGTTGACTGTATAGAGCTTCTCCATCTTTGGCAGCATAGAATATAATCAATCTGATTTCAGTGTTGACCATCTGGTGATGTCCATGTGTAGAGTCTTCTCTTGTGTTGTTGGAAGAGGGTGTTTGCTATGACCAGTGCATTTTCTTGGCAAAACTCTATTAGTCTTTGCCCTGCTTCATTCTGCATTCCAAGGCCAAATTTGCCTGTTACTCCAGGTGTTTCTTGACTTCTTACTTTTACATTCCAGTCCCCTATAATGAAAAGGACATCTTTTTTGGGTGTGAGTTCTAAAAGGTCTTGTAGGTCTTCATAAAACTGTTCAACTTCAGCTTCTTTGGCATTACTGGTTGGGGCATAGACTTGGATAACTGTGATATTGAATGGTTTGCCTTGCAGACGAACAGAGATCATTCTGTTGTTTTTGAGATTGCATCCAAGTACTGCACTTTGCACTCTTTTGTTGACCATGATGGCTACTCCATTTCTTCTGGGGGATTCCTGCCCGCAGTAGTAGATATAATGGTCATCTGAGTTAAATTCACCATTCCAGTCCATTTTAGTTCACTGATTCCTAGAATGTTGACGTTCACCCTTGCCATCTCTTGTTTGACCACTTCCAATTTGCCTTGATTCATGGACCTGACATTCCAGGTTCCTATGCAATATTGTTCTTTACAGCATCAGATCTTGCTTCTTTCACCAGTCACATCCTCAACTGGGTATTGTTTTTGCTTTGGCTCCATCCCTTCATTTTTTTTGGAGTTATTTCTCCACTGATCTCCAGTAGCATATTGGTCACCTAATGACCTGGGGAGTTCCTCTTTTGGTATCCTATCATTTTGCCTTTTCCTACTGTTCATGGGGTTCTCAAGGCAAGAATACTGAAGTGGCTTGCCATTCCCTTTTCCAGTGGACTGCGCTCTGTCAGACCTCTCCACCATGACCCGCCCATCTTGGGTTGCCCTGCAGGCATGGCTTGGTTTCATTGAGTTAGATAAGGATGTGGTCCTAATAAAACGTCATACAGGACATGCCCACGTCTAATATCTTACTCAACTGTGTAAAGCTAAAAACTTTAGGGTCAGAATTTGGAAAATTCAGTAGTGGCCACAGGACTAGAAAAGGTCAATTTTCATTCCAATCACAAAGAAAGGCAATGCCAAAGATTGTTCAAACTTTCAAAGAAATCACTTAGACAACAATGCACTCATTTCATCTGCTAGTGAGGTAATGCTCAAAGTGCTTCAAGCTAGGCTTCAGTAGTATGTGAACTAAGAACTTCCAGAAGTACAAACTGGATTTAGAAAAGGCAGAGAAAGCAGAGATCAAATTGCCAACATCTGCTGGATCATAGAGAAAGCAAGGGAATTTCAGAAAAACACTGCTTCTGCTTCACTCACTATGCTAAAGCCTTTGACTGTGTGGATAACAACAAATTGTGGAAAATTCTTAAGGAGATGGGAATACTAGACCACCTTACCTGCCTCCTGGGAAATCTGTACTCAGGTCAAGAAGCAACAGTTAGAACAAGACATGAAACAACAGACTGGTTCAAATCTGCAAAAGGAGTATGACAAGGCTGTACTATTATCACCCCACTTATTTAAGTTATATGCAGAATACATCATGCAAAAGGATGGGCTGGATGACTCACAAGCTGAAATCAAGATTGCTGGGAGAAGTATCAGTAACCTCAAATATGCAGATAACACCAACTTAATGGCAGAAAGTGAAGAGGAATTAAAAAGCCTCTTGATGAAGGTGAAAGAGGAGAGTGAAAACCTGGCTTAAACCTCAACATTCACAAAATTAAGATCAAGGCATCCAGTTCCATCACTTAATGGCAAACAGATGGGGGAAAAAATGTAAATAGTGACAGACTTTATTTTCTTGGGCTTCCAAATCACTGCAGATGGTGACTGTGGCCATGAAATTAAAAGACACTTGCTCTTTGAAAGAAAAGCTATGACAAACCTAGACAGCACATTATAAACCAGAGACATCACTTTGCCAACAAAGGTCTGTGTAGTCAAAACTATGGTTTTTCCAGTAGTCATGTATGGATGTGAGAGTTGAACCATAAAGAAGGCTGAGCACCAAAGAATTGATGCTTTCAAACTGTGGTGCTGGAGGAGACTCTTGAGAGTCCTTTGGACAGCAAGGAGATCAAACCCATCAATCCTGAATGAAATCAGTCCTGAATATTCATTGGAAGGACTGAGGCTGAAGTTAAAGTTCCAATACTTTGACCACCTAACCCAAGAAGCCGATTCATTGGACAAGACCCTGATGCTGGGAAAGTTTGAGGGCAGGATGAGAAGAGGGTGACAGAGACACTCAGACTCCCAACTCATGTCAAAGGTTTGGGCAAACTCTAGCAGATGGTGAAGCACAGGGAAGCCTGGTGTGCTGCAGTCCGTCAGGTCACAAAGAGTTGGACGTGACTATGCAACTGAACAACAACAAGACAAGAATGCCCACTCTCACCACTTTTATTCAACATAGTATTGGAAGTCTCAGCCAGAGCATTTAGGTGAGAAAAAGAATAAAAGAAATCCAAGTTTGAAATGACAAAATAAAACTGTCACTAGTTGCAGAAGACATGACAGTTTATATATATTTTAAATGCAAAAGTTGCAATAAAGTTAGAAAAGTTGCAAGATACAAAATAAAAAAACTGTTGTGCTTCTATACCAATAATACATTATCAGAAAAGAATTAAGAAAACAATCTCATTTACAATTGCATCAAAAATAAATTTAACTAAAGAAGTGAAAGACCTGTATACTGGAAATTATACGATGTTTCTGAAAGGTACTGAAGAAGATACAAATAAAATGGAAATATATTACTTGTTCATAGATTGGAAGAATTAATATTATTAAATGTTCACACTACTGAAAATAGTGTATAGATGCAATGCAATCTCTATCAAAATTCCAGTGGAATTTTTCATGAGCAAACAATCTTAAAATGTATATGGAACCACAAAGACTCTGAAAGCCATAGTGATCTTGAGAAAGAAGAGCAAGCTGGAGACAACACAGTACCTAGTTTCAAACTATATCACAAAAGCTATAATCATGAAAACAGTATGGTATTAGCATAAAAGCAGAGACATAGATTAATGGAATAGAAGAGAGCCCAGAAATAAGCCCATTTGTATATAGTCAATTAATTTGCTTAAATGAGCTAAGACTATATAAGGGACAAAGGACAGTTTTCAGTCAGTGGTGTTGGGAAATCTGGAATGGATTAAAGATTTGAACATAATACCTGAAACCATAAAACTTCTAGAAGAAAGCTGAGTGGTAAGCTCCTTGATGTAAGTCATAACAATGATTCATGGATTTGATGCCAAATGTAAAGCAATAAAAATAAAAACAAGTGAGACTACATCAAACTAAAAGCCTCTCCATAGCAATGATATGAAAAGGCAACCAACTGAATGGGAGAAAATATTTGCAAACCAAGTATTTGATACTGGAATAATATTCAAAATATATAAAAACACATAGAATTGAATAGAAAAATAAGAATCTAGTTAAAAAAATAGGCAGAGAATTTGACTAGATTTTTTTTTTCCAAAGACAATACGCAGATGGCCAACAGGTACATGGAATGGTGCTCAACATTACTTATAAATAGGGAAATGCAAATCAAAACTCCAATGGTTATCACTTTATGCATGTCTGAAGATTATTATGAAAAAGACAAGAAATAGTATGTGTTGCTGAGAAGATGGATGTGTAATGTTGGTTGAAATATTAATTTGGTATAGCCACTATGTAAAAACTATATAGTGTTTCCTCAAAAACAGAACTACCAAGTGATGTGGGTCTTCCCTGGTGGCTCAGATGGTAAAGCATCTGACTACAATGCGGGAGACCTGGGTTTGATCCTCTGGAGAAGGAAATGGCAACCCATTCCAGCACTCCTGGCTGGAAAATCACATGGATGGAGGAGCATGGTAGGATACAGTCCACGGGGTCGCAAAGAGTTGGACACAACTGAGCGACTTCATTTTCACTTTTACCATGTGACAGGTGGGGAGGAGTCTGCTGCTGCAGTGAGGGGAGCCAAGCCCCGCCCTGCTGCACCTCAAGCCGGCCCCTGACTCCCCGCCACCTCTAGGGCAGGTGGTGGGAGTAAGCGGGAGCCCGGGACAACAAGCCACCACCTGGCCCACGATTTCACCATTGTTCAGCTGGGTGGCCAAGTTGCCTGAGATCAGTTCCATCCAGCAGGCCTGCCAGGAGGAGCTGCATTGCCAGACAGAGTTCAATGACACCTTCACAAGAAGTTTAAGGTGCTGTTTTGTGGCCACATGGTGATGGCGCTCAGAAAGGCTCCACCAGCCCTGATCAACCAGTGCTTGGAGGGCTTCAGTCAAGTGAGTGGTGACTTCTTCTCTTGGATCGGTTCCAGCCTGCACTGCAGCCACTGGGGGATGCTGAGCGGGTCCTCAACCAGTGCGCAAGTCCTTCTCAAAGCCTTGGCTGCTGCTCCTTGGCCTTCCGAAAGGAGTTTCAGGATGCAGGCTTGCAGAGTAGTAGTTTCTTCAACTCTTTTGAGGAAAGTGTCATCCAGAACCACCTGATTAGTGGACTCAATATTGTGCAGCGGACAGATATTGAGGAAGCTTGAACTATGCTCTTCACAATTGGTCAATCAGAAGTTTACCTCACTAGTCCTGACACCAAAAAAAATAGCATTGGAGAAAATTTTTCAGGAGATATCCTATTGCTCTCAGGGTATTAGATATGTGGACCACTTTGGTTTCATCTGCCAGGAACCTTAAGGTGGTAGAGGCTTTTATTTCCTCTGTTATGTATTTCAGCACACAAGTGAAGCTCTGGTGGATGAGATTGTCAAGGGAGTGTGTAATTTCCTTGGTTCTGTCTTGCTGCAGCAAAAATTTGAAATGGCAGACCAGGGTTACAGCTTGGTTACAGCTCAGTTTTATTTGGCAAGCAAAGGAAAATACATCCTTGAGGTTTGAGGGCAGTCCGACCCACAAGAAGAGCCAGGGCTCGATTTTGGCTCCTCTTTTTGTATGTTTTTTCCTTCCCCCTGAGCCTGCCCTATGTAAATTGGGCTAGCCAGAAGGGATATTTGTTTCACCTGAGGTTCTCACTCTGGTCCTCAGATTTTCTTTTGTTCCATTTCCACGGGCTTTTCTTTGCTTTGTCTTTTAGCCACTGCCATTTTGGACTCCTTTTTCCTATTCTAACTACCTATCAAGATCAGGATGACCCTGAAGCAGGCCTTCATGGTGCCCTCAGTGCAGCAGACAGTGAAGGCACTGGTCCAGCCATGTGAGGGCTGCCCCCTGCAGGGCCTGCACAAGCTCTGTGAGCAGATCGAGGAATGAATTCTTCCAAAACCAAACTAAAGCTCCAGAAACACTTGACAACATTAACTAATCAGGAGCAAGCAACTATTTTTGAGGAGGTTCAGAAATTGAAATCAAGGAATGAGCAGTGAGAGAATGAATTGGTTATTTCTTTCCAATGTTTACATGAAGAGAAGCTAAAAGTTCACGTCCACATTGGGGAGATAAAAAAGACATCACAGATTGCAGCGGAGAATATTGGAAGTGAATTACCATCAAGCACTACTCGATTTATGCTGCTGCTGCTGCTGTCACTTCAGTCATGTCTGACTCTGTGCGACCCCATAGATGGCAGCCACCATGCTCCCCTGTCCCTGGGATTCTCCAGGCAAGAACACTGGAGTGGGTTGCCATTTCCTTCTCCAATGTGTGAAAGTGAAAATTGAAAGTGAAGTTGCTCAGTCGTGTCTGACTCTTGGCGACCCCATGGACTGCAGCCCACCAGGCTCCTCTATCCATGGGATTTTCTAGGCAAGAGTGCTGGAGTGGGGTGCCATTGCCTTCTCTTACACCCTATGCTGCTAAGTCGCTTCAGTCATGTCCGACTCTGTGTGACCCCATAGATGGCAGCCACCATGCTCCCCTGTCCCTGGGATTCTCCAGGCAAGAACACTGGAGTGGGTTGCCATTTTCTTCTCCAATGTGTGAAAGTGAAAAGTGAAAGTGAAAGTGAAGTCGCTCAGTCATGTCTGACTCTCGGCGACCCCATGGACTGCAGCCTACCAGGCTCCTCCATCCATGGGATTTTCCAGGCAAGAGTACTGGAGTGGGGTGCCATTGCCTTCTCCACGATTTAGGCTAGATATACTGAAAAACAAAGTGAAGAGGTCTTTAACGGAATCTTTAGAAAGTATTTTGTCCTGGGATAATAAAGCCAGAGGCCTCCAGGACTCAGCCAGTCTGGGTCTGGTCAGCTCTGTGTCTGGCACATTCAGTAACACCAGCAAAGAGCTGTCTGGCTGTGAAAAGGAGGCTTTGCCCATCTCCAAGAGCTGCTTCAGGATCCTTGGCTCCTTGGATGACCTGTCCAGTGACTTGGAGAGCCAACCCATGGAAGAGCCAGCCCTGCTCTCACCCAAGCAGGGCTTCCAAAGGCACGCCAACACCTGAGTCATGTCCTCATGGAATGCCAGGAGCCTCCGGAGCTGGCATGGGGGTCTCCAGGGGTCTTACAAAGGAAGCTTGTGAGGTATCACTCAGTGAGCACAGAGACACCTCATGAATCAAAGAACTTTGAGTCCAAAGCTGACCACATGGGTGACACCAGCAGGACCTCCATAAAGACACAGAGACCATGGAGGCAGCAGATCTTCCTTCGAGTGGCCACCCTCCCCGAAGGCCTGCGATTCTCCTAGCAGATACAAAGATTATTCAGAGCTGGGAGAGCTTTCCCCATGATCTCCTCTAGAACTAGTTTGTGAAGATGGACCCCTTGGCCCTGTCCCAGAGGAAAAGAAAAGGACATCTTGTGAACACCGAGAGCTGTGGCAAAAGGCTATTCTACAACAGATACTGCTGCTCAGGATGGAGAAGGAAAAGCAAAAGCTGCACACCTCTGAGAATGATTTGCTGAACAAGTGCCTAAAGCTTGATTATGAAGAAATCACTCCTTGTCTTATACACTGTGGGAAAAGATGCTAAGCGCTCCAGGAAAATAAAAAACTAAGTTTGACATGGAAAAAATGCACTTGGCTGTTGGCCAAGGTTTGCCACAACATCACCGGGGTGAAGTCTGGAAATTCTTGGTGGAGCAGTGCCACCTGAAGCACCTGTTCCTCAGCAAACAGCAACCCAAGGACATGCCCTACAAAGAGCTCTTAAAGCAGCTCACCACCCAGCAGCACACCATTCTCATCGACCTTGGGCAAACCTTTCCAACACATCGGTACTACTCTGCTCAGCTAGGAGCAGGGCAGCTGTTACTTTACAACATCCTGAAGGCCTGCTCGCTTCTAGACGAAGAAGTGGGCTATTGCCAAGGTCTCAGCTTTGTAGCAGGCATCCTCCTGCTTCACATGGGTGAAGAAGAGGCATTTAACATGCTCAAGTTTCTGATGTTTGACATGGGACTGTGGAAACAGTATCGAACAGACATGATTATTTTACAGATCCAGATGTACCAGCTCTCAAGCCTGTTCCGTGATTACCACAGGGACCTATACAACCACCTGGAGGGGCATGAGATCAGCCCCAGCCTCTCTGCTGCGCCCTGGTTCCTCACTGTGTTTGCCTTGCAGTTCCCCCTGGGCTTCGTCGCCAGAGTCTTTGATATGATCTTTCTTCAGGGATCAGAGGTCATATTTAAAGTGGCTTTAAGTCTGCTGGGATACCATAAGCCCTTGATTCTGCAGCAGAAAAACCTAGAAATCATGGTTGACTTTATAAAAAGCACACCACCCAACCTGGGCTTGGTGCTGATGTTGAAGACCATCAGTCAAGTGTTTGAGATGGACTCCTCTAAAGTTACAGGCTTATGAAGTTGAGTACCACGTGCTCAGGAAGAGCTTATCGATTCTTCTCTCAGTGACAACCAAAGAATGGACAAATTAGAGAAGACCAACAGCAGCTTACGCAAACAGAACTGTGACCTCCTTGAACAACTGCAGGTGGCCAATGGGAGGATCCAGGGCCTGGGAGCCACCACTGAGAAGCTCCTAACTAGCGAAAGCAAGCTAAAGCAGGCAACCCTGGCCTTGGAGCTGGAGCGGTCAGCCCTGCTGCAGACAGTAGAGCAGCTCTGGGGGCAGACGGCAGAGCTGGGGGGCCAGGAGCCTGACCCCACACTGCCTGAACCCTCGGGTGACTGACGGCCTGGGGCCCAACTCCCACCAGCCCACAGCTCCAGAACAGGTGCGGCCACCACCCTGACACTGTCCAGGCCTTAACTGAGAGAGATGAAGATGCTGGAGGAGAACAGAGAACGAAGCCTGCTTCTCAGGGAGGAGACTGGCTTGCCAGCACAGATTCTTCTGAACTGACTCACAATGCAAGGAATGAATGTCTCAGTGTTTTTGTTGTTGTTTGGGTTTAATCCTTCCCTTTTCTAGTCCTGATTACTCAGTAGATTAGGTGGCATGGACTCGAATAAATGCACGTTTATGTTTTAAAAAAGAGACAAAAAACAAAACTACCATATCACCCAACAATTAACTTCTGGGTATTTATCTAAAGGAATAAAAAATGCTAAGAAAGATGTGCATGCTCATATTCATTGCAACATTATTTATAATAACCAAGACATGGAAACAGCCTAAGTGTCCATCAATGGATGAATGAAGAAAGAAAATGTGGAATATGAATTGAGTGGAATATTATTCACCCATTAAAACAAGAAAATCTTGCCATTTACTGTCATGGATAGACCAGTGTATTGTGGTTGTATCGTGGATGGACCATACATTCTTCTCAATGAAATAAGTCAGACAGAGAAAGACAAATATTTTATGTTCTTATTTATTTGTGGAGTCCAAAAACAAAACCCCACAGATACAGAGAACAGATTGCTGGTTGCCAGAGGTGGGGTTTGGCGGGTGGGTAAAATGGATAAAGGTAGTCAGGAGGTAAAAAAAAAATTAATTCATGGATGTGCTGTATATCATGGTGACTATAGTTAATAATACAGTATTATATGTTTGAAAGTTAATAAAAACTAAATCTTTAGTTATCATCACAAGAAAAACATTTAAATTTGATGAATGTTAACTAGACTTATTGTGGTGATCGTATCACAATATATACAAATTTGGAATCGTTATGTTGTATACCTGAAACTAATATAATGTTACATATCACTTATAATAAAGAAGAATCTGAATCCTTGAAATATGATTCTTAAAAAAGTATTATCCATACTAAAATATGATTGAAGCCTGTCATAGGTCATTTAATTTCACCTCAATCTCATGCACATCATTTTAGCAGATTTATTATGCAGTTTTATATCTCCATTTAAATGACAGCATGTTTGAAATAAAAATAGAATCTGAATCCTGGATTTTAAAACATAAATGCAAAGTTATTACTATCATAAGTTGTGGGCAGAATTACTTATTTCCAATGAGAAAGGACCTTTATTTAACAGGCTTGAAGTTATGTTCCTTAGAAGGAGAGCCTGAGACAAGAATTCAGATGCAGATTTTTTTGGAGGGAGTGCTCCTCAGGATGGGTGGGGGTTGGGGGGAAAGCTGTAGGAGAGGAAACAAAGCAGGATAAGAAAGGTGAACAAGAGGAGAAAAGGCAGTAACCTGTGGGGTGAGGCAGCTCCTGTCAGCTGATGACAGGAGAAGAAAGGCTTCTATAAGCCTTTAACATCTACGCTCAAGAAACCAGGGAGGTGGGTGTACTGGCTCATAAAAGGGGATATGGGTTGGGGACCACCTATCTATTGCAATAGGAAATATGGAACTACAGTTGATATAACTCACCACAGTCATAATAGTTGTTTCCCTCTGGGCCAACTTAAGAAGAACTAAGCTACTACATTGGAGAAGGCAATGGCACCCCACTCCAGTACTCTTGCCTGGAAAATCCATGGATGGAGGAGACTGGTGGGCTGTCGTCTATGGGGTCGCACAGAGTCGGACACGACTGAAGCGACTTAGCAGCAGCAGCAGCAGCAGCAACCTACTATATTGGGTGCCCCGGTGGCTCAGACGGTAATGCATCTGCCTGCAATGCGGGAGACCTGGGTTCAATTCCTGGGTCGGGAAGATCCCCTGAGAAGGAAATGGCAATCCATTCCAGCACTCTTGCCTGGAAAATCCCATGGAGGGAGGAGCCTGATAGGCTACAGTCCATGGGGGTCACAAAGAGTTGGACACGACTGAGCAACTTCACTTTAAGCTACTATATAAGGGAACTGATTTAGGTCATATCTGAATGGTCTAGCGGTTTTCCCTACTTTTTTCAATTTAAGTCTGAATTTGGTAATAAGGAGTTCATGATCTGAGCCACAGTCAGCTCCTGGTCTTGTTTTTGTTGACTGTATAGAGTTTCTCCATCTTTGGCTGCAAAGAATATAATCAATCTGATTTCGGTGTTGACCATCTGGTGATGTCCATGTGTAGAATCTTCTCTTGTGTTGTTGGAAGAGGGTGTTTGCTATGACCAGTGCATTTTCTTGGCAAAACTATTAGTCTTTGCCCTGCTTCATTCCACATTCCAAGGCCAAATTTGCCTGTTACTCCAGGTGTTTCTTGACTTCCTACTTTTGCATTCCAGTCCCCTATAATGAAAAGGACATCTTTTTTGGGTGTGAGTTCTAAAAGGTCTTGTAGGTCTTCATAAAACCATTCAACTTCAGCTTCTTCAGCATTACTGGTTGGGGCATAGACTTGGATAACTGTGATATTGAATGGTTTGCCTTGGAGATGAACAGAGATCATTCTGTTGTCTCTGAGATTGCATCCAAGTACTGCATTTTGGACTCTTGTTGACCATGATGGCTACTCCATTTCTGCTGGGGGATTCCTGCCCACAGTAGTAAATATAATGGTCATCTGAGTTAAATTCACCCATTCCAGTCCATTTTAGTTCACTGATTCCTAGAATGTTGACAATCACTCTTGCCATCTCTTGTTTGACCACTTCCAACTTGCCTTGATTCATGGACCTGACATTCCAGGTTCCTATGCAATATTGCTCTTTACAGCATCGGACCTTGCTTCTATCACCATTCACTTCCACAGCTGGGTATTGTTTTTGCTTTGGCTCCATCCCTTCATTCTTTCACATGCTAGTAAAGTAATGCTCAAAATTCTCCAAGCCAGGCTTCAGCAATATGTGAACTGTGATGTTCAAGCTGATTTTCGAAAAGGCAGAGGAACCAGAGATCAAATTACCAACATCCGCTGGATCATGGAAAAAGCAAGAGACTTCCAGAAAAACATCTATTTCTGCTTTCTTGACTATGCCAAAGCTTTTGACTGTGTGGATCACAATAAACTGTGGAAAATTCTGAAAGAGATAGGAATACCAGACCACCTGATCTGCCTCTTGAGAAATCTGTATGCAGGTCAGGAAGCCACAGTTAGAACTGGACATGGAACAACAGACTGGTTCCAAATAGGAAAAGGAGTACATGAAGGCTGTATATTGTCACCCTGCTTATTTAACTTCTATGCAGAGTACATCATGAGAATCGCTGGACTGGAAGAAACACAAGCTGGAATCAAGATTGCCAGGAGAAATATCAATAACCTCAGATAGGCAGATGACACCACACTTATGGCAGAAAGCGAAGAGGAACTAAAGAGCCTCTTGATGAAAGTGAAAGAGGAGAGTGAAAAAGTTGGCTTAAAGCTCAACATTCAGAAAATGAAGATCATGGCATCCAGTCCCATCACTTCATGGGAGATAGATGTGGAAACAGTGCCAGACTTTATTTAGGGGGTGCTCCAAAATCACTGCAGATGGTGATTGCAGCCAAGAAATTAAAAGACGCTTACTCCTTAGAAGAAAAGTTATGACCAACCTAGATAGTATATTCAAAAGCAGAGACATTACTTTGAAGACTAAGTTCGGTCTAGTCAAGGCTATGGTTTTTCCTGTGGTCATGTATGGATGTGAGAGTTGGACTGTGAAGAAGGCTGAGTGCCGAAGAATTGATGCTTTTGAACTGTGGTGCTGGAGAAGACTCTTGAGAGTCCCTTGGACTGCAAGGAGATCCAACCAGTCCATTCTGAAGGAGATCAACTGTGGGATTTCTTTGGAAGGAATGATGCTAAAGCTAAAACTCCAGTACTTTAGCCACTTCATGTGAAGAGTTGACTCATTGGAAAAGACTCTGATGCTGGGAGGGATTGGGGGCAGGAGGAGAAGGGGACGACCAAGGATGAGATGGCTGGATGGCATCATGGACTCGATGGACATGAGTCTGAGTGAACTCCAGGAGATGGTGATGAACAGGGAGGGCTGGCGTGCTGTGATTCATGGGGTCACAAAGAGTTGGATGTGACTGAGCAACTGAAGTGAGCTGAACTTCATTCTTTCTGGAGTTATTTCTCCACCCATCTCCAGTAGCATATTGGGCACCTACTGACCTGGGGAGTTCCTCTTTCAGTATCCTATCATTTTGCCTTTTCATACTGTTCATGGGGTTCTCAACACAAGAATACTGAAGTGGTTTGCCATTCCCTTCTCCAGGGGACCACATTCTGATTGATTATATTCTTCGCAGCCAAAAATGGAGAAGCTCTATACAGTCAACAAAAACAAGACCAGGAGCTGACTATGGCTCAGATCATGAACTCCTTATTACTATATTCAGACTTAAATTGAAGAAAGTAGGGAAAACCGCTAGACCATTCAGGTATGACCTAAATCAAATCCCTTATGATTATACAGTGGAAGGGAGAAATAGATTTAAGGGCCTAGATCTGATAGATAGAGTGCCTGATGAACTATGGATGGAGGTTCGTGACATTGTACAGGAGACAGGGATCAAGACCATCCCCATGGAAAAAGAAATGCAAAAAAGCAAAATGGCTGTCTGGGGAGGCCTTACAAATAGCTGTGAAAAGAAGAGAGGCAAAAAGCAAGATATAGAAAGGAAAAGGAAAGATATAAGCATCTGAATTCAGAGTTCCAAAGAAGAGCAAGAAGAGATAAGAAAGCCTTCCTCAGTGATCAATGCAAAGAAATAGAGGAAAAGAACAGAATGGGAAAGACTAGAGATCTCTTCAAGATAATTAGAGATACCAAGGGAACATTTCATGTAAAGATGGGCTTGATAAAGGACAGAAATGGTATGGCCCTTACAGAAGCAGAAGATATTAAGAAGAGGTGGCAAGAATACACAGAAGACCTGTACAAAAAAGATCTCATGACCCAGATACTCACAATGGTGTGATCACTCATCTAGAGCCAGACATCCTGGAATGTGAAGCCAAGTGGGCCTTAGAAAGCATCACTATGAACAAAGCTAGTGGAGGTGATGAATGCCAGTTGAGCTATTTCAAGTCCTGAGGGATGATGCTGTGAAAGTGATGCACTCAATATGCCAGCAAGTTTGGAAAACTCAGCAGTGGCCACAGGACTGGAAAAGGTCAGTTTTCATTCCAATCCCAAAGAAAGGCAACGCCAAAGAATGCTCAAACTACCACACAATTGCACTCATCTCACACAGTAGTAAAGTAATGCTCAAAATTCTCCAAGCCAGGCTTCAGCAATACGTGAACTGTGAACTTCCTGATGTTCAAGCTGGTTTTTGAAAAGGCAGAGGAACCAGAGATCAAATTGCCAACATTCCGCTGGATCATAGAAAAAGCAAGAGAGTTCCAGAAAAACATCTATTTCTGCTTTATTGACTTTGCCAAAGCTTTTGACTGTGTGGATCACAATAAACTGTGGAAAATTCTGAAAGAGATAGGAATACCAGACCACCTGATCTGCCTCTTGAGAAATCTGTATGCAGGTCAGGAAGCCACAGTTAGAACTGGACATGGAACAACAGACTGGTTCCAAATAGGAAAAGGAGTACATGAAGGCTGTATATTGTCACCCTGCTTATTTAACTTCTATGCAGAGTACATCATGAGAAACGCTGGACTGGAAGAAACACAAGCTGGAATCAAGACTGCCGGGAGAAATATCAATAACCTCAGACATACAGATGACAGCACCCTTATGGCAGAAAGTGAAGAGGAACTAAAGAGCCTCTTGATGAAAGTGAAAGAGGAGAGTGAAAAATTTGGCTTAAAGGTCAACACTCAGAAAACAAAAATCATGGCATCCAGTCCCATCACTTCATGGGAAATAGATGGGGAAACAGTGGAAACAGTGTCAGACTTTATTTTGGGGGGCTCCAAAATCACTGCAGATGGTGACTGCAGCCATGAAATTAAAAGACGCTTACTCCTTAGAAGAAAAGTTATGACCAACCTAGATAGTATATTCAAAAGCAGAGACATTACTTTGCCGACTAATGTCTGTCTAGTCAAGGCTATGGTTTTTCCAGTAGTCATGTATGGATGTGAGATTTGGACTGTGAAGAAGGCTGAGTGCCGAAGAATTGATGCTTTTGCACTGTGGTGTTGGAGAAGACTCTTGAGAGTCCCTTGGACTGCCAGGAGATCCAACCAGTCCATTCTGAAGGAGATCAGCCCTGGGATTTCTTTGGAAGGAATGATGCTGAAGCTGAAGCTCCAGTATTTTGGCCACCTCATGTGAAGAGTTGACTCACTGGAAAAGATTCTGATGCTGGGAGGGATTGGGGGCAGGAGGAGAAGGGGACAACAGAGGATGAGATGGCTGGATGGCATCACTGACTCAATGGGCGTGAGTCTGGGTGAACTCTGGTTGTTGGTGATGGACAGGGAGGCCTGGCGTGCTGCCATTCATGGGGTCGCAAAGAGTCGGACACGACTGAGCGACTAAACTGAACTGAACTGTAGCTACTACCTTGGCTGCAGAAGGAGCGGGTCTGGATGACCATCTTTGCTCCATTTCCATACACAACTGCATAACCAGGCGTGGCCTTGGACTAAGGGCAGTCAATCCATTTGTTTTCCAAAAAAAGAGGGCAACAGAGGATGAGATGGCTGGATGGCATCACTGATTTAATGGATGTGAGTCTGAGTGAACTCCAGGAGTTGGTGATGGACAGGGAGGCCTGGCGTGCTGCGATTCATGGGGTTGCAAAGGGTTGGACATGACTGAGCTACTGAACTGAGCTATGATAGGACCAGATACAAAAGATAACCTGGGGAGATCATCTGTTTTTAGTTTAAATATTTGAAATAGGCAGTACTGGGAGCATAAACTGAAAAGTCAGAGAGGTCTTGATAATCTAATGTATAGGCTGAAGTTATGAGGGAAGCAGAAACTATGAGTAAGCAAACGGGTATATGTGAGGTAGAGAAAAGGCATATAGGCCGTGTAAGTGAGGAACCTGTTTGTTGGATAAATGTAGGATGGAAGACAAAGTAGAAACATAAAGGGTAGCTGAATCACATTGGTAGAGCTCCAGAGAAAAGAACCATAAAATCCCAATATTACTTTTATTTCATCAGATAGGATGTGGGTTCAGTCCCTGGGTCAGGAAGATCCCTACCCACTCCAGTGTTCTTGCCTGGAGAATCCCATGGACCAAAGTGCCTGGAGGGCTACAGCCAATAGTGTCACAAAGATTTGGACACAACTGAAGCGAATTGGCAAAGTATGCAGGGAAAGATTTCAAAGAGCAAGATCAGTAAACATCAGACTGGATAAATGTCCTCTGGAGAAAGCAGATACTGTTGTTTGCATGACTGTGTTTTCTTAAACACTGAAATGCTTCTGGAATCCTTGACAGTAGAATTGTTCTGCCTAAGAGAGACTAGAGAATCCTGGTGGCACTCTGGCCTCCAGGAGAGAGTGATAATGAACGTGACTCTGAAGAAGACAGATGCCCAAACTGAATTTCAATGCTGTTAATGGTAGTGTCTGTGTAAACCAATTTACACAGTGAATTTTTTTTTTTAGTGAAGTGTTATACAACTATGGGAATGAGGGGGCAGTTGACATCTGGACTATTCAATATTTTCCTGAGAAAGAATTCCAAATGAACTCATAGGAAGAGCACTTGCCAATCAGAGCAGAAGCCAGAGAGAGATATGAAAGATGGACAGGGGTTGGCCTGGTGAAGAGGGGAAGCTCAGGTCACTATTCTAACAGTAGTGAGAAGTGTTGAACTTGATCATGTCTATGGATCTTGCTAGTTTTGCCTCTTTTCGTGTTCTTGAATATAAGGTCTTGGGCATTTCGATCTCCTTTAGCAGGTAGAGAGAGAAACTTGGGTGACCTGGGCCAGAGTTTAGTAAAGGGAGTTATTTTTGCAATGCTATGAGATTTCTGAAACAGTGATAAATAGGGAGGCTGGAACCTGGTTAGGTTATCACAATTCATCCTCTATCCCCATGAGAATATTCTGTAAGAAGTATTAAATCTTACAAATATTTACAAATTTTAAAGTCAAACAAATTCAAATATACCAATGTAAAGCCTCTAGGAATTGCTGGATATTCCTTACCATTTGAATTATGAAATGTTTGACCCAAGAATACATGTGTATGTGCATATATGTGCATAGATCCATTTATCTCTGTATGAAAAATATCCATAAATCCACTTTTATGAGATCAAGAGAATCTGAGACATGCTTCGTTGTTTCTGCATTTGTCCTTTGCACTTAAGGTTTGGTCAAGTGATTTCTTGAACATGCCATTAAAACAGATTCAAGATAATAATAATGGAGCTTTGAAATATAAAATTAAGCAACACAATAAAGTTGTAGTGGGTAGATCATAGCATAAGGAGCCTTCATTATATGTGGTGGTGGTGTTTGTGTATAAGTGTGAATGTATTTGTGAGTGTCTAATTCTATGATAAGAGAACCTTTAACATTAATTCAGGAGAAACAGCTCAGCAATTTACCCAGCTCTTAAATTCTTAGATTCATCTTGCTTCCTCTTAAAAACACTAAATTAACACTACTACAGACCTTTCCTCCATCCTACTTTCTGGAGAATATCTAAGAGACAATTCCACAGCTTTTGATGTTACCATCAAAACTCTTTAATTTTAAATGGAATACTTTTTCTGTTCCCACTGAGTGTTGTCATAAATGAAATACAACCACTAGAAGAAAAAGTATTAATCAGATCAGTTCAAAGTTGGAACTTAAATGGAATGCTCTAAAAATTGAAACAGTGTACCCCTAATGTGATAATATGTATTTATAAACAGGGCTTTGTGGTTGATGCCATCAACCGCTTTGCGAACTCTTGCCAACAACATTATTGCCATAAATTTGGAGAGTTGATTAGTGGGTCACTTAAAACCGTAATCTTAGCCTTTAGAGGATTTATTTAAACCTAATTTAAAAAGAGTCCTTTAATATTTATTTTTACAGAAGTTTACTTAGAAATTTAAGATTAGAGAATAGTTTCAAATGAGTGCTGCTGAAACTAAAAGAATTTGGATATATGGCTTTTTTCCAAGGTGGTCGCATTTCCCCCAAGGCCAATTTGTCATTGATGGAACATCTGTCCAAAACCATTCATGTGTGTTTTGAGAACCTAGGATCAATCAAATTCTGTTTGGATAGGCAACTATTGTTTTCTAAGTAAAGATGAATGATGATAGGTGAATATATTTTTAGGTTTAACTTTAATGAAGTCTACTTATTTTTCTGTAATTGGAAAAATTTTGTGCTTTTGCCTTATCTCACAATTAAGTTCTTGGAAACTCGGAAAAGGAAACAGTCAAAGGATATTTAGAAGTCTTAGGAGATATTTTATTTTGTGCTGATGGCACTTTCTCATGGAACTGTTCAAATATATTGCCAGCGTAGAACTGGATGTTTATAAACAAATTACTGAAGATTTTTCTACATTGAAACACTTTCTGATTTGAGGCATACAAACCATGATGTCATTTCACTCTTCAAGAGTCTACATGCTCCACTTTCTGTCTCCCAGATCTTCCTCTTCTCTATTCTAGCCACAGACAGGCATGAGGCATGTTGTGTGAATATACACATGAACTGGAATTTTTAGTCTTTGTCGATATAGGATAACTGATAACTTTAAGTTGAAGTCTCTAGAAAGAGATACACACTGTAGGTTAAGCTTTTCACTTAACCATTTGTTCATTTATTCACTAAGAATTAACTGAACATCTACTCTCAGGCACATTTTATATTATACTATAATTAGGTTTTCAAAAGTCTCTGATAGCACATTGTGAGAACTTCTATTTCAGGGCCTGGATTAATAGCCATCAGTTAGAAAAAATGGACGATTTTTCTCTCACTGGGCCTAGTAAAGTGGTAAGGGTTTCATGTGGTGGTCAGCTACTGCAGTCTTAAGTATATGGTCTTTGAGATCATATATACATGAGCTCACCTCTCAGTTCCAACTTACCAGCCCACTGACTTTGGGCCAGTCACTAAATCTCCCTGATTCTAGTTATTTTAATCCTTTCTGAGAGGTTACTGTAAGAGCTGAATAAAAAGCAATATAACTAAAGTGATTCTAACATATATTGCATGCTAAATAGATGTTAGGTGCCTCTTTTACATTTCCCTTCATCTTTAAAACATCACTCTTGAATATTTACATTTATTTGTTTGACAAGTATGTTTATAAAATGTACTAAATGATGGCCATTAATCCAGGCACTGAAATAGAAGTTCTCACAGTATGGGGCTTCCCTGGGGGCACCAGTGGTAAAGAATCTGCCTGCCAATGAAGGAGACATAAGAGACACAGATTCGATCCCTGGACCTGCCTCTTGAGAAACCTGTATGCAGGTCAGGAGGCAACAGTTAGAACTGGACATGGAACAGACTGGTTCCAAATAGGAAAAGGAGTACATCAAGGCTGTATATTGTCACCCTGCTTATTTAACTTCTATGCAGAGTACATCATGAGAAACTCTGGACTGGAAGAAACACAAGCTGGCATCAAGATTGCCAGGAGAAATATCAATAACCTCAGATATGCAGATGACACCACCCTTATGGGAGAAAGTGAAGAGGAACTAAAAAGCCTCCTGATGAAAGTGAAAGAGGAGAGTGAAAAAGTTGGCTTAAAGCTCAACATTCAGAAAACGAAGATCATGGCATCTGGTCTCATCACTTCATGGGAAATAGATGGGGAAATAGTGGAAACAGTGTCAGACTTTATTTTTTGGGCTCCAAAATCACTGCAGATGGTGACTGCAGCCATGAAATTAAAAGATGCTTACTCCTCGGAAGGAAAGTTATGACAAACCCAGATAGCATATTCAAAAGCAGAGACATTACTTTGACAGCAAAGGTCCATCTAGTCAAGGCTATGGTTTTTCCAGTAGTCATGTATGGATGTGAGAGTTAGACTGTGAAGAAAGCTGAGCACCGAAGAACTGATGCTTTTGAACTGTTGGAGAAGACTCTTGAGTCCCTTGGACTGCAAGGAGATCCAACCAGTCCATCCTAAAGGAGATCAGTCCTGGGTGTTCATTGAAAGGACTTATGCTGAGGCTGAAACTCCAATACTTTGGCCACCTCATGTGAAGAGTCGACTCATTGAAAAAGACCCTGATGTTGGGAGGGATTGGGGGCAGGAGGGGAAGGGGACAACAGAGGATGAGATGGCTGGATGGCACCACCAACTCAATGCACATGAGTTTGGGTAAACTCTGGGAGTTGGTGATGGACAGGGAGGCCTGGCATGCTGAAATTCATGGGGTCGCAAAGAGTCGGACATGACTGAGTGACTGAACTGAACTGAACTGTATGGGGAGGAAACAGCAACCTATTCCAGTATTCTGACCTGGAAAAATCTCATGGACAGAGGGAGCTGGTGGGCTATAGTCCAAGGGGTTGCAAAAAGTCGGACATGACTGAGCACACACACATGCGTGCCTTTACCACTGATTAATTAGACGAAATTTAATAAGCTTCAAAACCAATTCTATGAAAAACATTTCTTTTAATGAAGTAGCCACAATTCTGTGTTCTCTCTAAAACTGGAATGGGAGACAGCCAGGGTGATGACTGTTTTAAAAGTTCTGGCCAATTTAAAAGGATACAAAACATGAATTTAAATATGGGAAAAGTAAGAAAATATTCTTTTGTCATTGATATGTTTGGCTACCTAAAAGTTGAAAGACTCAACTAAAAACTATTAAAATGCAGGTACACTAATTCAAGCAGATGAGTGATGCACATAAATGCTGTGACCATTTTTCTCTTTAATTCAGTCAATATTTTGTGAAGTTACTACTCTCAATGCTAGAGATACAACGTGAAACAAGAGAGACAAAGATGTTGCCCTCCCTGAGCTTACATTCTTAAGGAGGCAAATAATAATATTTATTCTAGCAGCAGTGCATACGTAGTGCTCATGTGTCAGACACTTGTTTCTTTTTCTCAGTTTTTCTTCCTGTCTGTCACACACACACAATCTTGTTTAAATTTAACATCCTTATGAGGTAGGTTCTATTATTATTCCCATCTTACAGACGTAGAAAATAGATCATAGAAAGGTAAAGTCATTGCCCAGGGTCATAACAGTGAGTAATGGAGATAAGTTTCAGATCTGGGCAGTTAATGCTCCTATGTCAGGATTAACATATTAATTATATTAATTAACTATATTATATTGATTATATTATATTTATAACTATATTAAGAAACAGTAAAGCAAAGTAAGGGGATAAAAGTGGCAGGGGTGCTATTTTACTGAAGTTATTGAAAGAGGCCTTGAGATGAGATGGCATTTAAAAAGAGACCTGATATAAATAATAATTTAGCTATAAGGATGTCTTAGGATAAAAAGAATTCGGAGAAGTTGGAACAGTAGATGCAAAAGTCTTGTACTTGGAACAGGCTGGATGTGTTCAAAGAGTTCAGTGTGACTGGAGGAGAATGGGAATGAAATCATTTGGTAAGCTATGGGCCAAAGTGGGATCTTAGATGTTTGGATTTTGGGTTATTCTGTTAGAGATGGGAAACAAGAAGTAGATTTAAGGATAGCTCTGGTATAATCTGGGCTTCCCTGGTGGCACAGATGGTAAGAATCTGCTTGCAATGGTTACAGTTCATGGGGTCAAACAGAGTTGGACATGACTGAGTGAGTAACACTTTCACTTTCTTGTATAATCTAACATTTTAAAAAGGCTCATTCTAATAGCTACGTAAAGACGAGACTGTACACTTGCAAGACTGGAAGCAGAGGGGTTATTAGGAGGCTTTCTACTACTGTTCACGAAGAAAAGTACTTGGACCAGTAGTATAAAGTTGGTAGATTTCAGAAGTATTTTGAAAGAAAAACCAGTGAGATTTACCAATGTGTGTGCTTAATCTCTCAGTCCATGTCTGCTATCTGATAGATTTACTTTTTTTTTTTTTCTTTAGTGTGTGAAAATAAAGAGGCAAAATGATTCCATGGTTTTTGGCCAGTGTAATTGGATGAATAATTGCTGTTTACTGAGGAAATATTGAGAGAAAGACATGTTGGAGTAAGAAGAGTAAGAAATTTTGTTTTGAACATTTCATGTTTTACAGTCTCTCTCCACTGAGTCAAAAGTAAGAAAGTAACCATCTGCAAGCCAGGAAGAGAGCCTTCACCAAGAAATGGAAATGCCAGACCTTGGACTTCCCAGCCTCTAGAACTGTGGAAAGTAAATTTGTTATTCAAACCACCAATCTGTGGCTTTTTAGTTTTTGCGGTCTGAGAACACTAATACAGGAGTGGAAGTGTGTAAGATTTTAGAAGCTATATAAAAATATTGTTTTAAAAAGCAGATATGACACTTTGCTGACAAAGGTCCATACAATCAAAACTATGGATTTTCCTGCAGTCATGTACAGATGTGAGAGTTGGACCATAAAGAAGCTGAGCACCAAAAAATTGATGCTTTCAAATTGTGGTGCTGGGGAAGACTCTTGAGAGTCCCCTGAACTGCAAGAACATCAAACCAATCAATCCTAAAGGAAACCAACTCTGAATATTCATTGGAAAGACTGATGCTGGCTCCAATATGTTGGCCACCTGATGCAAACAATGGATTCACTGGAAAAGACCTTGATGCTGGGAAAGATTGAAGGCAAAAGGAGAGGGGGCAACAGAGGATGAGATGGCTGGACGGCATCACTGACTCAATGGACATGAATTTGAGCAAACTTAGGGAGACAGTGGAGGACAGGGCATGCTGCAGTCCATGGGATCACAAAGAGTCAGACACGACTTAGTACATGAACAACAAACATAAAAATAGTAAGGAGAATAGTAGAGCGAATTGACTCGAGTTTTGCAGGTAGCAATGAGGGATTAGGTAGGATTTTTATTCATAAATTTCAAGTTGGACTATTAAAGCATGGTTTTGAGTTTTATTCTGTGTATATTCAGCTAATTCAGTGCCAAGACAGCAGTGCCAGATAACTAGCTTTGATATATTTTGATATATGATAGAGGGAATGCGGGAAAGGGCTTTAGAGTGCTCAGAACCATGGAGTAAACATCCTGCTTAGAGATCACGTTGGTAGTGGTAAAACAGTTATAAATAATTACTAGTGTGAAACATATAAAATCCATTAAATAAATGGTACCGAGAGACGTGGGTGTTGGTAATGTGTCACCTTGCCTAAGCTGACCTACATTTCCCAGGATTCCCTTTCTTGTGTATTTCCAGTTACGACTGGACTGTTGGAGACATGTTTATAGGCTGTCAGGAAGATGGAAGTTAAACAGAAGCCATTTTGTAGTTTGCATTTAGTTCTGCTGTCTCAAACCTAGGTGTGGGACAGAACCCACCTTTTCTGAATTCCTTCTTCAACTCTGCCTCTCCTGACATTCATGAGGAAGGTCACCAACTTTCTGTGCAGGACACCCATCATCAGTGGGTGGGTGAGAATTGACATGGGTTGTGTTTTTTCCCTCATAGGTTCCAGCTCCTTCTTGTGAATTTCAGCCTCTCTTTGATCTTCCCTATGCTATTTTCATCTTCTCTTCCCAGCTACCCGCCCTCTGGACTTCAAGCTGTAGATGAGACAAAAGACAGCAGCCTAACAGACATTACTTAGCCAGCTCTCATATTTCCATAAGACCCAATCCTGGCAACAAATTCCTTAATACAGTGGTTCTGCTTGTTTTAAAATATAATTTGTTAAAATCTTTTAAAAAATTTATTGTTTTGGCAGTGCTGCCACGAGGTATATGGGATCCTATTTCCCCAACCAGAGATTGAACCCATGCCCCTGCCTTGGAAGTGTAGGGTCTTAACTGTTGGACCACCAGGGGATTCCTCTGATAAAATTCTAATACAAGAGATTATGAAAAAAGGGGGCACATATATTGTAAGCTTCCCAACCCAGGGATCAAACCCAAGTCTCCCACATTGTAGGCAGATTCTCTACTGGCTGAGGCACAAGGGAAGTCCAAGAATACTAGAGTGAGTAGGCTACCCTTTCTCCAGCAGATCTCCAGGGATCAAACCAGGGTCTCCTGCATTGCAGGTGGATTCCTTACCAACTGAGCTATCAGGGAAGCCTTATATTGTAAGCTGTGCTGTGATTAGTCACTCAGTCATGTTTGGCTCTTTGCAACCCCATGCACTGTAGCTTGCCAGGCTCCTCTGTCCATGGGGATTCTCCAGGCATGAATATGGCAGTGGGTTGCCATGCCCTCCTCCAGGGGAATCTTCCCAACCGAGGGATCGAACCCAGGTCTCCCGCATTGCAGACAGTCTCTTTACCATCTGAGCCACTATATAGTAAGCTGCTGCTGCTAAGTTGCTTCAGTCGTGCCTGACTCTGTGCGACCCCCATAGACAGCAGCCCACCAGGCTCCCCCGTCCCTGGGATTCTCAAGGCAAGTATAGTAAGCTAGAGGGTATCAGTTCTCCTTAAATTAATTTATAAATGTAACAGTTCTGATAAAAATTCATTCGGGTATGTCTTATAACTTAAAATTTCAGTGAGAACACTTTCAGAATATGACAAAGCATAGAAAGCCACCACCCTAAATCCCTGAGGAGACTCAGTGTGAGAATATGAATAGAATACAAAGGTAATCAAGTTCTATGCCATGCTTGGAAGTATTACATAGTCACACTATAAGAAACATCTACAGCAAGAAACTACAAACTAGGATACCAGACTTTCATTTCAGATGACAGGAATTAAGCAGTATGAAATTATATTTATAACTTGCATGTATTTGTTACTTTATGTGTGAGACACTCATTTTCAAAGTGTGACATATGTACACGCCAGCTCATTTAATCATTATAATAGCCCTGTGAGGTAGATAATATTATTCCTATTTTTCAGGCAAGAAAATTGAATCAGAGAGATTAGGGACCTTGCTTAGAATCACACCAGAAAATGACAGTAAGGTCACACCACAGAATAACAGCAGTCAGAATTCCTATCCCAACCAGCCTCTGGCATTTCCTCATTGTGATCTATGCTCAGCTATTTGAAAATGTCACCGTGGAACTGCAAAGGTAAGTGATGGAGAGGACCAGTACCTACAAGGTGTTCTTGAGAGGAAGACAGCTGTCCTTCATCCTCTAACTAACTGAGTGCATCTGGACTGCAGACGGAAACGTCAGCTCCATGAGCAGAGAGCTAAGTAAGAACAACTGACTTGATTATTATTCTTGTGAGTTACTGGCTTGTTGGAACAAGGCCGGCAGAGTGGCTCAGGGATAGATGACTGAGTGAAACATGTTGCAGAGCAAGAATCAAGACAAAAGCTTTTTTAACATCTTGACCTTATCAGGGAGGCATTTTAGCGCACACCAACATAAGGACACCCCTTCCTCTCATTATCATGCCAAGGTAGACTGGTTCTCTTGACAGATCAGCAATCACAATAGACACGGAGACAGTTCATGTTGCTCCAGGCCCATATAAAACCATAAGTGTTTACATAGTCAAAAGACAAGGCAACAATACTGGTTAGAACAGGTTCTGCCTCTGCGGAGTAGGAAATGGTTGTTGGGTGTCTGTGAGGCAGGTAAGGGTACATAAGACGACTATTTTCCTTAAAAGGCCTTGTAAGATTTTTAAGTCTTCATGTGCAAATATATTGAATTTCTATGAAAGGAACTAAAAACTGTAATGCTATTCAATTTTTTACCTGTCACATTAGTTAAGAGGCTAAGTGAGCCTGGGATGAAAACATTAAGAAGTGTATGATAGAATGCTCCAGTGTTGCTGGTGGCAGAGTTAATTGATATGACTTTCTAGACAGCAATTTATCAATATGTATGAAGAGCCTTAAGAACCTGATGTCCTCTGCACAGTATTCCACTCCTGAGAGCCTACAATAATAAAACAATCCTAAATATAAAAGAGAGCTTGTCACTCAAAGAAGTTCATGGGATCATCAGTAATAATTGTGAGAAACTAGTAACAAACAATAGTCAATAAGGAAAAAATTAAATACACCATGGTACATCACTCATTAAAATGTTATACACCACTTAAAATATTTAAAAGATAATGTAAAAACATGGAAAATGCTCATGGAATAATCCTAAATTAGAAGACTAGTACATAAAGCTGTATATATTGCTTTTTTAATGCATATATTTTTGTCAAAGGTTTAGAAGATAAAAGACCATAACTGTTTGATTTCCCTCTTTTCATTTCTAATTCTCTGAATTTAAGTCTGTTCATGAATGTTTTGAATTAAAAAATTGAATAAGTTAGAACAACAGACTGGTTCCAAATAGGAAAAGGAGTACATCAAGGCTGTATATTGTCACCCTGCTTATTTAACTTCTATGCAGAGTACATCATGAGAAACGCTGGGCTGGGGAAGAAGCACAAGCTGGAATCAAGATTGCCGGGAGAAATATCAATAACCTCAGATATGCAGATGACACCACCCTTATGGCAGAAAGTGAAGAGGAACAAAAAAGCCTCTTGATGAAAGTGAAAGAGGAGAGTGAAAAAGTTGGCTTAAAGCTCATCATTCAGAAAACTAAGGTCATGGCATCTGGTCCCATCACTTCATGGGAAATAGATGGGGAAACAGTGGAAACAGTGTCAGACTTTATTTCTGGGGGCTCCAAAATCACCTCATGTGAAGAGTTGACTCATTGGAAAAGACCCTGATGTTGGGAGGGATTGGGGGCAGGAGGAGAAGGGGATGACAGAGGATGAGATGGCTGGATGGCCTCACTGACTCAATGGACATGAGTCTGGGTGAACTCCGGGAGATGGTGATGGACAGGGAGGCCTGGCGTGCTGCGATTCATGGGGTCTCAAAGAGTCAGACACGACTGAGCGACTGAATTGAACAACAATAGTGTAAACTTAACCATCAGAAAGAAAGAGGAATTATATATAAATAAGCCCATTGTCATCAAGGCCAAAGGAAAGTCCCAGCACTTGGAAAATGTAATATAATGTTCTGTTGTAGCTGTTAGAGGAATAGCTTTCAAAGTGAAGCTCAAAAGGAAACCTAAAGTAAATGCTCTGGTTATTGGCAGAACTTGGCTTATTTGCAATAAATTGGCTCAAAAACCTTGCTGTGATTAACCTGAAAAAAAAAGCTGAACTTTAACTTGAATTTTCAGTTATATTGCATTCAATCTTGGGACTTCCCAGTGGTAAAAGAATCTTCTTGCCAATGCAGGAGGCACAGATGTGGGTTTGATCCCTGGTTGGGAAGATCCCCTGGAGAAGGAAATGACAACCCACTCCAGTATTCTTGCCTGGAGGATCCCATGGTCAGAGGAGCCTGGCAGTCCCCAGTCCATGGAGGTGCAAAGAACTGGACATGACTGAGGGACTGAGCATGAGCCTGCATCTAATTTTTCTTATTCCCCTGAAGAAACTCACTGTACTGGGAAAGGGTAGGGCTGGAAGAGGGGAAATTCCAAATATGTCTTAGCTCGGACACTCTTCTAAACTATGGCTCTGCGGTGGAATTTGTCAGTTTTGAAAGGAGCGGAGGTATGTGTGTGCACCAGGTTTTTTCAGGTTTTCTCACGTTTGTACGTAGTTACTTAAACTAGGATTCAAGTTAGGAGCTGGTAGCCAGGGCTTCTAATTTGTAACCCACTAACACAGTATTATTTTTCTTTTAAATTTCTTCTGAGGGATTGGCTTCTCTCGGTGCATAGCTATTCAGAAATGTTTAAAAGCACAATAAATATCATCTCATAGTTACTGCCCTAGAACCTACAAGAAAGTAATCCTGCATTTGCAACAACATGAATGGCACTTGAGGGCATTATGCTAAGTGAAATAAGTTTGACAAAGGAAGACAAATGCTGCTATGTTATTACTTACATGTGGAATCAAAGGGAAAAGAGGAGGAAAAACCCTCACAGATATAGAGAATAGATTGGTGGTTACCAGGGTTAGGGGGTGGCCAATGGGTGAAGGTGGTCAAAAGGTACAAGTTTCTAGTTATAAAATAAATAAGTCCTGGGATGTAATACACAGCCATGGCATCCATAGTTCACAATATTGTACTGTGTATCTGAAAACTGCCAAGAGAGTAGATATTAAAAATTTTTATCAAAAAAAAAAATTGTAGCTCTGTGTGGCAATGGATGCAATAGGCACATATATCAAATCATTATGTCATACATCTAAAACTAATATAATGTTATATGTCAATTGATAAATTGACATATAATGGTCGATAAAACAAAAAATTAGAAAAAAGCAAATTAAGTAATACTTTTAGATATATAAATGTGAATTATAGAGGGATTCACAAGATAGTATATATAATTTTACTTCTGAGGACAAAGTACCTCTTGTCCTTTTTCCCCAAATGTAACGTTATTTGTGTGGGATATATATGTGTACAGGATAGCTCCCTGTACACATTTTGGACATTTGTAAGTTGTAGAAGAAGTAATAGATGTAACATACAACATGTAATAGATCAGGTCACTACTTTGGCTCTTCTTTTCTTGCATTCCCAGGAAGATAATTATATTACAGGAATTTGTACATTCTGTCTGTGCTGACACTATCTACTATTTTTATTTTCAAACTCGACTGCTGCCTTCAGCATTGTGCAATGTTTGGCTAGCATTCAGTTTTGGCTGTCAAGACTTTCTTGTATTATACATGATTGCAATAGATTTTGTTATTGATTCCAGATATGTTTATATGTATTTCTTGTTCTCAGGTTTTTTTGGAGGTTAATCTGCCTAGCGTTGTTTATTTAAAGAAAGGAATCTAGGAATCCTTGAGAGTTGGGTTCTCAAAATGGGGGAAAAAACCTGAGTGAAGTCTTTGAAAAGTGAAAACTGATTCAAAGGAAAACCTTTAGTTCTGAAAAATCTCAAATTTAGAAATATTCTTATGTACAGTCTCTTCACATTGCTGCTGAGTATCAGGAGTCAAAGTGAATGTTCACTGATGTTCTTAAATGTACCAAATGGTACATTGTTGTTGCTGCTTAGTAGCTAAGGCTGTCCGTCTCTTTTGTGACTGCATGGACTGTAGTTCACACAGATACTCTGTCCATGGGATTTCCCAGGCAAGAATACTGGAAAGGGTTGCCATTTCCTTTTCCAAAATGGTCTATTAGCTTCTGAAATTCAAACTGGCTCTATATTTGCCCATAAAAAGAAGAGCAGCATGGCAGAAGTGCCAGTATGGTAACTGGTAGTGTTTTTCTTGGTGAATCAATGGACACACATGGATTTAAACTGAAAGCTGTTTCAGCCAACCTGGCTCTCATAGGAAGGGCATTGTAATCTTGGTCCCAATAGCTATATAAATGTGTGAACCACTGGATAAAGTCTAAACAGTTGTTTGTCTCCTATTGCTCATTTATTTAGTTTGGAGAAAGCTTTTCTCTATCATAGTAAAACAGCATGTCACAAAATGTTTGTGCTCAGTCTTAAAGTATGCAGTTACTTTAAGAGATGTGACATAATCTTATGGCAAAAATTTAAAAATAACCCAGTGTAAAATATTATTTTTTGTTTGTTTTAATCCAGAGTAAGTTGTTGAGACCTGCAGATGGTAGGCTGGGGTATTTGGAGAGGAGAAAGAGAAGCTTATGATAACTTTCCTGGACTCAGGCTCGTCAAGCTATAGTTTTAGACCATGCCATGGTTGAAGAGGGAGGAGGGAAGAAAATGAAATAGGAAAGGGAAGTTCTTTCCTGACTGAGGACTAACTGATATCTTCATTAACTGGCTTCTCACTCTGGTCCTGGCAGGTATTTGTAGCTGATGCTTTCTCCTATGGGTACTTTGTGTGTTATTCACTCAATCATGTCTGAATCTTTGCAATCCCAAGGACTGTAGCCAGCCAGGCTCTTCTGTCCATGGAATTCTCCAGGCAAGAACACTGGAGTGGGTAGCCATTCCCTTCTCCAGGGGATCTCCCTGGCTGAGGAATTGAAACCCTGGTCTCCTGCATTGCACGCAGATTCTTTACCATCTGAGCCACCAGAGAAGCCCACCAGAGAAGGGTACTTTGTGTGCTGTGCTAAGTTGCTTCAGTCATGTCTGACTCTGTGCAACTCCATGGACTACAGCCGGCCAGGCTCCTCTGTCCATGGGATTCTCCAGGCAAAAAATACTGGACTGGCGATCTTCCTGACTCAGGGATCAAACTCACGTCTCTTACATCTAACCTGCATCAGCAGGCAGGCTCTTTACCACTAGTGCCCCCCGGGAAGCCTTTAGATCTTATGTTAATTTTGACTGTGCTATGTCTCTGTTGCTGTGCACAGGTTTTCTCTAGTTGTAGCGAGTACAGGCTACGCCCTAGTGGTGCTGGGGCTTCTCATCATGGTGGCTTCTTTTGTTGCCTAGCACAGGCTCTAGAGTATAGGCTCAGTAGTTGTGGTGCACGGCTTAGTAGCCCCGTGGCATATGGAATCTTCTCAGACCAGGGATTGAACCAGTGACCCTTGCACTGCGAGGCAGATTCTTAATCACTGGACCACCAGGGCAGCCCTCCTGTGGACCTTAAAGATTGCTGAGTGATCCTTTTTAGTGGCAGCTGTCATGGTGAGTTGGAGAAGGCAATGGCAGTCCACTCCAGTACTCTTGCCTGGAAAATCCCATGGACAGAGGAGCCTGGTGGGCTGCAGTCCATAGCGTTGCTAAGAGTTGGACACGACTGAGCAACTTCACTTTCACTTTTCACTTTCATGCATTGGAGAAGGAAATGGCAACCCACTCCAGTGTTCTTGCCTGGAGAATCCCAGGGATGGGGGAGCATGGTGGGCTGCTGTCTATGGGGTCGCACAGAGTTGGACACGACTGAAGTGACTTAGCAGCAGCAGCAGCAGTCATGGTGAGTAACGTCTTCCTTCTGCCCTCAGCCCTGGTGATATCTTCCATCTTGGTGCTACATCCACATTCTTTTGTGCCCCAGATCACCCTTTTCCCCACAGGCCCACATCTGGTCCATGGGAATCAAACATCCCTTGGCTTTTACTAGTAGAAGGATAACTCCTTTGCCAACATAGCCCTGTCCTCTCTTTATTTTCCCCAAATAGGCCACTTTATGAGACCATTGAATCCTCCAACTATGGAGAGAATTAGGCCCTCTCCGGGTTCTTGGTGAAGCCCTTACTTGCATTGACTTGAGGGGCACCAAACTCCTCTCCTTTCCCCTGGGGTAGTGGAGGGGTCTCAAGCCCAGATTTTTCCACCAAAACATCCCCCACAAATCCATTCATTCTCCTGAACACTGCGACCCCTTTTAATATTCTTGATCTCACTAAATGGCCTAAGAAACGTAGAGCCAGTTTTTGTACATTTCATTTGTGAGTTCTGCCCCTGGTCAACTCCCAGCTTTGGCATGTACTCCTTTTCATATTTTGTGCCTGGGCCAAAACTTTACTGAACACACCTTTACATTCATGTGACTCCAATCATAGTCATGTTACTTTGATCTTAGCCTAAAATTGATAGATGAAATAGAAGACACATTTAAATTTGAATTTCAAATAAATAATAAATAATTTTTAGTTCATTTATGTCCTATGCACTGTTGGAGACATGTGTAGACTAAAAAGCTATATGTTTATCTGAAGTTCAAATTTAACTGGTCATCCTACATTTTATTTGCTAAATCTGGCAAAATTCTCTTAACCAAGACTCTTCAAATGAAAATAAGAAAATATTTTGATTAGCATTTCGTTATCTGCAGGGTTCTATGCATGAATGTATGTCTCTCATATCCAGTTTAGATAACTTGGTATAAACTGTGTTAGAGGCATAAAATCTATTCAGCAAATCTGTACTGATGGCAGTAGATAGGGTTCTGCTTCTGGGTGTGTAAGATTTGTCTTCATCCTGGCTACTAATTTGTCTTGTAACTACACATGTGTATTGAATCTTGAGAGTAAAATAAAGTCTGCTTTCCCTTAGCCATGTTGAGACCTAATTTAGAGAGGGCTATAATATGATGAAACACGTTTTAGTACAGGGAATAAGCTGTTTGTTCTGCTATTAAACACTTTTTAACTGCTTGCATTTATCTATTTATTCTCCAACTCATAAATACTTTTATATATAATGTGTCTTGTAAGGAGTTCAAAATGCATTACAAATGCATCCTATTAAAGCTATCTGATTCTACTGTTGATATTATTAGATATTGTACTATGATCATGCTCTTAATGATAAACAAAGGGCATAGCACAAGAAAGCAATTTACCAAAGCAAGGTTTCTCTTCAAACTTTTCAGTTCATATTGTGAGGTTCCTTTAATCACAAGTCTTTGTGAGGAGTCTCTTTGTCAGTTGCTCAGTCTGTGTCTGACTCTGTGACCCCATGGACTACAGCATGCCAGGCCTCCCTGTCCATCACCAGCTCCCAGAGTTTACTCAGACTCATGTCCATTGAGTCAGTGATGCCATCCAGCCATCTCATCCTCTGTCGTCCCCTTCTGTCTTTTTGTAGTTGTATATGTTCTTGAGGTCTTGACTTGGTGCTAGATAGAAAGATCCGTTTACCACACTGAGATTTATGGGTGTGTTTTGAGTTCCTGAGAGGTGTGAGAAGACATTTCATGGGAGATGGGATCTTTTGTACTACAAATTCAGAAAATTTTAGCCGAAGTCAATGTGGTAGGAAAAAACCATTTATAGAAACTACCTGTGTGATGCTTTAAATATATAACAAATATTTCTGATTATAGATGGAAAAATTTATTATCTTCCTTTCATAGCCTGAGGATTTCTGGACTTAAAAAGACAGGGTCTCAGTTAAGATTATTCTGTATTTTTAGGAAATGCATAAGATGGAATGAGAGACAACTACCTTAAAAGGAAGCTAATATAGGAAAAAGATACACTAATTATAAACATAAGCTGATCATCCTAAATCACAACCAGTTTAGGGTAAGCAAATGGTATGATGACATTGGATAAAATAATGTCTAGTTTGAAATAATGGAAAAATACTGCTGTGACCAACTCTGTGCTCATTTCTGGTTGTAATGGAAGACGTGTAAGAGCTCACAGTGTATATGTATAAAAGAGAAGACTTAAATGGATATTCCAGCTACCTTTACATACACATAATGCTCCCTTAAATAGAAGATGGGCAGACTTAGTGTAGTTGCAGAATATAACCGGAACATCAGTAAATAGTATTTACCAGTATTCACTTTACAGCCTGTCACTGGCTAACAAATAGAATTATGTAAAAGAAAAATAGGGTGCTCTGTTTGGTATCAAATGGCCTATTGGGAAAAAACTTTTAAGCTCAAATGATCACCTTTCAAAAATGTCCCTTAAATAGATGGTTTAAGTTCCTTCTAACTCTATGATATTCTCACAGCACATGAGAATAGTTAATATGAAAAGAGTACTTCCCATCACTTCAAGGCAAATAGAAGGGGAAAAATGGGAAGCAGTGACTGACTTTATTTTCTTGGACTTCACAGTCACTACAGATGGTGACTGCAGGCATGAAATTAAAAGACACTTGCTCCTTGGAAGAAAAGCTATGACAAACCTAAACCATGTATTAAAAAGCAGAGACATCACTTTGCCTACAAAGGCCTGTATAGTCAACTACTACTACTACTAAGTCGCTTCAGTCGTGTCCGACTCTGCGACCCCATAGACGGCAGCCCACCAGGCTCCTGTCCCTGGGATTCTCCAGGTAAGAACACTGGACTGGGTTGCCATTTCCTTCTCCAATGCATGAAAGCGAAAAGTGAAAGTGAAGTCACTCAGTCGTGTCCAACTGTTAGCGACCCCATGGACTGCAGCCTACCAGGCTCCTCCATCCATAGGATTTTCCAGGCAAGAGTACTCGAGTGGGGTGCCATTGCCAAGCTATGGTTTTTCCAGTAGTCATGCACGAATGTGAGAGTTGGACCATAAAGAAGGCTGAGTGCTAAAGAATGTATATTTTCTAACTGTGGTGCTGAAGAAGACTCTTGATAGTCCTGTAGACAGCAAGGTGATCAAACCAGTCAATCCTAAAGGAAATCAACCCTGAGTATTCATTGGAAGGACTGATGCTAAAGCTTCAATACTTTGGCCACCTGATGTGAAGAGCTGACTCACTGGAAAATATCCTGATGCTGGAGAAGATTTGCGGGCAGGAGGAAAAGGGGGCTACAGAGGATGAGATGGATGGATGTCATCACCAACTCAATGGACATGAGATTGAGTAAATTCTGGGAGACAGTAAAGGACAGGGAAGCCTGGCATGCTTCAGTCTGTGGGGTCATAAAGAGTCATACATGACTTAGTGACTGAACAACAACATAGAGTACTCTCTTTTTTTCAGGCATTGTTCTAAAGGCAAGTACTCATTCACTAATAAAATATTAACAGACTAGCAGGTACCAGGCATTTTTAAAGGTCCAGTTCAGTTCAGTCACTCAGTTGTGTCCAACTTTTTGTGACCCCACAGCATGTAGCACTCCAGGCCTCCCTGTCCATCGTCAACTCCCGGAGCCTACTCAAACTCGTGTCCATCGCGTCAGTGATGCCATCCAACCATCTCATTCTTTGTTGTCCCCTTCTCCTCCTGCCTTCAATCTTTCCCAGCATCAGGGTCTTTTCAAATGAGTCAGTTCTTCACATCAGGTGGCCAAAGTATTGGAGTTTCAGCTTCAGCATCAGCCCTTCCAGTGAATATTCAGGACTGATTTCATTTAGGATGGACTGGTTGGATATCCTTGCTGTCCAAGGGATGCTCAAGAGTCTTCTCCAACACCACAGTTCAAAAGCATCAGTTCTTTGGTGCTCAGCCTGCTTTATAGTCCACCTCTCACATTCATACATGACTACTGGAGAAACCATAGCTTTGACTAGATGGACCTTTGTTGGCAAAGTAATGTCTCTGCTTTTTAATAAGCTGTCTAGGTTGGTCATAGCTTTTCTTCCAAGGAGCAAGTGTCTTTTAATTTCATGGCTGCAGTCACCATCTGCATTGATTCTGGAGCCCAAGAAAATAAAGTCTGTCACTGTTTCCACTGTTTCCCCATCTATTTCCCATGAAATGATGGGACAGGATGCCATGATCTTAATTTTCTGAATGTTGTGCTCTAAGCCAACTTTTTTACTCTCCTCTTTCACTTTCATCAAGAGGCTCTTTAGTTCCTCTTCACTTTCTGCCATAAGGGTGGTGTCATTTGCATATCTGAGGTTATTGATATTTCTCCTGGCAATCTTGATCCAGCTTGTGCTTCATCCAGTCCAGTGTTTCTCCTGATGTACTCTGCATATAAGTTAAATAAGCAGGGTGACAATATACAGCCTTGACATACTCCCTTCCTGATTTGGAACCAGTCTGTTGTTCCATGTCCAGTTTTACCTATTGCTTCTTGACAAGGTCCAAATGTATGTCAAATTCTTGACTTCATACAGTGATATTCTAAACAGCATAAGCACACAATTTATATAGTAAATGAGAAAATGATACATGTTAGAAAAACAGAGTCAGGAAGTGGAATGTGGAGTCCTAAGGGAGGTTTTACTGCCTGGAATTGGAAAGGTCTTAATGAGATTACATTTGAATGAATGTTTGAAGAGGATGGGGGTGAAGCCACATGAATATCTACAGGAGGAATGGTCCATGCAGAGGGAACAACAAGTGCAAAGGTCCTAAAACAAGACTTGCCTTTTTTGTTCTGGAGACCCATATGTCTGGGGACAAGGTAGCACAGGAGGGAGACCTAGGAGTTAAGGTCAGAGACGCAAGGAGAGATCAATTTTTGTTGGGTTTTCCAGGTCTTGGTTGAGAATTTTTTTTCCCCCCTCTGGTCAAGATTGACAGTCATTGAAGGGTTTGGGGTGAGACATGACATGGTGTGGCTTACAGTGTGATTTGCAGCGAATATATTGTGGGGAGCAAGGGTAATAGTTAGACTGTTGCCTTAGCTGTGAGCAAGATGATGACAGATGACACCAAGTTGGTGGCAGTGGAGGTGGTGAGGAGTGGTCAGAGCCTGCAGAAGGTTGGGATAGCAGAATTTGCCAACACGTTGAATGTGGGATATGATAGAAAGGAAGGATTAGAATGACTTGATGGAACCGGGCCAAGCAGATGAAAGCACTGGATTGGCATGAGATGAGATGGGGAAGACTGTGGTTTGGGGAATTGGGAGGCATATCAGCAGCTTTATGAGAATTATCCCTTTAAACATATGAAAACCCTCTGAGGTTATAATGCCCATTCAACAAGTGAGAAAACTGATATATAGAGAAGTTAAGAAACTGGGTAGCATTCAAATTGTTGAATGGATGATTTGAACACTGGTGCCTGACTCCATCTAATAATATTTTGTTGTCTCATAGTAAACCTGGTTACAACATGGCTTCAAATGTTAAGTATCAATAACATGAAAAACTGCATCGTAAGAATCTATAAGAGGCGGGGCACAGAGAAAGGAAAAGTTGAAACTCCAATCTGAGCATAGACAATGACTCCTGTCTCTCAATTATTACTAATGAAGAAAGCATATTGAGTAAGATTTTCTCTGGTTAGCTAATTGTTAATTTTTTTTTTTCTAATTGGAAATTCTTATTTATCTAAATTCAGCAGAGAGGTAATTGTTTTCCTCTTTTCAGTGGTTTTACTTTTATTTTTAATCATCGTGGCTAAAAATTTTCAGCATGATAAAGAACTTTTAAATTTAGTACTATATATTCACTCCATTGCCCTTCTATGAAATATTAAAGATAATTTGAAAAGTATAACAAAGTTTAAGAATCTAACCAAGGTCACACTAAGAGGTAACCATGAATGATTTTTTAGTACATTTCCTTTTAATAAGTTTCCTTTTAGTACTTTTAGTATTCATATTTATAGATGTTATATATGGTAGACTTTATACTATGTATAACTTTTTCACTGACATGATATCATGACATTTTTCCCATGCTATTTTTCTTTTTTTCTGGCCATGCTGTGCAGCTTGTGGGATCTCGGTTCCCTGACCAAAGATTGAACCCAGACCACGGCAGTGAAAGCGCCAAATCATAACCGCTAGACTGCCAGGGAACTCTGTTTCCATGTTATTAAATTCTTTATAAATATAATATCTATTCATAATTCTTCTACACATTTCCCTGCTATGGAACTGACCCACAACTTTGTAATATCTTTTTAAAGAGACTTTTTTTGGCATTGTTGTGAATACTTTCCAAATACAACTGTTTTTGTTTGGAATGAAAACATATTATGGAGATGGTACAGTCAGTGATGTGGCAGTATTTCTGTAACTTTCTCTTTGAAATGGTCATCAGTTAGTGAGAAAGCTCCTCAGCTGATGGTCACTTCACTATATGTCTATGTTTCATGCTCTTTAAGAATTTGGTATTATTAATGTTATCTTTCATGTCAATAAACTTTGTCAGAGACATCTGTTTAAAAGCAGACAAAGTAGTGGTGTGCCCCAGGCCAATATTTGTATTTTTGTTAGTCTTCTTGGATCTTTTATAGGAAGTGATAAACATAAGCCTCTCCAAATGACACTTGTTTGGAATATAAAGTGACTGACAATTTAATAATCAATCTGTAGTGATACTATTTGCCTGTTTTATTTTTAACTAAAAATAAATATAAATGTCACCAATTTTCATGAAGTATTTGTGGTAGCTAATGCCTAAGTCTGTAATATCCAAAAAGTAAACCAGAATAAAGAGCTAGTCAATAGCACATTATATTTAAGAAAAACTTCCATATAATAAATAGATGGCCAATCTTAAAAGTTAAATATGAAAATAATATATATCTAGAATTAAGATTCAGAGAAGGCAATGGCAACCCACTCCAGTACTCTTCCTGGAAAATCCCATGGATGGAGGAGCCTGGTGGGCTGCAGTCCATGGGGTTACGAATAGTCAGACATGACTGAGCGACTTCCCTTTCACTTTTCACTTTCATGCATTGGAGAAGGAAATGGCAACCCACTCCAGTGTTCTTGCCTGGAGAATCCCAGGGACAGTGGAGCCTGGTGGGCTGCCATCTATGGGGTTGCACAGAGTCGGACATGACTGAAGCAACTTAGCAGCAGCAGCAACAGCAGCAGAATTAAGATTATGCTGAGTAAATTTAATCTTTGATAACTTGGACATTTTTTGAATTATAAAAGATATATGACAATACCAATTGTTCTTGTACTGTGGAAATTTTGATGTTTACTAGGAAAAACTCAAGAATATGAGAATTGTAGGACCTATAAACTTAATCTAATAAAAACATACTAGAAGACTGGAGTCAATAAATTCAAATAATGCAGAGTCATAAATAAGCTCCACATTGTCTGACCTCTCATTCATGGACTTTTTTCCTCAACAGAACCTCAATCACTCTTTCTCATGAGACTTTGTCTTGTAAAGATGACTAAATGCTAGGTTAATAAGGTTTGTGTCCAAAGATCCTGAAAGGAGTAACATTACCAATATGGCAACATAAGTCATTCCTAACTTTGTTTCTCCTCACAAGGACAGCTACTAACAACTCTTCACAGACAAAATAATCCTGAAAAAAATCCTAGAACATCGGGGATAGGCTGAAGCACCCCTTGCACCATAACAACCAAGACAGTGTTATAGAAGTACACAAGAGGAGTGACTACACAGTAGTGAAAATGTACCCCACCCCCAGGCTGCTACAGCACCACACTGAGAGAGCTCTTCGGAGGCTATGATTGCGCCAGTAGAAAAGGAGAGTCGAAGGTAGAGTCCTGCTCTCCCAGCATTGTGGATCACTTTGTGGGAACTCTGGTCTTATTCATGGGATTGCAGGGGAATATGTGAGGCTTGACCTTTGAGAATCTGATTGTGATGGAAAAGTGGGTAGGATCTTGCAACAATCAGCACTCAGATCTTGATAAACTGAGTTCTTACTTGCAGTGCGCAAATAAGTAGTCAAAATCAACATGTTTGCTGATCAGGAAAGCCAAGACAGTGTAGCAGTATGACTAGGAAACTTGGCAAGGGAAATTCTGCCTGATTCGGGTCCTTAAAGAGTGTTGCCAGCCCTGAAATTTGGTCAGGACCACAAAGAGAATTTTTGGCTTCAAAGCCAGTTCTCCAGCTTTTCCCAGACAGGGAAACTAATTTGTGGTCCTTCCCATTGCAAAACCCAGCCTTAAGCCTACCCAGCCAATGAACCTATTTAGAGTGCATGGAAAGTGGCATAGCCTGTCCAGCAGCCCTTTGTACAGTGGCACTTGAACAGTGAACATAGCCCATGGCATTCTCTACCTGCAGAGCAAAACCAGTGCCTCATCTGGCCAAAGAATTCAGCACACAAGCTTTGCTGATTTGTGTCTCCAAACAGTGAGCTATGTGAGCCCTAGGGCCCATTTTGCTGTCCTCCAGGGCAGGGAAACTAATTTGTAGCCCTACCTACTGCTGATATTAGTATCTAGTCTCAATATCTAGAAAACTTAAACAGAGAACCCAGGGAATGGCAAAGTCCATCCTACAGCCTTGCTTGGGCAGGAAACCAAGCCATCAGTCCTATCCAACTATTCTTCACCAACAGCAAAAATGCCTCTCCTCACGTCAGAGATTGAGAGGAAACTTGCTCCAAAATAGATTCTTATGGCAAGCATCATCTGCCCAAGGGCACTACTGGAAACCTGAACTGAAGAGACGGTGAGGAATTGTCTCTATGAAAATGAATCTAAAGTATAGGAGGAGGAGATTGCTTGCTCAAATGTTCAAGTACCAACATAAGGAATCAGAAATCATGAAAAGTAAACAAGACACCAAAGAAAATAAAGTTCCAGTAACTGACCATAAAGAAATGGAGATCTAAGAACTGTCAAAGAATTCAAAATAATCATTAAGTTTAGTGAACTAAAAGAACACAAAAATAGATAATTAAATAACAATAACAACACATTAAAAAAAGTTCAAAGAAATAGAAACCATCAATAAAAGAAACCCTGGAGGTGAAAAAACAGTGACTGAACTGAGAAACTTAAGAGATTAGAAAGCACATTCAACCACTCAGAAGAATCACTGACCTTGAGACAGAACATTTGAAATTCAGAGGAGCAAAAAGAAAAAAAAAGCATGAAAAAGAATGAAGAAAAGCCAGTGGAACTCATAGGACACAACCAAACAAAACAATAGTCACAATATGAAAATTCCAGGAGAATAGAAAAAAGGACAGAAAATATATTTAAAGCAATAATGGCTGAAAACTTCTGAAAACTGGAGAGAGAAAAACATCCAGATCAATGAGGCCCAAAGAACTCCAAATAATTCGAACCCAAACAGGTGTGCACCAAGATACATTAAATTGTTAAAAGTCAAAGACAAAAAAAAAAAAAAGAAAAAGAAAAAGAATTTGAAAACAACAGGAGAAAAGAGGAATGTTACAAGAGAATCCCCACAAGTCTATTGTTGGATTCCTCAACAGTAATAGTTCAGGCCAGGAGAGAATGGAAGGATCTACTGAAAATATTGAAAGAAAACAAACCTGTCAATCAGAATTTTATGCCTGGCAAAACTCCTTCAGAATAAAGGAGAGATAAAGACCTTCCAGAGAAAACAAAAGCTGAGGTAGTTGATCATCACTCCACCGGTCTTACAATAAATACTGAAGGAGTTCTTTAAGTTAAAGGATGCTAATTAACATCATAAGAACATAAGAAGGTATCATAAAAGTCAATGATAATGGTAAATAGTCAGAGTTGATCCTGTTATATGGTAACCGTGGCATGTAATTCACTTACAATGATAGTTTCAAAGTTAAAGAAACAGTAAAAATAACTTTCAGAATCACAATATAAAACAAGTAAAAGGTAATTAATAATCTAAAAAGTGAGAGGGTAAAAGAAGTGAAAGTGAAAAGTTTAGGAACGCTATCAAGGTTAAGTTGTTAGTTTAAAATAGGGGGTTATAATTTTAAGATTGTAATTAAACATTTTAATTATAAATAATAAGGATAAACTATAATTAAAATAAATAAACTATAATTAAACTTATCATAACTAAAGTTCCTCTTGATGAAAGTAAAAGAGAGTAAAAAAGCTGGCTTAAAATTCAACATTCAAAAAATTAAGATCATGGCATATGGTTCCCTCACCTCATGGCAAATAGATGGGGAAACAATGGAAACAGTGACAGATTTTATTTTCTTGGGCTTCAGAATCACTGTGAAGATGGTGACTGCAGCCATGAAATTAAAAGACGCTTATTCCTTGGAAGAAAAGCTATTGAGAAACTTAGCCAACATATTAAAAAGCAGACATTACTTTGCCAGCTAAGGTCTGTCTAGTCAAAGCTATGGTTTTTTTCAGTACTCATGTATGGATGTGAGAGTTGGACTATAAAGAAAGCTGAGTGCCAAAGAACTGATGCTTTTGAACTGTGGTGTTGGAGAAGACTCTTGAGGATCCCTTGGAGAGGAAGGATATCCAACCAGTCCATCCTAAAGGAAATCAGTCCTGAATATCATTGGAAGGACTGATGTTGAAACTGTAGCTCCAATATTTTGGCCACCTGCTATGAAGTACTGACTCACTGGAAAAGACTCTGATACTGGGGAAGACTGAAGGCAGGAGGAGAAGGGGACGACAGACGATGAGATTTTGGATGGCATCACTGACTCAATGGACATGAATTTGAGCAAGATCCAGGAGTTGTGATGGACAGGGAAGTCTGACATGCTGCAGTCCTTGGGGTAGCAAAAAGTCAAACACGACTGAACAACCGAACTGAATTATAAGATATTTTATGCAAGCCACATAGTAACCACAAGGGAAAAAGAACATAATAGGTAAAAGCAAACTGATACCAAAAGACATTAAAACACACAAAAAAAGACAGTATGATAAGAAGCAATGATAATGGATATACAAACTAGCCTGAAATTTATGAATTGGCCTTATCTATTAATACCTTATCTATCAGTAGCTATTTTAAATCCTTATCTATCAATAGCTATTTTAAATGTGAATGGACTAAATTCTCCAATCAAAAGACATAGAATGGCTAAATGAATTTCAAAAAGATCAGTGATATGCTGGACACAAAACTCACTTTACCCCTAGATAAACAAAGACAGAGTGAAGGGATGGAAAAAAGATATTTCAAGCAAACATAACCAAATTGTGGTGCTGAACTGTGTAGAGGTAGTTATACTTATCAGACAAAAGAGACTTTAAAAATGGTAACATTAGCAGTTTTATTTGTCTACATAATGCTAAAGGGGTCAATTCAAGAAAAATTTAAAAGTGTAAATATTTCTGCATCCAACATTAGAATACATAAATATATAAAGCAAACAATAGTAGAGCTAAACAGAAATAAACAGCAATCCAATAATAGTTGAAGAATTCAATACCCTACTCTAAACAACAGATCACTGAGGCAGAGGCTCAATAAGGAAACATCAGATTTGAATAACACTATAGGGTTTCTCGGAGAAGGCAATGGCACCCCACTCCAGTACTCTTGCCTGGAAAATCCCACAGATGGAGGAGCCTGATGGGCTATAGTTCATGGGGTTGCTAAGAGTCGGACACGACAGCAACTTCACTTTCACGCATTGGAGAGGGAAATAGCAACCCACTCCAGTATTCTTGCCTGGAGGATCCCAGGGATGGGGGAGCCTATTGGGCTGCTGTCTATGGGGTCGCACAGAGTTGGACACTACTGAAGCGACTTAGCAGCAGCAGCAGCTAGGGTTTCTCAGGTGGTACTAGTGGTAATGAACCCTCCTGCTAATGCAGGAGATGTAAGAGATGCATGTTCTGTCCCTGGGTCAGGAAGATCCCCTGGAGGAGGGCACAGCAATGCATTTCAGTATTCTTGTCTGGAGAATCCCATGGACAGAAGAGCCTGGTGGACTATGGTCCATAGGGTCACAGAGAGTCAAACATGACTAAAGTTACTTAGCACGCACTCATAGACCAAATAGACCCAACACACATGGAAAGAACACTCTGACAACATCAGAATGTATTTTTTCCCCTCAAGTGCACATAGAACATTTTCTAGGATAGACCATGTGTTAGGCCACAAAGCAAGTCTTAGCAAATTCAAGAAGTCTGAAATCATACCAAGTTATCTTCTCTGACCACAATCATTTGACATTAGAAACCAGTAACAGGAGGAAAATAACAAAACTCACAAATAAATGAAAATTAAACAAAGAAGAAATCAAAGAGAAATTAAAAAGTATCCTGAGACAAATGAAAATGGGAACAGTATGCCAAAATTATGGGATGAAACAAAACCAGTTCTAAGAGGAAGGTTCACAGCAATAAACACCTACATTAAGAAACAACAAATATCTCAAATAAATAATCTAACTCCACTCTTCAAGGAATTAACAAACAGACACCAAAGTGAGCAGAAGGAAGGAAATAATACAGATTATGGCAGAAATTAACTAGAGAACAGGAAAATAATAGAAAAGATAAAACTGAGTAGGTTCTTTAAAAAATTTTAACAAATTAATACACTTTTAGCAAGACTAACAAAGGAAAGACAGAGGACTCAAATGCACAAAACTGTAAATGAAAGGGGAGACATTACAGCTGATACCATGGAAATACAAAGGAGCATAAAAAGCTACTATGAACAACTTACATCAACAAACTAAACAACCTAAAAGAAATGAAAAAATTCTTTGAAACCATACCTACCAAGACTGAATCTGGAGAAAATAGAAAATCTGAACTGATCAATTACTAGTAAGGAGAATGAATCAATAATAAAAATCTCCCAATAAGGAAAAGCCCAAGACTCAAACTTATTTTAGGAGGCAGCACTACCCTGGTATGAAAGCTAAAAATGGACAGTAGGAGAAAAGAAAACTATAAGCCAATATCCATACTGAAGATAAATACAAAAATTCTCAATACTAGCAAAATGAATTCAGCAGCACATTAAAAGGATCATTCATTATGATCAAGTGGGATTTGCCCCTGGGATGTAAGGATAGTTTAACATAAGCAAATCAATAAATGTCATACACACATTAAAAGAATAAAAGAAAAAAAATCTTATGATGACCTTGATAGGTACAGAAAAAGCATTTGATATATTTCAACATGTGTTCATGATAAAACCTCTAAAAAATTAGGTACAGAATGAACACACCTCAATGTAATAAAAATCATATGTGACAAACCCACAGTTAACATCATACTCAAACTTAGTGGTTAAAGGTTGAAAGTTTTTCTTCTAGGATCAAGAACAAGACAAGGATACTCATTCTCATCACTCTTATTCAATGTAGTACTGAAATCCTAGCCAGAGCAAGCAGGCAAGAAAAATAAAACTTATCAGAATTGAAAAGGAAGAAGTAAAATGGTCTCTATTGGCATATGACATGATTTTATATGTAGACATAAATACTTTGTCAAAAAAACTTAACCTAATAAATTCAATAAAGTTGCAGAATACAAAATTAGAACAGAAAACTCAGAAGTATTTTTATACTAATAAATATTCTGAAAAAGAAATTTAAAAATTAATTCCATTCACAATAGAGTGAAACACAAAAAGTACTTAGGGATAAATTTGACCACAAGGTGAAATATCTCTATCCTGAAAACTAAAAGACATTGATGAGAAAAACTGAAGACAAAAATAAATGGAAAGGTATTTGTGTGTTCATGGATTAGAATAATTAAAACATTGGAACTACCACAAGCCATCTATAGAGTCAATGCAATCTCTATCAATATCTCAAAGAGATTTTTTTTTTTTACAGAAGCAGAAAAAAGCTGCAAAATTTTTATAGGATCATTAATAAAGACCTTTAAAGCCAAAAAAACCCTTAACAATGGCAAAGACAAGGATGTTCAAAGACAAGGAAGTATCATAATTTCCGATTTCCAGCTATATTATAGAACTATAGTAATCCAAGTAGTATGTTACTGGCATAAAACAGACATATTTACCAGTAGAAGATAATTGCAAATCCAGGGAAAAACCCACTTATAGACAGTAAACTGATATTTGATGAGAAGCCTATAAAACTTAATGGAAAAACGAGTCTTTTTGATAAACTGTGCTGGGAAAACTTGATACTCACATATAAAACAATAAAACTTGACCCCTACCTTACACTACTTACATAAATTAACTTAAAATGGATGTAAAAAACCTACATGCAAAACTGGAAAACTTAAAACTCCTAAAACACAGAAAATAACTTCCTTGATATGAGTCTCGACAATGATTTTTTGGACTTAACACCCAAAGTGTAAGCAAAAAACTAAAAAACAAATGGAACTACATCAAACTAAAAAAGCTCCTGCATAACAAAAGAAATCAACAAAATGAAAAGGTAACCTAGTGAATGGGGAAAAATATTTGCAAACTGTATCTGATAAAGTGTTAATATCCAAAATATATAAAGAATTCATACAGCTCAATAACAGTAACAAATAATATAATTTTAAAATGAACAAAGGACCTGAACAGAATACCTATGTTATTCTTCCAAAAAAGGCATGTGAATGGCCAACAGGTAAATAAGGGGTGATCAACATCACTAATAAAAGAAATGCAAATCAAAACCACAATGATATATCATATCACACATATTAGAATGGCCATTAACAAAAAGACAAGAAATAAACACTGTTCTGGAAAATGTAGAGAAAAGGGAACCCTTGTGTACTGCTGATGGAAATGAAAATTGGTGAGGCAACTCAGGAAAACAGTATGGAAGTTCCTCAAAGAAAAGTAGCATGTGATCCAGCAATTAAACTTTTTGGTATTTATCCAAAAGAAATCAATACACTTACTTGAAAAGATATCTCCGCCTCTACGTTCCCTGTAGCATTCTTTACAATAGCCAAAACCTGGAAAGAATCTAAGTGTTCACCAACAGATGAGTAGATAAAGATGTGATACATATATATCAATACAATAAAGTATTATTCAGCAGTAAAAGAGAAAAAAAAAAGTCTTGCCATTTCCAACAGCACGGAGGGACTTCAGAGGCATTATGCTAAATGAAATAAAGTCAGAGAAAGACAAACGCTGTATACCATTTCCATGCAGACTCTGGAAACAAACACCAAAACAGCTCTTAGAAAAAGAGATCAGATTTGTTGTTTCTAGAAGTGTGTGTGTGTTTGGGGAAAGGCGGGGAGGGAATTGGATGAAAGTGATGAAAGGGTACAGACTTCCAGATAAAAAAATAAAAAATTACTAGAGGTTGTAGTGGTCCATGCGCAGGTTGGAAAAGAATTTCCAGACAAGAGACAGAATGAAAGAAGCATAAAGTTTATTAGAGTGGGAGACGCTGTTAGAACAGCTGGCCAGCTCAAGGGAGAACCGACACTGGAGCGGTGTCCTGAGTCCACTTTATGCCCAGGGTACAAGGAGGGGGATGTGGGTCTTGCTGATTGGATGAGGCACGTATACTGGGTGGGGGGCATGGAGAGTAAGGCAAATATTTTCTCCCTGTGGGGTAGGAGGGGAGACAGGTTATACTGCTCAGGAGAACCTGAAATCCATTAATAGTTACAACATGGGGGAGGGAAGGACAATAAGGGTCTGGTTTTTCCATTCCTGTATTCCAAGACCCTCCTTGGTTTTATCTGCTCTTTCATCCTTGGGTCACCACAGAGATGTAATGTAAAACATGACAACTTCAGTTAACACAGATGTATAGTATATTTGAAAGTTGTTAAGAGAGCAAGTTCTAAAGAGTTCTTACGATAAATTTTTTTCTTCTTTAATTACCCATATGAGATGATGGATGTTAACCTATAATAATCATTCTACAATATATGTAAGTCAAATTGTTATGTTCTATATCTCACATTTATAGAGTACTGTATATTAGTTATATCTTAATAAAACTAGGGGGGAAATCCTTTGAGAAATTTAGGGCTATTTTTGATGCTATTATCAAACTACTGTCATATTTTCCCAGTTTTAGGATGCTATTATTCAGTTCAGTTCAGTTGCTCAGTCGTGTCCGACTAAGTACTGACTCGTGTGGACTACAGTATGCCAGGCCTCCCTGTCCGTCACCAACTCCCTGAGTTTACTCAAACTCATGTCCATCACGTTGGTGATGCCATCCGATCATCTCATCCTCTGTCATCCCCCTTCTCCTCCTGACTTCAATCTTTCCCAGCATCAGGGTCTTTTCTAATGAGTCAGTTCTTCATATCAGGTGGCCAAAGTATCAGAGTTTCAACTTCACCATCAGTTCTTCCAGTGAATATTCAGGACTTATTTCCTTTAAGATGGACTGGTTGGATCTCCTTGCAGTCCAAGGGACTCTCAAGAGTCTTCTCCAACACCACAGTTCAAAAGCATCAATTCTTGGGTGCTCAGCTTTCTTTATAGTCCAACTCTCACATCCATACATGGCTACTGGAAAAACCATAGCTTTGACTAAACAAACCTTTGTTGGCAAAGTAATGTCTCTGTTTTTAAATATGCAATTTAGGTTGGTCATAACTTTTCTTCCAAGGAGTAAGCGTCTTTTAATTTCATGGCTGCTGTCATCATCTGAAGTGACTTTGGAGTCCAAAAAATAAAATCTGTCACTGTTTCCCCATCTATTTGCCATGAAGTGATGGGACCAGATGCCATGATCTTTGTTTTCTGAATGTTGAGCTTTAAGCCAACTTTTTCACTCTCCTCTTTCACTTTCATCATTCAGTTAATGTAGTCTAGTTAATTATAATATTTCAGGAAGAGAAAACACTACCACATAAAAGTTATAACATTACTGATTTTAGAAACTGTAATGAGAGGGTAACAGGTCGGAAGGCCAGGGGTCTCTAAATGGAGGAAATAGGCTGCAAGTGTCAGACATTTTTATATTTCTCAAGTGGCAGGAGGAAACAAAGTACAAGTGTTGAGATTTTTTCCCCTTCTCTACACAAATTTAAAAAGAGGTTTCTATTAAAATTCTGTGTTGCCATGATGACACCTGGCTCCACCTGAACTTTCTCAGATCTTGAGCTAACAAATGCATTTTTCTTATGGAAATGTTTGTCTTAAGCTATGTTAACAAACTATGTATTTACCCTAGACTCTGTCTTCAAGTGGGTTCCCCCTAAGACTCAGAACCGACTTGACAAAACAAACCAGTATGTTTTACTCATGCAGATGTTCTCTTAAGCTACTTTAATGAGACCTGTATTTGCTTGGAAATCAGTCTTTCTTCAAGATTCACAGCACTCACCTTGTGCCAGTGTTATCTCAAAATGCCTGTTGTGGGTGAGGGGCCTGGTGCCATTCTCTGAGTTTGTAAACATTTCCTTTCTCTAATTAGCAGACTATTAGTAGCTATATAACACCGGGCTAAAGACTAGCAGGGGGCACTCTTTCTGCCCCCTTCTGATGTCTATTTCAGAAGCTTTCTCTATCCCTTTTATACTTTGGTAAAATTTTATCACACAAAAGCTCTGAGTGATCAAGCCTTGTCTCCGGCCCTGGACTGAATTTTTTCCCAGTGGCCAAAAGTCCCGGTGTCTTTTGTGGTTCAGCAACAACCTTTCAGTAACTGTGCACCTTAGTTTCAAAGATGTAATTATGTGTACTTTTTTGCAGGTCTTTATTGGCTTTAGGCTCTGTTCAGACACAGCTTAAAGAGGTTGCTTGCTGGCTTGTTCCAATAGAAGTACTCCATCTTACAGTTCTGTAAATCTGTCAGTGATCCACAATAGTAACTGCAGTCTTATATGAACCCTTCTCATTTCTGTGCCTTCCTTAATAATGTCTGGACAGGTTATTTTACTGGATACTTGAGATCGACAAAAAATTATTTGAAACTTAAAATCTACACTTTGTTGTTGTACAGTTGCTAAGTCTTCTCAGACTTTTTGCAATATAGACATGGCAACCCATTCCAGTACTCTTGCCTGGAAAATCCCATGGATGGAGGAGCTTGGTAGGCTGCAGTTCATGGGGTTGCTGAGAGTCGGACACGACTGAGCAACTTGACTTTCACTTTTCACTTTCGTGTGTTGGAGAAGGAAATGGCAACCCACTCCAGTGTTCTTGCCTGGAGGATCCCAGGGACAGGGGAGCCTGGTGGGCTGCTGCCTACGGGATTGCACAGAGTTGGACACAACTGAAGCGACTTAGCAGCAGCAGCAGCAGGCGCTCCTGTCCTTCACTATTTCCCAGAGTTTGCTCAAATTCATGATCATCTCATCCTCTGCCACCCCCTTCTCCTTTTGCCTACAGTCTTTTCCAGCCTCAGGGTCTTCTTCCAATGAGTCGGCTCTTCACATCAGGTGGCCAAATTATTGGAGCTTCAGCATCAGTCCTTCCAATGAATATTCATGGTTGATTTCCTTTAGGATAGACTTTTTTGATCTCCTTGCTGTCCAAGGGACTCCCAAGAGTTTTCTCCAGCATCACAACTTGAAAGTATCAATTCTTTGGCTCAGCCTTCTTTATGGTCCAACTCTCACATCTGTAAATAACTACGGGGAAAACCATATGCATGGTTTTGACTATGTGGACCTTTGTGGGCAAAGTGATGTCTCTGCTTTTTAATAAGCTTTCTAGGTTTGTTATAGCTTTCCTTCCAAGGAGTGTCCTTTTATTTCATGGCTGTAATCAATGTCTGCAGTGATTCTGGAGCCCCCCAAAATAAACTCTTTCACTGCTTCCACTTTTCTCCCTTCTATTTGCCATGAAGTGATAGGACCAGATGTCATGATCTTAGGTTTTTAATTAATAAAGCTGGCTTGAAACATTAATGTTAATTATTAATATTTTAATTTCAAGCCAGCTTTTTCATTCTCCTCTCTCACATTCATCTTTTCCACTTTCTGCCATTAGTAGTATCATTTGCATATCTGAAGTTGTTGATATTTCTCCCAGCAATCTTGATTCCAGCTTGTGATTTATCCAGCCTAGCATTTTACATGATGTACTCTGCATGTAAGTTAAATAAGCAGAGTGACAACATACAGTCTTGATGTACTACTTTCCCAATTTGGAACCAGTCTCTTCTATGTCTGGTTCTGTTGTTTCTTGACTTGCATAGGTTTCTCAGGAGACGTAAAGTAGTCTGGTATTCCCATTTTTTAGAATTTTCCAGAGTTTGTTGTGATCCACATAGTCAAAGGCTTTAGCATAGTCAATGAAGCAGAAGTAGATATTTTTCTGGAATTCCCTTGCTTTCCCTTTGAATCAATGAATGCTGGCAATTTGATCTCTGGTTCTTTTCTAAACCTAGCTACTCATTCCTTTTGTAGTTAACAGAGGTTTAAGACAGTTGTTTGTGGATTGCTTACAGTACTTTTTAAGCTTTGGATTGCAAATCCATTGCAACAGTGCTGCTCCTTATTGCTCTTCTACCTATGGACAGCCACCAATTATTAACTCTTTTCTTGCTAGTGCTAAATCCCCTAGCTGGGCTTATTTAGAAAAATCTATCAGACTCTTGATCTGTTCTACATCTTCTTTTTTCTTAGTTTTCTTTCTGCCTCTGACCCATATGGTTTGCTTCTGTATCCTACATCTGGGGTTCGTTGAGAGCAGTAAATGTTTGTTTGCAACTTTTCAAAGCTCAGCTTGTAAGGGATAGATGCTTTCTTTCTGAACTCCATGGGTCCTATCAATTGTTATTTTACTGTCTCTTCTGTTTTTATCTACTATTGCTCAAATCAATAAAAAGGGAGAATTGGAGGAAGTGCAGTTATCTTGTGAAACTCCTTTCAAATCCTCTAAAGTAATAAGCATGGCTGAAATACTTTTTGAATGAGTTTTGGAAAGAAATATATTGCCTAAACCAAGAACTGTTGGGAGACATTCATGATGGAAATCCTTTCTAATTCCTATTTCCTTCAAAGTTGTTGGCTGTCTTTCACTTAAAACCAATACAAACAGCAAAAAAATTAAACATGCATTTAAACACACACACACACACACACACACACAAACTGTTGCCCTGTAGCCCTGTATCTGCAAAAGCCCATAGAATTTTGCTTATAACAACATATGAGCTACATTGGGGTCCCACAATCACTCTTGACTTTTGACTGTGTGAAACCCACGTAGAAAACAGTTGTTTCCAGATCTTTGAAAGATGGAACAAGTTAATGTAGTATTATTGGATGGTTTCATGGTAGTGCTCAAACTGTAATTCCAGAAAACACTAGGGTTTCTTAGTTGAATAGATTCCAATAGAAATACAAGAAAACAAGAAACAATTAACAGCAGCCTTTTCCAGATTCTAGAGGAAAAAAAATACACAGCTCTAATTTTCCCAATTTCAAGTTACTTCCACTTTTTTTAAAAAATAAAATCTTATAGTATTTGCTACTGTTACAGAATACAGTATTACAAAAAAGATAAAATGAATGAAGACCTTTCAAATCAACGTGAATGGGATAAAATTGATCACATCTAATTTAGTCATTTGCTTTGTTACGCACTTATGTATCCATGCCTACCAGTAATTTGTACATTTATGGAGAGAGTGAGAGACTCAAGGGTAGTGAGGGTGAGGGAAAATAGAGTTCCTGCTCATAAACATGATCTTAATTTCCACAGATAGTAGAGATTTACTGTGGAATTACAGAGTGGAAAAAAAAAGAATGAGGTCTCCCTTTTGTATTTTGAAATAGATTTTTGAACTTCAAGACAAAGGTAAAAGTAATAATGACTTTTGAATTGCAGGAGTTGGGTTTTGTCTTTTTCAGAAGTAGAAACTGAAGAGCTTGTAGTATAAAGTCCATGCCAAAAAAATTGGTTTACTTTTCCCAATCTTGACAAAGATCCTTTCAGTTGGACTTGGTGAGATAAGAGTCAAGAAAAAACTAGATAAAGTGAACTAGATGCAACTGTCTGAGATATAAGTTAGTTATGCTATATGTTAACCCTGTGGTTAGTTCCAAATGGAGGCAGATGAATGAACCTTTTTTTTACCTTCTATTTAAGTTTGTTACTGAGTGGGAAGAAAAGAACTATGATTACTTCTAAGGTAGGAATCAAGAACCCAGCATAATTTGAGATTATCCTTATACCACATCAACTTGGTGCAGTAGCAGTGAAATAGAAGTGGCAGTATGATGTGAATAGGCAGATACGATTTGAGATACCTCCATAAGACATCTTCCTATGGTCCCTGCAAAGTTCAGGGAAAGTGTTAACATATCTTATGGTCTCAAGAGTGGAAGAGAAGTGGATGAAAACAGGATAATGGATTAGAAAAGTCTTCTTTATACGGAGAGAGGAACATAAACTTTGTCAAACAATGACTGTGATCAATGGGATAGTGTATCTCAGTGAATGTCAACCTGGGAGGATGAGATGTCAGGGACAAAGGAGGGCAAAATTATCCATGAGTGACCAGATGCTGACCAAAAGCTGACCTTCCCCCACCCATGCCACACTGTTCACAAATCCCCATGAAGTTGTATAAGAACCTAGAAAAGGAAGAGAGGAAAAGAGCCTCCTAGATAGCTAATTTAAATTTGGAATAAACTAATTTTAACTAGAATTAACTAAAATCAGTTAGAATGGGGGTTTGTGTTGATTTATAAAAACAAAACAAAACTATGGGGTATGATATTTTTGCATATTTCAAAGTTATGACCTGGTAATTTATACTTGCTACATATACTTCACAACAAACTGGAAAATTCTTAAAGAGATAGGAATACCAGACCACCTCACCTGCCTCCTAAGAAATCTGCATGCAGGTCAAGAAGCAACAATTAGAACCTGACATGGAAGAGCAGACTGTTCAGAATTGGGAAAGGAGTACATCAAGGCTGCATATTGTCACCCTGCTTATTTAACTTATATACAAAGTACGTTATGCAAAATGCTGGACTGGAGGAAGCACAAGCTGGAATCAAGATTCCCTCACATATGCAGATGACACCATTCTTCACCTTAGAGAAGAGGAACTAAAGAGACTCTTGATGAAGGTGAAAGAAGAGAGTGAAAAAACTGGCTTAAAATTCAACATTCAGAAACCTAAGATCTTGGCATTTGGTCCCATCACTTCATGGCAAATAGATGGGTAAACAATGGAAACAGTGACGGACTTTATTTTCTTGGGCTCCAAAATCACTGCAGATAGTGACTACAGCCATGAAATTAAAAGACGCTTACTCCTTGGAATAAAAGCTATGACAAACTTAGACTATTAAAAAGTAGAGACATTACTTTGCCCAACTAAGATCTGTCTAGTCAAAGCTATGGTTTCTCCAGTAGTCATGTATGGATGTGAGAGTTGGACCATAAAGAAAGCTGAGTGCTGAAGAATTAGTGCTTTTAAACTGGATGTTGGAGAAGACTCTTGAGGGTCCCTTGGATTGCAAGGAGATCAAACCAGTCAATCCTAAAAGAAATGAGTCTTGAACATTCATTGGAAGGACTGATGCTAAAACTGAAGCTCCAATACTTTGGCTACCTCATGTGAAGAACTGACTCGTTAGAAAAGACCCTGGTGCTGGGAAAGATTGAAGGCAGGAGGAGAAGGGAATGACAGAGGATGAGGCCATTGGATGGCATTACCAGCATCGATGGACATGAGTTTGAGCATGCTCTGGGAGTTGATAAACAGAGAAGCCTGGCATGCTGCAGTCCATGGGGTCGCAAAGATTTGGACAAAACTGAGCAACTGAACTGAACATATACTTCTTCCTATTTCTGTTGTAGAATGCTGATTGGAAGTGATCCTATTTTGGGTTATAGTAGAATCAGTTCTTTAAGATTTGTTTCTTGAACAAACATGTAAAGGAAAATTATGTACAATGAAAATCACTCAAAATCCTCTAAGTCAAGCATATAGGCCAATAGACAGGTGAGTTCTCATCCAATAAATCCCATACAGGCAGTTTTTCCTTTAGGACTGAAGGGTAGCTATTTCTTCAGGGGACACTGGATTAAGGTGCTTTGGATTTGCATAAACTAGGGTGGAAGTCGCCCTCAATATGAGAGGCTTGTGGGATTGAACACAGAGGAAGGGCAGATTCACTCCTCCCACCTGCCATTCTGAGGTACTGGCTTATTCAGCAAAAGGCAGGCACCTGTTCCCATGCTGTTTAATTCTCTCTCCCACACATGTACTCTCATGCATACTCTCCATCTCTTTCTCCCTCAGCTTACTCTTATATATTTGAATAAACTGTACATGGACTACCAGAATTTTATCCTTATTCCTGAAGTTTTGATTTTCAAGTTATGGCTCCAGGTAGATGACCTCTGAGAACATCCTACCTGACTTGACAGTTTTGGGTTGGATCCAGTGTCATTTAAACTCAGCCTCTTCCCTCCCAATCTTTAGTGTCTGTTCCCCATCTTATAAGGTTAAAACAATATGGGCTCTTTTATTCACTGAAAACATGGTTTTTGACAGTGTGCTGACATTTTGAAAACTACATTTGATGTAATTCAACAATACAAGTGCCTGTTTGTAACAACAAACTTCAAGAATACATGGCTTCTAACTTCCCATTGGCACTGTCATTGTCTTCAAAATGCAAACCTACTATTGATGGTTCAGTTCAGTTCAGTCGCTCAGTCGTATCCGACTCTTTGCGACCCCATGAATTGCAGCACGCCAGGCCTCCCTGTCCATCACCAACTCCCGGAGTTCACTCAGACTCACCTCCATCGAGTCCATGATGCCATCCAGCCATCTCATCCTCTGTCGTCCCCTTCTCCTCCTGCCCCCAATCCCTCCCAGCATCAGAGTCTTTTCCAATGAGTCAACTCTTTGCATCAGGTGGCCAAAGTACTGGAGTTTCAGCTTTAGCATCATTCCTTCCAAAGAAATCCCAGGGCTGATCTCCTTTAGATGGTAAATACCTTAAAAACTAGTCATATACACTTAATTGTGAGCTTAGATTCCACCTTTTTTTTTTTTTTTAATTGAAAACTAAACTGTAGGCCTTCTCTGGTGGCTCAGTGGTAAAGAATCACTCTGCTAGTGCAGGATACATGGATTTCAATTCCTGGTCTGGGAAGATCCCACATGCCACGGAGTAACTAAGCCTGTGTGCCACAACTACTGAGTCTAAGTTCTAGAGCTGGGAAAGCACAGCTACTGAGCCCATGCATTGCAACTACCGAAGCCCATGTGTTCTAGAGCCTGTGTTCTGCAATAAGAGGAGCCTGTGCAACTCAACTAGAGAGTAGCCCCTGCTCACTGCAACTAGAGAAAAGCCCCCTCAGCAATGTAGACCCAGCACAGCCAAGAATAAGTTTAAAAATTACCAAACCCCCTGAACTTCTCAAAGAACTCTGAGTTAGGGAAAACAGTCATAGCATACAGAATTTTAGTGTTACTAATTGATTCTCATTAGTAGTAATGACTAATAAGTATAGGCACAATTACAGGCAGATGGAGGTTTCTGTGCAACTTCAATTTTAATTTAGGAAGCTTTCTAAGGAAAAATACATTACAAAGACAAAGTTAGGTATTAAAAGTAAATTTACTTACAATGGGATAATTTAAAAAATTTTGCTTTTGTATATTAAAAGTTGACATACAAAGTAACACATTGCTAGGGCTTGCTCTAGAATCTTAGAAGATATCCTAAACAAATGAAGTGACCAGAAATATGTATTTTCAGAGTGGTACATGCCACTCTGAGCACAATTTATTGAACATTTGCTACATTTTAGACATTGAATTACACACTTTATTATCTCCTATCTATTATGTTTCATATTATCATCCTATTTAGAAATTAGAAAGGCAAAGCTCAGTGAGGGTAAGAAATTTGCCTAAGGTTATATGGTTAATAACTGAGAGCAAAAAAATCTAATAAGTCTGCTCTGTTTCAAATCCCTTATTTCCTATTTATAATACTTATTTAAAATTTAATTACATAATTTAAAACATTAATGTGGTGTAATTTGCACTTAAACATGAAGACAGAGAAACATTTCCTTCTCCCATCCTTACCACTTATTTCACATGTAAATTAAATCATGACAATAGATACATGCTTGAAAAGCCAATTCTTTGACAAACACTAGACTTGCACCTAAATTCTGGGAACAATTATGTTTTGGAGTAGCTTCTGGGTAAAAATCAGGTTAGGCACAGCATTTTAAAACCCCAGTAGAGCTATTAATACTCAGGTATATGGCGACATTCCACTCAATGATTTGCTGAGAACTGTTCTTAAAACTTTCAAGAATTGTCCTGGAATTACATATTGTGAACAAAGAATTTGTGTAAATATTGGCTTCAGACTCGTGTTTGTAATTCACCTGAGCCCTAGCTCTGAGTCTTGTAGATACACCAAGCACTGCTTTTTTTTTTCTGTGCTTCAATTAATGTCTGCTTAGGTTATTGATTTTTTGCCTCCAGCCTGGAGCTTGATATTTAGTATGCCTGGCTAATAGAGGCATTACGACTAGGAAATCTTCAGGTTCCAAGAACAGGGTAGCTTTTTTTGGTGGATTTACAATTTTTCAGGCTTCTGGGTATGTTAAATCAGAGGTAAAAAGGAAACAAAAAAGCTTCCATAATGAACATATATATGTGTGTACAGATAAACTGGGAAAGGTTATGTGTGTTCAGATGTGGTTTTTCTTGCCATGGTGATCCCACCCCTAAGCCCCTCACCACTGGAGAGTTGACTCTCCTTCAAGGGTATGTCTTGGTTTATTTGCTGTTTTGAATCCTTTGGCTATGAGATCCTTTTGTCTTTACCCTCAGTTTCATGGTAGATCTTCTATACTATGCCATAACTTCGTTCACATCAACTTGACTTAGCTTTAATATTTCACAGATCAAGTATCTAATTATATGCTTTCTTGCTTCCTATGGTCTCTCACTGCTGGTCTCCTGTCAACACCAGTTTTTAAATTGAATTCCTTTGGCAGCCATGCTCCTGAAATATATATATATATATATATATATATATATATATATATATATATTTTTTTTGCCCTGGAGTTTGTCCATCAATTTTAACTTCTAAATTTTAATTAAGATTTTAATTTCTTTTTTTTTCCCAATGACTTCCAATGAGAAATTTACTACTTTCTCTGGGCATCCCTTTGAAAAGGAGATATGAAGAGAATTTTTATTCCTCATTTATAGAAATATTATCACTGTAATGTTTAGAAATAATATAGACACTTTTGCCCCTTAGGATAAGATAGTGATTACTCTTTAGGTATGGAGGATGGAAATCACAGTTTTACATAAAGTCTTTTTTTCTTTTATTTAATGCTTACTAATAAATTTTTCTCAGAGGCAGAGCATAAAGCAAGCACTGTTGAAAGAGGGTGAGAGTCTTATTATATTACTCTAGTATCTGTTTTTATTTTGTTATATTATTCCAGGAAATGGTGTTACTGATTGAGAGCCAAGAAGTGATTAAAAACATATATGCCCTACAAAGTCATGTATTTTTTCCAGTCTTTTCCAGAAAATTGCTTGCATTTTGCTGAGTATTTAAACCTAATCATTGCTGATATCACGTGATAAGATGGCATTTAGAAGATAAAATGTGAGATAACTCCCATTTAGTTCAGTTCAATCAAACCATTCTTAGGTGCCTAAAGTGTGGCAGAAAATGTGCTTGTTTACCATTGAGAATATGAACATGACTAACACATGCCTCTTTCAAGAGCACATTATCTATTAATGATGAAATAGAATGTTGACAAGATAGGAGGGAAGGTATGAAAGAAAAGAGACACGGTGGAATAATTGTCTCTGAGAAACTGCAGTGAAGATTATCTTTAAGAAGAAAAGTATTAATTGATTATCACTGTTCAATTAAATTGTGAGAGAGACACCAGAATAATTCATCTGTGGTCTCTACAAAGTTATTATCTCAAAGGAAAGACTCGGGAGAGAGGAAAGCCTTATAATCTGGTATTAGGAGACCTATCTGTGAATCCTGGCTCTGTTGTGTGACTTAGTTTTTGTATCTGATAATATTATATATTTGATAGCATTTGTGACAGTAATGAGATTATTATATAATGGTTTGATAACAGAAGCCCTCAAAAATATTGCTTATTAGTTAGAACATTATAAATAGTAACTAGGCTGCAAGAATCTATATTATGATCATCTCCTTACTTCTTGATCTCAAAGTAGCCAGGAGGTGATCATGATATAGAGCCATTTATTCTTCCCTAAAATCCCATGGGGCATGAAATAGTAAGTAATTGGATGTTCTTGGAAAGATTTTCAAAACATTCATGGAGCAAAGTAATTTTGTACAGCAATGGTTCTCAAAGTGTGGTCCCTAGGACAACTGCATCAACATCATCTGAGAACTTGATCAAAATACAAATCTTAGGGCCCCATTCCAGATCTTTGGAATAAAAAAACCGAGTGGTGCCCATTTATACGTGCTGTAGTAAAGTCTTCAGGTGTTTCTGAAGCATGATGGCATTTGAGAACCACTGTTGGGGAGCATGTTGACATCAGTATCACGTCTCATGAGACAAGTCAGTTATGACCAAGTTTTCACAAAACACTTCTTATTACTGAGTCTGTATTTAGAATTATACCTCAATTTCCTCTCATATGGAAACTTTCAAAGCCATTCCTTATAACAAAATTTTCCTTTTCATTTATTTAAAAATTAGTCACTAGGAAAGAAGAGGAAAAATAATTGAACTGGTAAAATTTAGAATAGACTGGGACATAGAGAACTTTTCTGTGGCAATCACTTGAAGGTGAGAATAGTTTCTGGTTTCTCCTGATCATAATGTTATTATTATTTTTTCATTAGCTGATTTTTCTTTTTAATATCTTATGGAAAATAACTGTTAGGTCCAAAATTCTTTTTTTGTTTTCATTTGGTAGGGAAAATGAGAAATATTTATAAACCTACCAGATGGGGGCTGCTTGAGGATTTGAACCCCTTTTAATACACTTTTGCATCCATAGTATCTACCAGTTTGCCTTACACATGCAAGTGTTTCATAAGTACTTGTTAAAGTTGCCTTAAAATTATTATAATAGTACAAAGCCAAGAGTGACTGATGCCCTAGATGAAATAAAGACAAAAATAATCTAAGACTTCATAAAAGAGAGATTACTTCCAGCTGGAAGACTAAGAAATATTTCACAATAAAGATGGAATTTAAGCTAATCTCTTGAAGAATGAGTAAAATCTAGACCTGCCTGCATGGAGAAGTTGGCAGGAATAGGGAATTCTAGGCAGAGTGAATAGCATTTTGCAATACACACAGAAAGGAAGCGCAGGATAGTTCTATGTTAAAGAACAATTACGGAAAATAGCTTGATAAAAATTTCTGAAGCCTGACATTGACCAATAACAAACTTGGAGTCTGAACATTGTTCTATGAGTAGTATGCAGATATTTTAGGTTTTAGAACAGGAAGTGAGTGCTTAGAGCTATGTTTGAAGATTAATTGGTCAAGTGTATACTAGATTGAAGATGGAGTTGTTGAATGTGGGAAAAACAGGGCAATCTTGGTTTAAGAGAATTAAGGAAGCTCAATGAACAACTTTTAGTGTGTTTGATGAGGTATGATGATCAAAAAATGGTGGAGAAATGTCCTTTATGTTTAAACCTGGGTCATTAGGAGAAAAGTGACAGAACAGAGCTGAGGAGTTTTAAATTTTGGACATAATGAACTGGCATTGCCTTCAGACCAGACAGGTAAAGAAGTCTAGAAAGCAGTTAAATATTAAGTATGACAGCTTTATAAAGAAGTCAGGTTGGACACAGATATGAGAGCTATCTATTTAGAAATGATTATTATATTGACTATGATTTTCCAAGGAGCAAGTGCAGTAAAAGTCAAAGACATAGTTTTGGAGAATATCTACATAGTGTGGAAGAAGAAGTAACAAAGAAAGAAAATACCTGGATGTGTCAAATAAGCAGATGTAAAAGAGGATGAGGGACGAGAGACCTACAAGTAGATGATTATGAAGTCATTAATGAATATCAACCAATCTGGTAGAAAGAAAATTGGAAACCAAGTTCCATACTATTTAGAGGGGATGAACAATGAAGGAATAAAGGCAGACATGAAAAGTTGTCTTTTAAGATAACTAGCTAGATTGAGAGAGTGGTATTGATAGCATGGTGGTATATGATGTTCCTCTTTTTTGTCCCCCATTTTAAGAACAAAAATTCAACATTTATACATGAAGAATAGGGCCTCTTTGGGAGTTGTGGGATCCACCACCACACACCAAGGACCTAGGGAAAGTCTTGCCCACTGTGCATTGAATAAGCAGACAGATGTTGGTACTGGCTATGGAACCAACAGGAACCTATGAACTTCCCTCAGCCTCTCTTAGCTGTGTTAGAGGTATGCCTGGAGAGGGCTGATTAGGGAAGACACCCACAGATGACAGTCCCTTTGTGGCAGGGGTCCCCATCCTCCCTGGGATCTAATGCCTGATGATCTGAGGTGGTGCTGAAGTGATAATAATAGAAATAAAGAGAATAATAAATGTAATGCCATCTTCCCTCATAGCACAAGTTTGTGGAAAAACTGTCTTACATCATCCCTGGTGCCAAAAAGTTTGGGGACCACTGCTCTGTAGGACTCCATGACTCCAGATTAGAAATTCCAGCACTCCACTGGAGTAAAATCTGAACAAATTTGGATGCATTAGAGAAGGAAACTGCCAGTGCTGTGCCTCTCCCAAGGTAGCATGACACAGGACTAAAGTAGCTCTTGGCAACCTTTACTACAGGGAAAAGGAGAGTAATGAGTGAGTGCCTGACTTCTCCAGTTGTGTTGACACCATGGGAAAAACCCATTCATCCTCTGTGAGATCAAGAGTATTGAGGTGGAACCTTCATGACTGGAGGAGGAAAGAGACTGGGAAAAAGGCAGATAATATATCAGAGAGCATTCAAGGATGTGGTTCCTGCTGATCACATTCTAAACTTCAGGCAGGAAGCCTATCTGTGATCTGCTAAAAAAACAAAACAAAACAACAAAAAAAAAACTCTTACCTAAGAATCACCCCACTGGCCCATGTTGCACTTCTATGCATTAAAAATGAAAGATCAGAAAGAGAAATTAAAGAAACAATCTCATTTAGCACATCAAAAAGATAAAATACCTAGGAATAAACAACCTAAGGAGGCAGAAGACCTGTCCTCTGGAAACTGTAAGATGCTGATGAAAGAAATCTAAGATGACACAAACAGATGGAAAGGTATACCAATGTTCTTGGATTGGAAGAATCAATACTGTCAAAATGAATACTAACCAAGGCGATCTACAAATTCAATGCAATCCCTATCAAATTACCAATGGCATTTTTCACACACACACACACACACACAAATCCTAAAATTTATATGGAGACACAAAAGACCCCAAATAGCCAAAGTAATCTTAAGAAAAACAGAGCTGGGAGGAATCAGGATCCCTGCTTTCAGACTATACTACACAGCTATAGTAATCAAAACACTGTGGTACTGACACAAAGGTAGACTTATAGATCATTGCAACAGGATAGAAAGCCCAGAAATAACTCCATGCACCTATGGTTAATTAAACTACAACAAAGGAAATAAGAACATAAAATGGAGAAATGACAGTGATTCTGGGAAAATTGGACAGCTACACATGAAAAAACGAATTTAGAACATTCTTTGGCACCATACAAAAATAAACTCAAATGGATTATAGACCTAAACATAAGACCAGATTCTACAAAACTCTTAGAAAAATGCAAACAGGACACTCTGAAATAAATCACAGCAATATATTTTTCAATTCCTCTCCTAGAATAAGGGAAATAGAAGCAAAAATAAACAAATGGGACTTAATTAAACGCAAAAGCTTTTGCACAGCAAAGGAAGTGATTAACAAAACAAAAAAAGACAACCCAAAGAATGGTAATAAATACTGGCAAACTCTGTGACCAACAAGATATTAGCCTACAAAATTTACAAACAGTTCATGCAACTCAGTATAAAAAAGACCTAAATAGATATTTTTCCAAAGAAGACACCCAGATGGTGAACAGGCACATGAAAGGATGCTCAACATTACTAATTATTAGAGGTATACAAATCTTATATGAGATATCACCTCACACCAGTCAGAATGGCCATTGCAAAAAAAATACAAACAATAAACGATGGACAGGGTGTAGAGAAAAAGGAACTCCTTCACTGTCGGTGGGGATGTAAATTGGTACAGCCACTAAGGAAAACAGTATGGAGGTTCCTTAAAAAGACTGAAAATACACCTATCATAAGAGCCAAGAATCTCCCTTCTGGGCATATATCAGAGTAAAAAGTGGTTTGAAATGATACATGTATTCAAATGCTCATTGTAGCTCTGTTTACAATAGCCAAGACATGGGAACAACCTAACTGTGCATCAAGAGTTGAATGGATAAAGAAGATGATGTATATCTATATAAAGGAATATTACCCAGCCATTAAAACAAAAGAAATAATGCCATTTGCAGCAACGTGGATGGATCTGGAGATTATCGTACTAAGTACAGTAAATCACACAGAGAAAGACAAATATATGATATCACTTAATGCAGAAACTTAAAAAAAATGATAGAAACTTATTTACAAAGCAGAAAACAGACTCATAGACTTTGAGAATAAACTTATGGTTACCAGGGCAGAAGGTTGGTGGGAAGGGATAGATCGAGAATTTGGGATTGACATGTACATGCTGCTGCTGCTGCTAAGTCGCTTCAGTCGTGTCTGATTCTGTGCGACCCCATAGATGGCAGCCTACCATACTGCTACATTTAAAACAGGTAACTAACAGGGACCTACTATATAGCACAGGGAACTCTGCTTAATATTGTATAATAACCTAAATGGGAAAACAATTAGAATTTGAAAAAGAATACATACATGCATATGTGTCTCTAAATCACTTTGCTGTACACTGAAACTAACACAGCACTGTTAATCAACTATACTTCAAAGTTAAATAAAATTTTAAAATCATACCAAGTATCTTTCCTAAGCGCAGCAGTATTAAACTAGAAGTCAACAACATGAGGAAGCTAGAAAACCTACAAACTAAACAACACACTCCTGAACAATGGTTCAAAGAAGAAATCAGAAAGGAATTAAAAAAAAAAAAAATCAAAGCAAACAAAAATGGAAATACACAAAACCATAGGACTATACAAAAACAGTTCCTAGAAGTTTACAGTGATAAATGCATATATTAAGAAAGATTTCAAACAACCTAACTTTATATCTCAAGAAAGCAGAACAGAGCCCAAAGTTAGCAAAAAGAAGGAAATAACAAAGGTCAGAGTGGAAATAAGTAAAATGAAAAACAATAGAAAATGAAATTAAGAGCTTTATTTTTTAAAAGAGTAACAAAATTGGTTAACCTTTATCTAGACTAGTAAGTGGAGAAGGCAATGGCACCCCACTCCAGTACTCTTGTCTGGAAAATCCCATGGACAGAGGAGCCTGGTAGGCTGCAGTCCATGGGGTCGCGAAGAGTCAGACAAGACTGAGCGACTTCACTTTCACTTTTCACTTTCATGCATTGGAGAAGGAAATGGCAACCCAGTGTTCTTGCCTGGAGAATCCCAGGGACGGCGGAGCCTAGTGGGCTGCCGTCTATGGGGTCACACAGATTTGGACACGACTGAAGTGACTTAGCAGCAGACTAGTAAGAAAAACAGAAAATTCCAATAGATAAGAAATAGGGGATATTAAAGTGGATAAAAAATAATGGATTGTAAGAGTCTGAAAAACTACACGCCAACAAATCAGATAATCTAGAAGAAATGGATAAATTCCTAGAAACATACAATCTTACCAAGATTGAATCACAAAGAAATAAAAAATCTAAACAGACCAATAATGAGTGAGAAGATACAATCAGTAATCACAAAAAAATTCCACCAATATTTAAAGAAGAATTAATACCAACTTATAACAATATCTTCTAGAAAAGCTGAAGAGTAAATAATCTTAAAGTAATTGTATGAAAGAACTTTTGTGAGAAAACCATCTTCCAAGATTAAAGATGGTATTCAGATTAGGTAAAAATACATTGCTACATAACTGTAATGATTCAATTTTTTCTTTTACTTCAGCAATTACTATACTAGAACCATAGTTGCATGGATCTTTAGATATAAATTAGTCTTGGGTGCATGCTGAGTTGCTTTAGTTGTGTCTATCTCTGTGAGATTCTATGGACTGTAGCCTGCCAGGCTTCTCTGTCCATGGGATTCTCCAGGCAAGAAGACTGGAGTGGGTGGTCTCCTGCCTTTTCAGGTGGGTTCTTCACCACTAGCACCACCTGGGAAACCCATAATCTAGTCTTAGTCTATTACTATTTATTCAATACAGTATTATGTATCATAGTTGAACAGGTTAAATTTAATCTTTACATGTCTCCAGTTCATCTATGACCAGGAAGAAAACTCTAACAGATTTAATACACTGACATTTGATAGTACTCTTAGATCTTGAGAGAACAAATGCCTTCTTTTCTTTTCTCTTTTTTAATATAAGAAACCAACTAAGTTCAAGCCCACACTCTGTGGAAGGCAGAGGGAATCCTCTTTAGTTTGTATTTTAATGTAGGCAAGTACTTAATGCTGTTAGTCTGATTTAGTGAATTTAAATTGCTGGTTAGCATTTTTAGCATGTATATATTCATGAACACTCTTGTCTCTATTAAAGTTACCTAAAATTTTTATATGTAAATGTTATATAAAAAAATTTTTTTTAAAGACAGCATTATTCCAATACCAAAGCCAGATAAAGACAATATAAAGAAAGAAAAGTATAGGCCAATATCTCTGATAAATATACAAAAATCTCAACAAAATATTAGCAACCTGAATTCAGCAGCACATTAAAGGGACTTTCCATCATAATCAAGTCAGATTTATCTCTAAGACTCTAGGTTAACATATACATATGAATAAACATGATATACTACATAATAGAATGAAAAATAAAAGTTATATGATCATCTCAATGGATGCAGAAAAATACCATTTGACAAAATATAACATCCTTTCACAACAAAAATCAACAAATTGGATGTAGAAGGAACATATTTTGACATAATAAAGATCACACACACAGAAAAAAAATAAAGATCACATATGATAAGCTAATATTAGTCAAAAATAACACAAGGGTGTCCACTCTTACCATTCTAATTCAACATAATACTGAAAGCCACGATTAGGCAAGACAAAGAAAAGCATCCAAATCAGAAAAAAAAAAAAAAAAACAATTATTATTTGCAGATATGATATTGTTTATAGAAAATTCTAAAGATTAAATTAAAAACTATACAAAGTAATAAATGAATTTAGTAAAGTGGCAGAATATAAAATCAACATAGTTTATACAAATGAAAATGATTTCTCTAACAAAATATCTGAAAAATAAATTTTAAAAAATCCCTTTCACAATAGCAAAAAAAAGAAAATACTGAGTAGTAAATTAACCAAGAAATACAAGATCTATACTATGAAAACTATAAGAGCTTGCTTAATAAAAGTAATTGAAGACACAAATAAGTGGGAAAATATCCTATTTTCATGGATTGGAAGAATACTGTTAAAATGTCCATACTACCCAAAGCAATCTACATTTTCAATACAACCTTTACCCAAATTCAAACGGCATTTTCCACAGAAACAGGAAAAAAATCCTAAAATTTGCATGGAACCACAAAATATCACAAATAGCCAAACCAATCCTTAGAATGAACAAAGGTGAACGCATCATGCAGATTTCTAACTATATTACAAAGCTATACTAATTAAAATCTTATGGTACTATCATAAACATAGACATATAGATGAATGGAATAGACTAGAGAGCCCAGAACCAAATAGTACTTAACATTTACAGTCAAGTAATATTTGACAAGAGAGACAAGAATACCCAATGAGGAAAGGATAGTGTCTTCAGTAAACAATGTTGGGAAAACTGGATAATAAAAGCAGAACAATGGCTCAGATGGTAAAGCGTCTGCCTGAAATGCAGGAGACCCTGGTTCAATCCCTGGATTGGGAAGACCCCCTGGAGAAGGAAATAGCAACCCACTCTAGTACTCTTGCTTAAATCCATGGATGAGAAGCCTGGTCGGCTATACAATCCATGGCATCTCAAAGAGTCAGACACGACTGAGCAGCTTCACTTAACTTTGACTAATGAAAGTGAACCCCTATCTTATACTACTCATGGAAATTAACTTGAAATGTATTAAAGATTTAAACATAAGATATAAAACTATAAAACTCCTAGAGAAAACAAGGGGGAAATCTCTTTGATATTAGTCTTAGCAACTATTCTTTGAATATATCATAAAAGCAAAGGCAACAAAAGCAAAACAAATTGAGACTACACAGAACTAAAAAGCTTTTGCACAAGAAAGGAAACAATCCACAAAACAGAAACACAGTCTGTGGAATGGAGACAATGCAAATCCTGTATCTGATAAATAATTAATTTTCCAAAAAAATAGGCTGACTCATGTTGATGTTTGGCAGAAACCAATACAATATTGTAAACAAATTATCCTTCAATTAAAAATAAATTTTAAGGGGCGGTCCTAAGATGGTGGAGGAATAGGACAGGGAGACCACTTTCTCCCTCACAAATTCCTCAAAAGAACCTTTCAACGCTGAGCAAACTCCACAAAACAACTTCTGAATACTGGCAGAGGACATCAGGCACCCAGAAAAGCAGATCATTGTCTTCAAAAACAGGTAGGAAAAAATATAAAAGATGAAAAAAGAGACAAAGGAGGTGGGGAGGGAGCTCCGTCCCGGAAAGGGAATTTTAAGAAGAGAGGTTTCCAAACACCAGGAAACACTCTCCCTGCCAAGTTTGGGGCGAGCCTTGGAAGCACAGAGGGCAACATAACAGGAAGGAAAAATAAATAAATAATTAAAACCCACAGATTACGAGCCCAACGGTAACACCCCAGTGGAAAAGCAGCACAGACGCCTGCATCCACCACTAGCAAGTGGGGGCAGGGCAGGGAGGCATGGGAGGCACGGGCTGCAATGCTTTTAAGAATCGGGCAGGAACGCCCCGCGCGTAACCAGAATGAACTAACTTGGGCTAGCAGACCAGACTGTGGGATAGCTACTATGTGAAAAGCTCGAACATAAGACACCGCCAGGACCACGCACAGAACAAAGGACGGAACGGAAATAGCCGGCTGCAGACCATCCCCCGCCGGGGACAGGCAGCCAGAGCTGTAAGGGCTGGAAAGGGGCAATCGCAGCCCCGGAGAGACTTTACCTACCAAACTGCAAGCAGGCTTCTTTGCTAAGACTTCTGGGGGTGCTGGACAGTCACCATCTGCCTCACAAGGGGCGCCAGTGAGAAACTGCCTTGGAAGTGACCCCACACTGCCCACACCACCAGAGAAAGGGCCCGATATATCTTTACTATTTTTACAATCATTTTTTTTTTTTCTTTTTTGTTATTTGTTTTTTGTTGATGCTGTTGTGGGGTTGTTTTTTCTTCTTTTCTTTTCCTAACTTTTAAAAATTGTTAAGTCCTCTATTTCTCCTCTAATTTTTATTTCTATAACCTACTATTACTTTTCAAAAAAAAAAAAGACTATTTTTTAAAGCAAACACCATATATAGTCTTTGTGTGGTTGTTGTTGTTTTTTTTAATAATTCTTATGGCTTTGTTTTTCGTTTTGTTTTGTTGGGTTTTTTTTGTTTTCTTTTTTCCTTCTTCTTTTCTTTAATATTGTATTTTTGAAAATCAAACCTCTACTCTAGATTTTTAATCTTTGCTTTTTGTTTTTTGTTGTCAATTTTGTACATTTAAAAACCCAAACTTCACTACCCAATTTTACCTGAGAGTGAGATTACTGGCTTGACCACTCTCTCCTCCTTTGGATTCTTTTTCTCCACCAAGTGGCCTCTGTCTCTTCCCTCCCCCTTCTCTATCCAACTCTGTGAATCTCTGTGTGTTCCAGACGGTGGAGAACACCTAAGGAACTGGTTACTGGCTGGATCTGTCTCCCTCCTTTTCATTTCCCTCTTTTATCCTCCTGGCCCCCTCTGTCTACTTCCTCCCTCTCCTCTTCCCTGTATAACTCTGTGAATACCTCTGAGCGACCCAGACTGTGGAGCACACATAAGGAAGTGATTACTGGCTAGCTTGCTCTCTCCTCTTTTGATCTCACTGCATCTCATTCCAGTCACCTCTAACTACCCCCTCCCTCTTCTCTTCTCCATGTAACTCAGTGAACCTCTCTGGGTGTCCCTCAATGTGGAGAAACTTTTCATCTTTAACCTAGATGTTTTACCATCGGTGCTGTATAGATGGAGAAGTCTAGAGGCTACTGTAAAAATAAAACTGAAAACCAGAAGCAGGAGGCTTAAGTTCAAAGCCTGAGAATATCAGAGAACTCCTGAATTCAGGGAACATTAATCAATAGGAGCTCATCAAACACCTCCATACCTACACTGAAACCAAGCTCCACCCAAGGGCCAACAAGTTCCAGAGCAAGACATACCATGCAAATTCTCCAGCAACACAGGAACACATCCCTGAGCTTCAATATACAGGCAGCTCAAAGTTACTCCAAAACCACTGACATCTCATAACCCATTACTGGTCACTCCATTGCACTCCAGAGAGAAGAAACCCAGCTCCACCCACCAGAATTCCAACACAAGCCTCCCTAACCAGGAAACCTTGACAAGCCACTGATACAACCCCACCCACAATGAGGAAACTCTATAACAAAGAGAACTCCACAAATTCCCAGAATATAGAAAAGCCACCCCAAACCCAGCAATATAACCAAGATGAAGAGACAGAGGAATACTCAGCAGGTAAAGGAACAGGAGAAATACCCACCAAACCAAACAAAAGAGGAAGAGATAGGGAATCTACCTGAGAAAGAATTCCGAATATTGATAGTGAAAATGATCCAAAATCTTGAAATCAAAATGGAATCACAGATAAATAGCCTGGAGACAAGGATTGAGAAGATGCAAGAAAGGTTTAACAAGGACCTAGAAGAAATAAAAAAGAGTCAGTATATAATGAATAATGCAATAAATGAGATCAGAAACACTCTGGAGGCAACAAATAGTAGAATAATGGAGGCAGAAGATAGGATTAGTGAAATAGAAGATAGAATGGTAGAAATAAATGAATCAGAGAGGAAAAAGAAAAATGAATTAAAAGAAATGAGGACAATCTCAGAGACCTCCAGGACAATATGAAACGCTCCAACACTCGAATTATAGGAGTCCCAGAAGAAGAAGATGAAAAGAAAGACCATGAGAAAATCCTTGAGGAGATAATAGTTGAAAACTTCCCTAAAATGGGGAAGGAAATAATCACCCAAGTCCAAGAAACCCAGAGAATTCCAAATAGGATAAACCCAAGGCAAAACACCCCAAGACACATATTAATCAAATTAACAAAGATCAAACACAAAGAACAAATATTAAAAGCAGCAAGGGAAAAACAACAAATAACACACAAGGGGAATCCCATAAGGATAACAGCTGATCTTTCAATAGAAACTCTTCAGGCCAGGAGGAAATGGCAAGACATACCTAAAGTGATGAAAGAAAATAACCTACAGCCCAGATTACTGTACCCAGCAAGGATCTCATTCAAATACGAAGGAGAAATCAAAAGCTTTACAGACATGCAAAAGCTGAGAGAATTCAGCACCACCAAACCAGCTCTCCAACAAATGCTAAAGGATATTCTCTAGACAGGAAACACAAAAAGGGTGTATAAACCCAAACCCAAAACAATAAAGTAAATGGTAACGGGATCATACTTATCAATAATTACCTTAAACGTAAATGGGTTGAATGCCCCAACCAAAAGGCAAAGACTGGCTGAATGGATACAAAAGCAAGACCCCTCTATATGCTGCTTACAAGAGACCCACCTCAAAACAAGGGACACATACAGACTGAAAGTGAAGGGCTGGAAAAAGATATTCCACACAAACAGAGACCAAAAGAAAGCAGGAGTGGCAATACTCATATCCGATAAAATAGACTTTAAAACAAAGGCTGTGAAAAGAGACAAAGAAGGCCACTACATAATGATCAAAGGATCAATCCAAGAAGAAGATATAACAATTATAAATATATATGCACCCAATATAGGAACACTGCAATATGTAAGACAAATGCTAACAAGTATGAAAGGAGAAGTTAACAATCACACAATAATAGTGGGAGACTTTAATACCCCACTCACACCTATGGACAGATCAACTAAACAGAAAATTAACAAAGAAATGCAAACTTTAAATGATACAATAGACCAGTTAGACCTAATTGATATCTATAGGACATTTCACGCCAAAACAATGAATTTCACCTTTTCCTCAAATGCTCACGGAACCTTCTCCAGGATAGCTCACATCCTGGGCCATAAATCTAACCTTGATAAATTAAAAAAAATCAAAATCATTCCAAGCATCTTTTCAGACCATAATGCATTAAGATTAGATCTCAATTACAGGAGAAAAACTATTAAAAATTCCAACATATGGAAGCTGAACAACACGCTTCTGAATAACCAACAAATCACAGAAGAAATCAAAAAAATCAAAATATGCATAGAAACTAATGAAAATGAAAACACAACAACCCAAAACCCGTGGGACACTATAAAAGCAGTGCTAAGAGGAAAGTTCATAGCAATACAGGCATACCTCAAGAAACAAGAAAAAAGTCAAATAAATAATCTAACTCTACACCTAAAGCAACTAGAAAAGGAAGAAATGGAGAACCCCAGAGTTAGTAGAAGGAAAGAAATCTTAAAAATTAGGGCAGAAATAAATGCAAAAGAAACAAAAGAGACCATAGCAAAAATCAACAAAGCCAAAAGCTGGTTCTTTGAAAGGATAAATAAAATTGACAAACCATTAGCCAGACTCATCAAGAAACAAAGAGAGAAAAATCAAATCAATAAAATTAGAAATGAAAATGGAGAGATCACAACAGACAACACAGAAATACAAAGGATCATAAGACACTACTATCAGCAATTATATGCCAATAAAATGGACAAAGTGGAAGAAATGGACAAATTCTTAGAAAAGTACAACTTTCCAAAACTGAACCAGGAAGAAATAGAAAATCTTAACAGACCCATCACAAGCACAGAAATTGAAACTGTAATCAGAAATCTTCCAGCAAACAAAAGCCCAGGTCCAGACGGCTTCAGAGCTGAATTCTACCAAAAATTTCGAGAAGAGCTAACACCTATCCTACTGAAACTCTTCCAGAAAATTGCAGAGGAAGGTAAACTTCCAAACTCATTCTATGAGGCCACCATCACCCTAATACCAAAACCTGACAAAGATGCTACCAAAAAAGAAAACTACAGGCCAATATCACTGATGAACATAGATGTAAAAATCCTCAACAAAATTCTAGCAATCAGAATCCAACAACACATTAAAAAGATCATACACCATGACCAAGTGGGCTTTATCCCAGGGATGCAAGGATTCTTCAATACCCGCAAATCAATCAATGTAATTCACCGCATTAACAAATTGAAAAATAAAAGCCATATGATTGTCTCAATAGATGCAGAGAAGGCCTTTGACAAAATTCAACATCCATTTATGATAAAAACTTTCCAGAAAGCAGGAATAGAAGGAACATACCTCAACATAATAAAAGCTATATGTGACAAACCCACAGCAAACATCCTCAATGGTGAAAAATTGAAAGCATTTCTCCTAAAGTCAGGAACAAGACAAGGGTGCCCACTGTCACCACTACTATTCAACATAGTTCTGGAAGTTTTGGCCACAGCAATCAGAGCTGAAAAAGAAATAAAAAGGAATCCAAATTGGAAAAGAAGAAGTAAAACTCTCACTGTTTGCAGATGACATGATCCTCTACATAGAAAACCCTAAAGACTCCACCAGAAAATTACTAGAGCTAATTAATGAATATAGTAAAGTTGCAGGATATAAAATCAACACTCAGAAATCCCTTGCATTCCTATACACTAATAATGAGAAAGCAGAAAAAGAAATTAAGGAAACAATTCCATTCACTGTTGCAACGAAAAGAATAAAATATTTAGGAATATATCTACCTAAAGAAACTAAAGACCTATATATAGAAAACTATAAAACACTGATGAAAGAAATCAAAGAGGACACTAATAGATGGAGAAATATACCATGTTCATGGATCGGAAGAATCAATATAGTGAAAATGAGTATACTACCCAAAGCAATCTACAAATTCAATGCAATCCCTATCAAGCTACCAGTGATATTTTTACAGAACTAGAACAAATAATCTCAAGATTTGTATGGAAATACAAAAAACCTCAAATAGCCAAAGCAATCTTGAGAAAGAAGAATGGAACTTGAGGAATCAACTTGCCTGACTTCAGGCTCTCCTACAAAGCCACAGTCATCAAGACAGTATGGTACTGGCACAAAGACAGAAATATAGATCAATGGAACAAAATAGAAAGCCTAGAGATAAATCCACACACATATGGACACCTTATCTTTGACAAAGGAGGCAAGAATATACAATGGAGTAAAGACAATCTCTTTAACAAGTGATGCTGGGAAAACTGGTCAACCACTTGTAAAAGAATGAAACTAGATCACTTTCTAACACCACACACAAAAATAAACTCAAAATGGATTAATGATCTAAATGTAAGAACAGAAACTATAAAACTCCTAGAGGAGAACATAGGCAAAACACTTTCCGACATAAATCACAGCAGGATCCTCTATGATCCACCCCCCAGAATTTTGGAAATAAAAGCAAAAATAAACAAATGGGATCTCATTAAAATTAAAAGCTTCTGCACAACAAAGGAAAATATAAGCAAGGTGAAAAGACAGCCTTCGGAATGGGAGAAAATAATAGCAAATGAAGCAACTGACAAACAACTAATCTCAAAAATATACAAGCAACTTACGCAGCTCAATTCCAGAAAAATAAAAGACCCAATCAAAAAATGGGCCAAAGAACTAAATAGACATTCCCCCAAAGAAGACATACGGATGGCTAACAAACACATGAAAAGATGCTTAACATCACTCATTATTAGAGAAATGCAAATCAAAACCACAGTGAGGTACCACTTCACACCAGTCAGAATGTCTGCAATCCAAAAGTCTACAAGCAATAAATGCTGGAGAGGGTGTGGAGAAAAGAGAACCCTCCTACACTGTTGGTGGAAATGCAAACTAGTACAGCCACTATGGAGAACAGTGTGGAGATTCCTTAAAAAATTGCAAATAGAACTGCCTTATGACCCAGCAATCCCACTGCTGGGCATACACACTGAGGAAATGAGAATTGAAAGAGACACATGTACCCCAATGTTCATCGCAGCACTGTTTATAATAGCCAGGACATGGTAACAACCTAGATGTCCATCAGCAGATGAATGGATAAGAAAGCCGTGGTACATATACACAATGGAGTATTACTCAGCCATTAAAAAGGATACATTTGAATCAGTTCTAATGAGATGGTTGAAACTGGAGCTGATTATGCAGAGTGAAGTAAGCCAGAAAGAAAAACACCAATACAGTATACTAACACATATATATGGAATTTAGAAAGATGGCAATGATGACCCTGTATGTGAGACAGCAAAAGAGACACAGATGTGTAGAGCGGACTTTTGGACTCAGAGGGAGAGGGAGAGGGTGAGATGATTTGGGAGAATGGCATTGAAACATGTATAATATCATGTAAGAAATGAATCACCAGTCTATGTCTGATGCAGGATACAGGATGCTTGGGGCTGGTGCACGGGGATGACCCAGAGAGATGTTATGGGGAAGGGGGTGGGAGGGGGGTTCATGTTTGGGAACGCATGTACACCCATGGTGGATTCATGTCAATGTATGGCAAAACCAATACAGTATTGTAAAGTAAAAATTAAAATTTAAAAAAATAATAAATTTTAAAAATTGTGTTGGAATGTAGTTGATTTACAATGCTGTGTTAGTTTCATGTGTATAGCAATGTGAAATAGTTATACATATATCCATTCTTTTTCACATTCTTTTCCCATATAGGTTATTACAGAATATTGAGTATATGGTTCCCTTCATTATACGGCAAGTCCTTGTTAGTTATCTATTTTATATATAGTAGTGTATATGTATTAATTCCAATCTCCTAATTTATCATTTCCCTCCACATTTCCCCTTTGATAACCATAAGTTTGATTTTGAGATCTGTGAGTCTGTTTCTGTTTGGTAAATAAGTTCATCTGTATTATTTTTAAATTATATTCTATAACTTAAGTCTACTATTATTTTAATTTTTGAGAACCCACTTCCTGTGTACTGATGTAGCAGCTTTTTTATTTTTTATTTTTTTATTTTCTCTCATTTACCTTTCAGTGCTATACTGACCTCTTTACATATGGGAATAGTTTTGAACCATTCTGTATATCAAAGCATTTATATTTATACAAATATATTATTTATACTCAGTGTATTCTACCACTGAAATATATTCATAATTATAAATTTCTGCTTGATATGTTATTCAAATGTCATTTAAAAATTAAAATCAATGTACAATGTGATTCTAACAAAATTAAACAATGGAGTCCCTCCCATTTGCAAATAGGTCTTATTGTTTCATGTAGCATTTTCAGTGTGAGTCTCTAGGTTTTCTGCCTGCTATATTCCCAAATCACTGTTGGGGTGACAATTCTCAGGACAAAATCTAAAATATGGTATCCAATTCTAACGTGAAAGTGAATTTCTAGCTTAGATTTTAAAATTTTTTATGTCATCCCTTGAGATTAAATACAACTGAGATGATACATGATCATAGCTGGGAGTTGCAGCTTCAGATCTTTCTGTTTGTTGATGCTGTGGAAGGTGAGATGAAAATTACTAACGCTGTTGAAAGTCAGGTACATTGCATTTCTGCTCTTTGCCTCCAGTAGCTAGGTGGCCCAGTCAGACAAATTTTGTTTTCTTTAAGTCTTTGAGAGTTTATCTTTACAAATCTAGAAGTTTCTAAAGTAGCTCCATGGTGAAATAGGTTCTATTTGTCCCTGTTCTTGCTTCAAGCATATCAAATCTTATATTCTTAACACTTGAAATTCAAGTATAAAGTCAAATATCACCTCAAGACATAGACCAATTAAATCTATTTAAAAGCATCTTTTAATATAATAAATAAAATTATTCTCAGAGGAAAAATATATACAAAGAACTCATACAACTCAACGACAAAGAAACAATCTGATTTAAAGACAGACAGAGAATCTGAATAAGTATTTTTCCATAAATATATACACATGGCCAACAGTTACATGAGAAGATGCTTAACATCACTAAACAAAAAAAAAAAAAAAAAAAAGGAACCAAAGCCAGGATGATATGTCACCTCACATCTGTTACAATGACTATCATTAAGAAGTCAATAGATAACAAATGTTGACAAGGGTGTGGAGAAAAGCTGTGCACTCTTAGTAGGAATGTTAAATGATTCAGCCATTATGGAAAACAGTACAGTGTTGTTTCTCATAAAATTAACAATAGAGCTACCATTTAATACAGCAATCCCTCTCCAGGTATACATCAAAGAAATAAAACCAGGATATGGAAAAATGTCTGCACTTCCACGTGTATTGCAGTATGCACAGTGACCAAGATATGGAAACAACCTCAGTGTCCATCCATGGATAAATGGATAAAAAGATAATGAAATATTATTCAGGCATGAGAAAGAAAGACATCCTGCCATTTGTAACAACACTGAAGGAACCTGAGGGCATTAGCTAACTGAGATAAATCAGACAGAGAAAGATTTTTCTTATATCTGGAATCCAAAAAAGTATGAACTCAAACAGAGTAAAATGTGGTTACCAGAGGTTAGGGCATGAGGGAATTGGGAGATGTTGGTTATAGGTTACAAAGTTTCAGTTAGAAGATAAATCAGTTCTGAAGACCCAATGCACGTGGCAACAATTATAGACAGCAATACTACATTATTCACTTGAAAATTGCTAAGAGACTAGATATTCAATGATCTCACCAAAGAAATATGATAATTATGTGTGATTAGCTAATGCTTGGCAGTAATCATATTGTAATATATAAATGTATCAAATTAACATGTGATAGGAAAGCCTTCTTAAGTGAACAATGCAAAGAAATAGAGGAAAACAATAGAATGGGAAAGACTAGATATATCTTCAAGAAAATTGGAGACACTAAGGGAACAGTTCATGCAAAGAGGGGCACAATAAAGGACAGAAATGGCAAGGACCTAACAGAAGCAGAAGAGATTAAGAAGATGTAGCAATGCAGAAGAACTGTATTAAAAAGGTCTTAATGACCCAGATAACCATGAGGGTGTGGTCACTCACCTAGAGCCAGACATCCTGGAGTGTGAAGTCCAGTGGGCTTTAGGAAGCATTACCATGAACAAAGTTAGTGGAAGTAATGGAATTCCAGTTGAACTATTTCAAATCCTAAAAGATGATGCTGTTAAAATGCTACACTCAATAAGTCAACAAATTTGGAAAACTCAGCAGTGGCCACAGGACTGGAAAAGATCAGTTTTTATTCCAATCCCAAAGAAGGACAATGCCAAAAAATGTTCAAACTACCTCACAATTGCACTCTTTTCACTTGTTAACAAGGTAGTGCTCAAAGTCCTTCAAGCTAGGTAGAGAACTTCCAGATGTACATGCTCAATTTAGAAAAGGCAGAGGAACCAGAGATCAAATTGTCAAGATCTGCTGGATCATAAAAAAAAGCAAGGGATTTCAAAAAAATCATCTGCTTCATTGACTCCATTAAAGCCTTTGACTGTGTAGATCACAACAAACTGTGGAAAATTCTTCAAGAGCTGGGAATACCAGACCACCTTACCTGCCTCCCGAGAAATCTATATCTAGGACAAGAAGCAACATTTAGAACTAGACATGGAATAACAAACTGGCTCAAAATTGGGAAAGAAGTATGACAAAGCAGTATGTTATCACCCTGCTTATTTAATATCTATTCAGAGTACATCATGCAAAATGCCTGGCTGGATGAAGCACAAGCTGGAATCAAGATTGCCAGGAGAAATATCAACAACCTCATATATGCAGATGATACCACTCTAACAGCAGAAAGTAAAGGGGAACTAAAGAGCTTCTTGATGAGGATGAAAGAGGAGAGTGCAACAGCTGGCCTCAGACTCAATATTAAAAAACCTAAGATCGTGGTTTCTGTTCCCATCACTTCATGGCAAATAGATGAGGAAAAAGTAGAAACCATGACAGATTTTACTTTCTTGGGTGGCTCCAAAATCACTGCAGACAGTGACTGCAGCTACAAAATGAAAATATGCTTGCTCCTTAGAAGGAAAGCTATGAAAAACCTAGACAGCATATTAAAAAGCAGAGACACCACTTTGCCAACAAAGGTCTGTATAGGCAAAGCTATGCTTTTTCCAGTAGTCATGTATGGATGTGAGAGTTGGACTGTGAAGAAAGCTGAGCACCAAAGAATTGATGCTTTTGAACTGTGGTATTGGAGAAGATTCTTGAGAGTCCCTTGGACAGCAAGGAGATCAAACCAGTCAATCCTAAAGGAAATCAGTCCTGAATATTCATTGGAAGGACTGATGCTGAAGCTCCAAAGTTGGCCACCTGATGCAAAGAGCTGACTCATTGAAAAGACCCTGGTTCTGGGAAAGATTGAGGGCAGGAGGGTAAGTGGGTGACAGAGGATGAGATGGTTGGATGGCATCACCAACTCAATGCACACGAGTTTGAGCCAATTCCAGGAGACAGTGAAGGACAGGGAAGCCCGGTGTGCTGCCGTTCATGGGGTCAAAGTGTCGGATGTGACTTAGTGACAGAACAAGAATACCTTACACAATGTTATATGTCAGTTATAACTCAGTAATATGAAAAAAGAGCCTAGAGCATTGGGATAAACAGGAAAAGATGCAATTTAGGAGTCACAAATTCATGAAGTTTTGATTTGTATTCCTTTGTTTTTAAGTGAGGTATTTAAATGTTTGGAGACTAAATATTTTGATGATAGATTAAATGCACTAAAATGTTTGGAGGCTAAATGGAAAGATCCAGTGGAGAGAGTGAGCTAAAGTTGGAAGAGAGAGAAGGTAACTTAAAAAGATCCTGGAGTCCTTGAGTATAAACACAGTCAAGGTCATATATGTAACAGATTTTGACAGAGAAGGGATAATTTTTTGTGAGTGAAGGTAGGAATTTTGAGAAGAAAGCTCAGAGAGCTCAGTCATGAGTGACTTTTTAGATGTCTATATTTTTAAGTTTTCTCATTAAAATAAATGCTGGCTAGTTGCAGAGAAAATGATATAAACCCAAGTTCATCTTTAATCTCTTTGAATAGGATTCTTACCAGATTTGACTCAATTCTGAAGGCTTGGTTCCAAACCGATCAGGAATTTGAATCCTCTACAATGTTTAAAAGGCATAGAATATTTTGTTTAAAGAATAAAGTAGAATAAGAACAACTGATTTATAAAGATAGGTAGATGTAGTTGCTCTGATGGAATTGTATTTCTGGTCATCTGGTATAGGACAGAGGGTATCTGGTATATTGACAATTTGATTAACCTTAATAGAACCTATATTAAAATGTTGTTTAGTCAATTATCTTAAATAACATTTTCTTTTTTGTTGTGGAATGCAGGCATACATTATCTTTCATTAAATCTCCTTTTACTTAGAAGTTTGGTATTATTTGGTAATTATTTGGTAATTCCTTCAAAAAGCCAAACAGTGACATATTTATCAATTTAATCTTAAACTTAGTTTAATAACATTCTCTATAATCAGTTTGAAAAGCACTTTGTTTTTTTCATTTCTTTTATGTAATTTCAAGATAATCCAAGCCGGACTACAGTGTTGTGGCTCTGCGGAGTAGACCAGAAAGTGTAGAATGAATCTTCAAAATATTCTGGAAAGTCATTAACAGCTACTGAGAACTACAGGATTAGTTTGATAATTATTTGATCATTTACCACTCAAACTATCTAATTATAGGACTCTGGCACTCCTCGGAGAAGGCAATGGCACCCCACTCCAGTACTCTTGCCTGGAAAATCCCATGGATGGAGGAGCCTGGTAGGCTGCAGTCCATGGGGTCGCTAAGAGTCGGACACGACTGAGCGACTTCACTTTCACTTTTCACTTTCATGCACTGGAGAAGGAAATGGCAACCCACTCCAGTGTTCTTGCCTGGAGAATCCCAGGGACGGGGGAGTCTGGTAGGCTGCCGGCTATGGGGTCGCACAGAGTCGAACATAACTGAAGCAACTTAGCAGCTGGCACTCCTACATTCACTGCCAAGGGAATCTGACACCATTTTAGTTTCATGACCATTGGCCTTTAGTGGGAGTGTTGTTTTCTTATCTGTTTTATGCCTTCAAGTCGCTCACTGACTCCTCCCTGTCAGCAAAATGAAGCTTTAAATGTATTAACATGATTCCATAATGTGCTTGAATTTTAGGAATGACTGGGGAATGGTTTTCCAAATTTTGTTTACTGTCTTCAGTAGAAAATATTTCTATACGCAGTTTTAAAACTTTTACAATAGATTACATAAGGAAATTCTAATATCTATTATTAATTTATAACTTGAGTATTAATGAAACTTTAACTTCAGTTTTGCTTAAAATGAAAAGGAAAGCATGATAGAAAAATATAATAGAAAGCTACCAAATATTTAGTATAAGGAGAAACCTTAGAATTTATTTAATTAAACCTTTTTTTAAAGATGCTTGTATTAATTACTTTTATTTTTGAATGTTTAACTTTTTAAATTTAATCTTATATTCTGTATTGGAATAGAGTTGATTTACAATGCTGTGTTAGTTTCAGTTGTACAGCAAAGTGATTCAGTTATGCACAGGCATTATTTTCCAGATTCTTTTCCCATACAGATTACCACAGACTATTAAGTAGAGTTCCCTGTGCTGTACAGTAGATCCTTGTTGATAATCAGGGCATGGCAACCCACTCCAGTATTCTTGCCTGGAGAATCCCATGGAGCAAGGAGCCTGGAGGGCTACAGTCCATGGAGCTGCAGAGTCAGACATGACTGAAGTGACTCAGCATGCATGCATGCAGTATACTTCCCAGGTGGTACTATGGTAAAGAACCTGCCTGCCAATTCAGAAGACATAGTGTGAATTCAGTTCCTGGATCTTGAAGATCTCCCGGAAGACAGCATGGCAACCCACTCCTGTATTCTTGCCTGGAGAATCCCATGGACAGAGAAGCCTGGCAGGCTATGGTCCACAGGGTTGCAAAGAGTCCAACACAACTGAAGTGACTTAGCGTGCACCCACATGTATGTTATCTGGAGAAAAGATACATGCATCTCAATGTTCACTGCAGTACTATTTTCAATAGCCAAGACATGGAAGCAACCTATATGTCAACTGACAGAGGAATGGATAAAGAAGATGTAGTACATATATACAATGGAATATTACTCAGCCATAAAAAGAATGAGGTGATGCCATTTGCAGCATGTGTGGACCAAGATATTATCCTACTGATCCAAAAGAGAGATACAAATGAGTTTATTCACAAAAGAGAGAAAGACGATTCAGTGGCTCTACTCTTAAACGTAAAAGTGCCATCTCCTCTTGAATGTCTAAGTTTATATGCTTAACTGCCTATTTGGTTCAGTTTGCAGATTTAAAACTTAAGAGACATTGACATACCAATGGTATTTAAGCTGTGGGACTGGGGAGATTTTGTAAGGAGGCTGTTCCTAAAGGGGAGAGGTGGTATTGAGGACAGAGCTCTAAGGTACTTCAATTAAAGGTCCTGTAGAGGAAAAGGACAGAGAAGGCAATGGCACCCCACTCCAGTACTCTTGCCTGGAAAATCCCATGGATGGAGGAGCCTGGTAGGCTGTAGTCCATGGGGTCACAAAGAGTTGGACATGACTGAGTGACTTCACTTTCACTTTTCACTTTTATGCATTGGAGAAGGAAATGGCAACCCACTCCAGTGTTCTTGCCTGGAGAATCTCAGGGATGGGGGAGCCTGATGGGCTGCTGTCTATGGGGTTGCACAGAGTTGGACATGACTGACGCGACTTAGCAGCAGCAGCAGCAGCAGAGGAAAAGGAATCCAAAAACTTGATGACGAGAGAGTCAGGGAAGAGCAAATGAGACAAGTGTGGCATGGAAGCTTAATAAAAACAGCATTTTATGATGATAGAAGCAGCAAATGTGGTCAAATGCTGCTAAGAATGCTAGTTCTTGCAAAAGTTGATGTTTGGTAACATTAAGTAGTTTTCATAGAACTAATGGGGTAATATATCAGACTATTTTTATTTACAACAATGAATCCAAATTAACATAACATAGTTTCAAAGCTTAGCTGCTACATGGATAAGATGATAGGTCTTGGTGTAAAGTAATGCTTTACTTGGGCAATGGGGTACAATAACTCATTAAGTACTTGGGCAATGGGGTACAATAACTCATTAAGTGCTGGTGCTTTATCTTATATCTTTTCTTAATCTTTTGGCCTAGAACAGAGTTTTATACATAGGAGTACTATACAGTTCATAAAAGAAGAAAACTTATCTCTAAGTTCTTTTTAACTAACCCTTCATAAGCCTATATTGAGGCCTTTTAAAAATATCTGTATCTTAGACTTGCAGACACAGTGCAGGAAGGAGAAAGTGAAAGTGAAGTCACTCAGCCGTGTCCTAATCTTTGCGACCCCATGGACTGTAGCCCACCAGGTTCCTCCATCATTGGGATTTTCCAGGCAAGAGTACTGGAGTGGGGTGCCATTTCCTTATCCAGGAGATCTTCCTGACCCAGGGATTGAACCCGGGTCTACCTCATTGTAGGCAGAGGCTTTACCCTCTGAGCCACCAGGGAAGAAGGAGGAAGGAGAGGGTGGGACAAATTGAGTGAGTAGTATTGAAACATATATATTACCACATATAAAATAGAAAAAGTTGCTGTGTAACACAGGGAGCTCAACCTGGTGCTCTGTGACAGCTTAAAGGGGTGGGATGAGTCGGGGGTGGTAGGAGGTTCAAGAGGAAGGGGACACATGTATACTTATGGCTAATTCATGTTGCTATATGGCAGGAATTAACACAACATTGTAAAACAATTATCCTCTAATTAAAAATAAAAACATCTGTATCTTGTGAAAAGACCAAAATAAACATGGAATAGTGGGAAGAATAAAGAGAATACTATACAGTGGGAAAAACTGTCAAGAACAAAAAGACTAAGAGAATTTGGTGTAATTTTCTTCAAGCTCATCTGCCTTTTGTGCTTTTAAGGACCTTTCTCTCCTGCATTGCAGGCAGATTCTTTACCATCTGAGCCACCAAGGAAACTCATACATATCCCTCAGTTCAGTTCAGTCACTCAGTGGCGTCCGACTCTTTGTGACCCCATGGGCTGCAGCACACCAGGCCTCCCTGTCCATCACCAACTCCTGGAGTTTACTCAAACTTCTGTCCACTGAGTCAGTGATGCCATCCAATCATCTCATCCTCTGTCGTCCCCTTCTCCTCCCACCTTCAATCTTTCCCAGCATCAGGGTCTTTTCAAATAAGTCAGCTCTTTTTATCAGGTGGCCAAAGTATTGGAGTTTCAGCTTCAACATCAGTCCTTTCAATGAATACCCAGGATTGATTCCCTTAGGATGGACGGGTTGGATCTCCTTGCAGTCCAAGGGACTTTCAAGAGTCTTCTCCAACCCCACAGTTCATAAGCATCTATACTTCGGAGCTCAGCTTTCTTTACATCCCAATTCTCACATCCATACATGACTACTGGAAAAACCATAGCCTTGACTAGATGGACCTTTGTTGGCAAAGTAATGTCTCTGCTTTTTAATATGCTGTCTAGGTTGGTCATAACTTTCCTTCCAAGGAGTAAGCTACATATCCCTAGGTCACTCATTTTTGGTAATATTTTTTCATGGCTCCCTTCTCATCTTTTGTGTTTCTGCCTTTTCTTGTCTCTTTTCTTCCCTCTTAGTCAATATCTTTTTTTACTGTATTAATTTTTCAGGGCACCTTTCTATTTTTCTTCCCCTCTCTAACCTCTATTTCCTTTAACTCAACATTTATCAGTAGTGAAGGTGAATTTAGAGTTTTGGTGAATAATAGTAGAAGCCTGAATTCAACCTCTCCACATTTTCTTCTCAAAAAATAAGAAAATGGGAACACAAATTGAATCACACATGACCAATGTCTTCAGAATTGCTAGGAGAAAGAATTCTATGAAATTCAAATTTTCTTTACTAGAGAAATACACACCAAATTCCAAAAATGTTACTGTGGGTTGAGAGTTTTGTATAACACAGATGTGAAATTCCTCAACAAAATATCAGCAAATTCAATAATACATTAAAAGGATTATACATGCTAGCAAAGTAATACTCAAAATTCTCCAAGCCAGGCTTCAATAGTATGTGAATTTCCAGATGTTCAAGCTGGATTTAGAAAAGGCAGAGGAACCAGAGATCAAGTTGCCAACATCTGCTGGATCATCGAAAAAGCAAGAGAGTTCCAGAAAAAACATCTATTTCTGCTTTATTGACTATCCTAAAGCCTTTGACTGTGTGGATCACAATAAACTGTGGAGCATTCTGAAAGAGATGGGAATACCAGACCACCTGACTTGCCTCTTGAGAAATCTTTATCAGGTCAGGAAGCAACAGTTAGAAGTGGATATGGAACAACAAACTGGTTCCAAATGGGGAAAGGAGTATGTCAAGGCTGTATATTGTCACCCTGCTTATTTAACTTATATGCAGAGTACATCATGTGAAATGCCAGGCTGGATGAAGCACAAGCTAGAATTGTGATTGCTGGGAGAAATATCAATAACCTCACACATGCAGATGACACGACCCTTATTGCAGAAAGTGAAAAAGAACTAAAGAACCTCTTGATGAAAGTGAAACAGCAGAGTGAAAAAATTGGTTTAAAACTCTCAGCATTCAGAAAACGAAGATCATGGCATCTGGTCCCATCACTTCATGGGAAATAGAAGGGGAAACAGTGCAAATCGTGACAGACTATTTTTCTGGGCTCCAAAATCACTGCAGATGGTGACTGCAGACATGAAATTTAAAAACACTTTCTCCTTGGAAGAAAAGCTGTGATCAATCTAGACAGCATATTAAAAAGCATAGACATTACTTTACCAACAAAGATTCATCTAGTCAAAGCTATGGTTTTTCCAGTAGCCATGTATGGATGTGAGAGTTGGACTATAAAGAAAGTTGAGCACCGAAGAATTGATGCTTTTAAACTTTGATGTTGGAGAAGACTCTTGAGAGTACCTTGGACTGCAAGGAGATCAAACCAGTCCATCCTAAAGGAGATCAGTCCTGAATATTCATTGGAGGACTGATTCTGAACCTGAAACTCCAATACTTTTGGCCACCTGATACAAAGAGCTGACTCATTGGAAAAGACCCTGATGCTGGGAAAGATTGAAGGTGGGAGGAGAAGGGGACCACAGAGGATGAGACATGAGTTTGAGTAAACTCCAGGAGCTGGTGATGGACAGGGAGGCCTGACGTGCTGCAGTCCGTGGGGTTGCAAAGAGTCGGACACGACTGAGTGACTGAACTGAACTGAATGCCATGATTAAGTGAGATTTATTCCAAGGATTCAAGGATGATTCAACATGCATATAATCAATGTGATACACTAGTTAACTAAATGAAAGACAAAAATCATTTGATCATCAAAAGATATAGAAAAAGCATGTAACAAAATTCAGCCACCATCTGTAATAAAAACTCACCAAAAACTAGGCAAAGTGGAAAACTTTCTCAACATAATAAAGGCAATATAGAACAAGCCTGCCACTACCATTATATTCAATGGTAAAAAGCTGAAAGCTTTTTCTCTAGGATCAGGAACAAGGCAACTTTTATTCAATATAGAGTTAGAAGTCCTAGCAAACCCAATTAAGCAAAGAGGAAAAGATATCTGTATCAGAAGAATGAATTAAAATTATCCAATTACAGTCAAAATGATATATGGAAAATCCTAAAGAATACACCGAAATTGTTAGATAAATGAACTCAGTAGATTTGCAATATAAAGTCAATAAACCAAAATTAGTTGAATTTTCATCCTCTAACAATCTCTAAGAGAAATTCAGAAAAAAATCCATTTCCAATTGCATTAAAAAGATTAAAATATCTGGGAATGAATTTAACCAAGAAGGTAAAAGTCCTGTACACTGAAAATCATAAGACATTTTGATTAAAGAGATGGAAGGTGACATAAACAAATGAGAAGATATTCCATGTTCATAAATTAGAAATATTTGATGATGTGTGTGTGCTTAGTCGCTCATTCTTGCCCAACTCTTTGCAACCCCATGGACTGTAGCCCTCTAGGCTCCTCTGTCCATGGGGATTCTTCATTCGAGAATACTGGAGTGGGTTGCCATGCCCTCCTCCAGGGGATCTTCCCAACTTAGGGACTGAACCCAGGTCTCCTGCATTGTAGTCAGGTTCTTTAACATCTGAGCCACCAGGAAAGCCCATGTTTGATAATAATATTGTGAAAATGTCCGCACTATCCAAAACAATCTACAGATTCAATGCAATCTCCATCAAAATTTCATGGCATTTTACACAGAAACAGAACAACCCTAAAATTTATATATAATCATGAAAAATGTCAAATAGCCAAACAATCTTAAGAAAGCAGATCAAAGCTGAAGACAACCTACAGAATGAAAGTAATTGTAAACCACATAACAGATGAAGAGTTAATATTCAAGGTATGAAAAGAACTCACACAAGTCAATAAAAATAACAAAAACAAAAAATTTGAATTAAAAATGGTCAGAGGGACTGAAAAGACATTTTTCCAAAGATGACATGAAGGTGACCAACAGGTACATGAAAAGATGTTCAACATCACTAGTTAGTTACCACAGCAATGAAATATCAAAACAATAATGAGATATAACCTCACACCTGTTAGGATTGCTATCATCAAAATTACCTGATATAAAAAATGTTGGTGAGGGTGTGGAGAAAATGGAGCCCTTGTGCATTGTGGGTAGGAAGGTAAATTGGTTCAACCACTGTGGAAAACAGAGTAGAGTTTCCTCTACTATGAAAGTAGAGCTACCATATGATCTGTACTTTACATGGCTCTGCGGTAAAAGAATCCATCTGCAATGAAGGAGATGCAGGTTCGACCTGATCCCCGGGGAGGGCATGGCAGCCCACTCCAGTATTCTTGCCTGGGAAATTCCATGGACAGAAGAGCCTGGTGGGCTATGGTCCATGGGGTTGCAACGAAGCAGACATGACTGAAGTGACTGAGCACCATATGAGCCACTTTTGGGAATATATCCAACAGAAATAAACAGTATACTGAAGAGACAGCTTTACTCCCATATTTATTGCATCATTATTCATAATTGCTGTGGTTTAAGACCATTCACAAAATTGGAATGTGGATTACAGATTATGTTAGAGTACTGTATCAATATTAACCACCATAATTAAATTCAGAAAATTTATCTAAGAATGTTCTTGTTTGCAGGAAACTCACACTGAAGCATTAATGGTTAAGATGGCCTTATATATGCAGCATGCTTTCAAGTGGTTCAGAAAATAAAGATAAAAGTGTGTGTGTGTGTGTGTGTGTGTGTAGATACTGAGACAGAATAATCAAATGTTTTACTACATTAACCAGTAGTAAAAGCTGATGACTCTGGGTATAGGGTTTCCTTTCATTATTCTTCTAAATTTTAATCTTTCTATTATTTCAAAACTTTAAAAGTTCTAAAGGGAGTCGTGTTTCAATTAACTGTTTTACACTCTTTGCTCTTATTCTTTCAATTAGACTTTTTTAAAACAATTTCTTTCTCTCTGCCACCCATGGCTCAACTGCATTTCACTGTGACAACTTTAAGAATACTAATTGTCTCATGAGTCATTGGATCATAGCAAAAATCACATTCCCTCTACAGTCCCAGTAAAATACATTTAATTTCATGCAATCTTGCTGTGATTCTAAGAATTTTGATGTAACCGAAACAAAGGAGTACCACATGGGTATACAACCAAGTTACTAGTGTAATTTTTATAACACAGAGAATAACTATTTTTATTATTTAAATTATTATTATTATTATTAAATTATTATTATGTAAATATGAACAGCAACCAACTTCTCATATAGCTTAATGAACTGCAGGTTAGTTCAGATCTAGTAATGTGTAGCACAACTTCAGAATTCAAATAAGTTCAGTTATAAGAAGTTAAAAGAAGTAAGGGGGAAAAAAAAAGGTTAGGGATGGAAAATTCTCAGTAGCTTTCATGTCTTACCTAGGGATATGTTCACACTGCCCAGTTATACATATTTCATATTAATATGGATATATACTTACATAGACATACACATATACTTGAAGTGAAAGTCACCTAGTCGTGTCCGACTCTTTGCGACCCCATGGACTATACAGTCCATGGAATTCTCCAGGCCAGAATACTGGCATGAGTAGCCATTCCCTTCTCCAGGGGATCTTCCCAACCCAGGGATCGAACCCACGTCTCCCACATTGCGGGCAGACACTTTAACCTGAGCCATCAGGGAAGCCCTAGCTTAATGGCTATTAAGTTACAGGAGTAGACAGCGATTGAACTCCATTCTTATTTTAAGGTTACTTCCACCTTAAGATCTTCTGTCTATATCCATGACAACAGGAGTGAACAAAGAATTTAGAATGTTTTTCAACAATTCAAGTCAAAAACAAAAGGGCCTTGATTAACTGCTAGTAAACATGTAACAAAACAAACAGTTATGCAGAGTACTTGGCATATTCTGATGGAATGCAATTCAACTTACATGTAGATAGCAGACTATGAGAACACTTTTCATGTCTCTGTGATATCTAATATTATTCTAGTAATTGCATCTATTTAGAGTTGAGGAGCTGAAGCACAGTTTAACTTACTCAAAATATAGAAACAAGCCAGGCATCTTTACATGAGCAGCATGGTAAAGAATATTCTTGATTGAAGATTTTGATTGAATCAATCACCTGCATTTGCTCTTTGGAGAGGTATATTTGGAGTGATGGATACTTGGACCACTCAACTGATTGCACTGCAGGATAGAGTGCTGTAGATTTCCTGTGGGTTTTGGAGCTTAAATAGTGAACTTTTCTCCGACCCTTAAAGTACAGACCCCTGCCTTCGTCCAATAACATTAGTATATATTTATCTTGTGAAAGGACAATGTACCCTCTAAGCAGTTTCAGATTCCTTCATCTTTAAGTATATATACTTTTTGAGAAGATAAACAAATATAAAAGAAGCAAATTTAGCGGCATAAGAGACTGACAATACTTTAACTTCTTATATTTCTGTTGATTAATTCATGGATGCAAATTCCAAGTTGAACCTGGTATTTGGTCAAACCCAGTAAGGTGAAGTGGTTATGAGCATGGGATTTAGAAGCAGATTTCTGGATTTGAATCCTTGTCCAATGCTGGGTACCAGGGGCAAGCTAATTAACCTCTCTAAAACTCAGCTTCCTCATCTATAGATTGAGGGTAATGACAAAATCAGTGTCACATAATTGTTTTGAAGACTGCATGTGTCCGCGTGTATGAGAAAACTGTTATATAAAAACAGTGCTCAGCATATTGTGTGCGCTCAAGGGCTCAGTCGTGTCTGACTCTCTGTGACCCCATGGACTATAGCCCTGCAGGCTCCTCTGTGCATGGAATTTTCCAGGCTAGAATACTGAAAGTGAAAGAGAGTGAAGTCGCTCAGTTTTTTCCAACTCTTTGAGACCCCATGGACTGTAGCCTACCAGGTCCCACCATCCATGGGGTTTTCCAGGCAAGAATCCTGGAATGGGTTGCCATTTCCTTCTCTAGGAGATCTTCCCAAGCCAGGGAGTGAACCGGATCTCCCACATGGTAGGCACTGTAGGCAGACGCTTTACCACCTGTTCAGTTCAGTTCAGTTGAGTTGCTCAGTCATGTCCGACTCTTTGCGACCCCATGAATCGCAGCACGCCAGGCCTCCCTGTCTATCACCAACTCCTGGAGTTCACTCAGACTCACGTCCATCGAGTCAGTGATGCCATCCAGCCATCTCATCCTCTGTCGTCCCCTTCTCCTCCTGCCCCCAATCCCTCCCAGCATCAGAGTCTTTTCCAATGGGTCAACTCTTCGCATGAGGTGGCCAAAGTACTGGAGTTTCAGCTTTAGCATCATTCCTTCCAAAGAAATCCCAGGGCTGATTTCCTTTAGAATGGACTGGTTGGATCTCCTTGCAGTCCAAGGGACTCTCAAGAGTCTTCTCCAACACCACAGTTCAAAAGCATCCATTGTTCAGCGCTCAGCCTTCTTCACAGTCCAACTCTCACATCCATACATGACCACAGGAGAAACCATAGCCTTGACTAGATGGACATTAGTCGGCAAAGTAATGTCTCTGCCTTTTTTTTTTTTACTTTACAATTCTGTATTGGTTTTGCCATACATTGACATGAATCCACCACGGGTGTACATGCGTTCCCAAACATGAACCCCCCTCCCACCCCTCTCCCCACAATATCTCTCTGAGTCATCCCCGCATACCAGCCCCAAGCGTGCCATATCCTGCATCGGACATAGACTGGCAATTCGATTCTTACATGATATTATACACGTTTCAATGCCATTCTCCCAAATCATCTCACCCTCTCCCTCTGAGTCCAAAAGTCCGCTATACACATCTGTGTCTTTTTTGCTGTCCTGCATACAGGGTCATCATTGCCATCTTTCTAAATTCCATATATATGCATTAGTATACTGTATGGGTGTTTTTCTTTCTGGCTTACTTCACTCTGTATAATCGGCTCCAGTTTCATCCATCTCATCAGAACTGATTCAAATGTATTCTTTTTAATGGCTGAGTAATACTCCATTGTGTATATGTACCACAGCTTTTTTATCCATTCATCTGCTGATGGACATCTAGGTTGTTACCATGTCCTGGCTATTATAAACAGTGCTGCAATGAACATTGGGGTACATGTGTCTCTTTCAATTCTGGTTTCCTCAGTGTGTATGCCCAGCAGTGGGATTTTGAATATACTATCTAGGTTGGTCATAAATTTTTTCCAAGGAGTAAGCGTCTTTTAATTTCATGGCTGCAGTCACCATCTGCAGTGATTTTGGAGCCCCCCAAAATAAAGTCTGACACTGTTTCCACTGTTTCCCCATCTATTTCCCATGAAGTGATGGGACCAGATGCCATGGTCTTCGTTTTCTGAATGTTGAACTTTAAGCCAACTTTTTCACTCTCCTCTTTCACTTTCATCAAGAGGCTTTAGTTCCTCTTCGCTTTCTGCCATAAGGGTGGTGTCATCTGCATATCTGAGGTGATTGATATTTCTCCCGGCAGTCTTGATTCCAGCTTGTGTTTCTTTCAGTCCAGCGTTTCTCATGATGTACTCTGCACAGAAGTTAAATAAGCACGGTGACAATATATAGCCTTGACATACTCCTTTTCCTATTTGGAACCAGTCTGTTGTTCCATGTCCAGTTCTAACTGTTGCTTCCTGACCTGCATACAGATTTCTCAAGATGCAGGTCAGGTGGTCTGGTATTCCCATCTCTTTCAGAATTTTCCACAGTTTATTGTGATCCACACAGTCAAAGGCTTTAGGATAGTCAATAAAGCAGAAATAGATGTTTTTCTGGAACTCTCTTGCTATTTCCATGATCCAGCGGATGTTGGCAATTTGATCTCTGGTTCTTCTGCCTTTTTGAAAACCAGCTTGAACATCAGGGAGTTCACGGTTCACGTATTGCTGAAGCCTGGCTTGGAGAATTTTGAGCATTACTTTACAGGCATATGAGATGAGTGCAATTGTGCGGTAGTGTGAGCATTCTTTGGCATTGCCTTTCTTTGGGATTGGAATGAAAATGGTCCTTTTCCAGTCCTGTGGCCACTGCTGAGTTTTCCAAACTTGCTGGCATATTGAGTGCAGCACTTTCACAGCATCATCTTTCAGGATTTGAAACAGCTCCACTGGAATGCCATCACCTCCACTAGCTTTGCTCGTAGTGACGCTTTCTAAGGCCCGCTTGGCTGCTACTTCCTACTCCAGGGGACCGTCCTGACCCAGGGGTCAAGCCAGTGTCACTGTGTCTCCTGCACTGGCAGGTGGATTCTTTACCAGCATGCCTCCTGGAAACCTGAAAACCCTACTCAGCAGAGTATGAACAATCAACAAATTACTATCTCCTCAGAAGAGGCACTATAGAAAATTGAAATCAGTGCTTTTTCTATCTTAAATCCTCATGGATTAAGCAAACACTCAAAACTGAGACAAGCATTTTTGGGGCATGTACGCTTCTGATAACAAGGGCATTCATGTACTCCTACATGGATGTACAGAACCTGGGCCACCACAAGCAGAGACAGGGCACCAAAGAGAGCCATTGATAGCACAAAGCTGAAAGCCACAACTCTGACCTGAGTCAAACTGTAGGAATGTCCAAATAGAGGTAATGGAGGCCTAGAACCCAGGCTAAGCTCTGCTTGAACAAGGGGTGAAAAAAAGTATCATTGAAGGCAACTGGCTGGCAAGGTATTGCCTTCCTGCATTCTTGGCATCTGTTTTGCAGGATCGATTTATTCCTTTCATTTGATGGACCCCAAGATTCTGGAAGGCAGTAATTATTATCATTCTTTTATTTGCAAAATACCCCTATGCTTGGCATGTTACCAGATGCTTAATAATTAGGGTAAGCATATGACCTAGTTTACCTTGGGAAAGCCTGATTTATACATTTAATTCCCACATAATTATTAATAGCATTTCCATTTCACTCTCAAAAGTTAACACAGCTTGGATAATCAATTACACATCTTTCCCATTAATAGCAGTAGCTGAATGAACAAATTTTCCCTATCCATATATCTCTGTATTCTACATCTGATTTATGTTCCCTGTCTTTTTAGTATTTTCCTCTACAAATAAATAAGTGAAGGAAATATTATATTCTGTTAGGTATAGGTCTTTTGTATTTTTATTTTAATTTATTTTTCCTTTTTATTGAATTGAGACAAAGCAGTGGAAAGTTGCATGTTACCTAATAGAAAACAGTATACCTTTGAATATATTTAACCTTCATGAGAGTTAGCATAACTATAACAGAAAAGGCCATTTCAGAGAAAGTATGGGAGAAGCAATTTTCAACTGACTGTAGTAAAGGCATCTACTATCAAAGTGAAAGTGAAAATCGTTCAGTCATATCCAACTCTTTGCGACCCCACGGACTATACAATCCATGGAATTCTCCAGGTGAGAAAACTAGCGTGGGTAGCCTTTCCATTCTCCAGGGGATCTTCCCAACCCAAGGATCGAACCCAGGTCTCCCACATTGCAGGTGGATTCTTTACCAGCTGCAAGAGAAGCCCTCCACTAAAAACTGGGCAAAAAATACCCTGCTTCCTTGATCACATCGCCACATATTTGAACCATCTGGGGGTAGTTATTGTTTCAGATTATTTTATTAATACAACAACACTTGAATAATGTACTATTATAACTACCAGATAGATTCAAATATAATAGGAGGCTTCCAAACTTTGTTTTAAAAAGGACTGTGATATTTCAAATTTGCTCCAAATTGGAAATGTTCACAATTTCATGGAAGCAACTCAGAAATACTGTAAGAATTCTATTTGCTGATACACTCAAACATTACTGCTATCAATTCTATTTCTTTTTTCTCATCCATTCATTTTGAAAGATATAATTCAGTTCAGTTAAAAATTCTGCAGGTATTTTATCCTCTTTCACATAATTTATCTCAATTGAATTCCAACCAACCAGAATATCACCTTCATTTGCTGCAATGACATATTCAATTACTAGTAACTAAAGGCATTATTTGGACTGTTTATAACTCTTGGAAGTTTCTGCTAATGCAAGAAAACTTAGAACCCATTTAAAGGGCTTATTGTTACTATTTTTCAAAAAAAAAAAAAAAATCACAGAAACAGCAGTGTTTCTGTTAGTAAAGATTGGGCTTCTCCCTCCCCACCAGCTCTTTCCCTATCCTTTAGCTTGGCTCATTCTGCATGGTGCTTCTTATCACATTTACATCATTTAATTGCAAACAAAAATTATATTAGTTTCAGTGAGATTAAGACCAAAAATATTAATCTGAATTAGTCTTTACCTTCTATCTTTTTCCTCCAAAAATGTCAAGGGAAGCTCCATTGTTTATCTAATTTGTGGGTGAGTTATGAGGTTGAATGTAATAAATTTTATACTTTAAATTCTTAAATGAGCATAACTACACAAGTATGGTTTCTAAACATCCATATATTTTAGCCATACTAAGTATTCACTGGATAACTGCTAACATTTCAATGGACAAGAAATGTTTTTATATGGCGAGTCCAATTTAAATTTCAAAAAATCACTGAGGGTAAAATTTGGTAGAACTATTTTTATTAATATTTAAAACATATGTTTGCTACATCTAAAATGGTGTTTGCTCATCTGCTTTAAATTCCTATTTTAAAATCCTTGGCATACGGATGTCTGGAAAGTCTGTAGGTTTAAACCATCTATTTTCTCATTATTTCTTTATCCTACCAAGTTTAAAAGATAATATGTCACACCACTGCCTTTATAAGCTATTCTTGACCACATATTTTGGGTGCACTCTTAGAACATATTATACTAGAAGCTGGAAACTGGTGACTGATTTTCACTATAGATATAGGATAACATAATTTAGAGAAACTGATTTATCAGTAGCTGATTATCTCCATGTTGAAAAGGCTTTTACTTCCTGATATTTTTTAGTAAATCTTTTTTGAAAACAAAGCAACAGCCAATAACTACTTTAAAAGCCTGACTTGCTACAAAAAAGGAATAATGTGTCTAGAATATTTGATAGATTATGCAAATTACAATGAACCTAGTAGATTTAGTTGGCCCAAGTGGTGCTTAAATGTTAACATTCTATAGTAATCATTTGATTATTCACCCTTTTTTTTCTCAATTTGATACTGCTTTGCCTGATTGAAAATTATTTTCTAGTCTAATAGTAGATTCTGCAAACAGATAAGTGATTAGCTTGCTACCCTTATAAGCATAACCAGTGACCAGTGAAATTTTATTGACAGAAAAAAGCATAGGCCAGCAGAAGTTATTATCTGAGTTCCAGTCTGTTGATCCAACATTGTAATATGTGACTATGCATGTGAGCATCTTTGTGGGAGTAGGTTTTGAACTTTTATATAACCCTCAACAAAGCTCAAGACCCCAAAATGCTTGAGAACAAGTACACCACACTTCATCACAGAGGCACCCTCCATTCAACTGCCTGTGTACCTCCACCATCTGCCCAAGGCTTCATTGATTCACCATATGTGTATTGAACATCTACACTATCAGCCCATTGGGGAAAATAATGCTTAAGTACAGACTCTGTATTTTTGTAGCTTACAGACTCTTAAAGTGGACAGGAACAGAAATTATTACAAAATGTGATAAAACCTGTGACTGACAATAGAGGTATCTTCAAAATGCTGAGAAACTATTCAAATAAGATCAGAGTTGATCATGTGGAAGAGTGGAGGTTTCACAGAGAATATGGCATTGACCTGTATTTGGATAGGTAAAAATGAAGACAAGAAGATTCTGAGCTTCGGGAACAGGATAGGAAAATGGTAGAACAGAGGTGTGAAAATTTTGAGGAAGAGCAAAAGTGGCTTGAGTGTAGTATAAGAGGGTGCAGTAGATAATTAGACCAGAAGTAGGAAAGGACTCAGTGTAAAGGGATTTACATGGCAGGTAAGTAACTCATTAAGTAAGATAATAGTTCTCAATATGGGGGTTCATGCATCCTTTCTATTGACCCTGGAAGAAGTCTAAATACTATCATTAATATTTTAAAAATTCTATGAAGACAGATACTTGCACAAGATAAAAATGTTTAGTTTTGTGCTGAGATTTTATTTAAAAGGCACTGTTAATTAATGTATTTAGGGAATCAAAATGTTTCAAAACATAGGGTTCATGAAAGAAGAGTAAAGATATCTTTGGCAAAGTTTGAAAAATGTTGCTACTGAATCTTTGAAGTTGGATTCTAGATTTAAGGATTTGTGTACACTTGGATGTGGAGATCAAGGGACAGTAGATGAATGAAATCAATCCCATCTTCTTATCCTAATCATAGATAGATATAGATACTCTCCTTTAAACAGACATTCCATTCATTTAGGAAATAAAAAAAGGTATTCAACAGATAACCTCTATAAACCCACTCCTGGAGATTAGGGCTGGGTGTATCAATTTAGTGCAGTATTATTATTGTTGTTTTTTAGTCACTAAGCTGTTACTGACTGTTTTGCAACCCCATGGACTGTAGACCACCAGGCTCCCCTGTCCATGAGATTTCCAGGCAAGAATACTGGAGTGGGTTGCCATTTCCTTTATTGGGAGAGTGTAAAACAAAAAAGGAATCCTTAGTGAACACAAATATTGAAGGGCTAAATGGACATGACAGCTATAAATACAATGTGTGATCCTTGATAGATCCTAAATTGAGCAGGGTGAGGAGCTACAGAAGACATTATTAGGCAATAGGGCAAATCAAAATACAGATTACGTATTATATAATAAAATTGTTGTTGTTTAGTCGCCAAGTCATGTCCAGCTCTTTTGCGACACCATGATCTATAGCCTGCCAGGCTCCTTTGTCCATGTGAATTTCCTAGGCAAGAATACTGGAGTGGGTTGCCATTTCCTTCTCCAGGGGATTCTTCCCAACCCAGGGATCAAACTCGCATCTCCTGCACTGGCAGGCAGATTCTTTACTACTGAGTACCCAGGGGAGCCCATATAATAAAATTACACAGTGTTAAATTTCCAAAGAGTAATTGTTTTCAGGAGATACAGGTATGTGTATGGAGGTAGGGTGAGGAAAGAGTTAAATTAGGAAAATGTGAATTATTAATAATTGGTGAATCTAAATGAAAGGTATGTGAATAGTGATTACTGTATACTATTCCTGCAACTTTTCTGCAAGTTTAGAGTGTTCAAAATCAAAAGGGAACAAAAAGGTAGATCTAGAAAAAAAATAAACTGGTAAAAGAGGAAAGTTGGCATGGAAATCAAGAAAGACAAGCACTGGATTAGAGTATTGGTATGAAGTTAGCCACCACTCACTTCAACTTTTGGAAGAACATTTGTCTCTGAAAGAAAGAAGAGAGGAATACTTTAAAGGGAAGACACCATTTGTAAGATACTATCTGAAGACTGATATGTTATAAGTTAGTAAAGGAAGGAGACTTTGAAAGGAGATCAGTTATATTATTTTAGCTACTAAGCCCAGGAGTTAATGCTTAAAAGCAAATACATATTTTGAAGGAGGACTGTACAAAAACTGTCTCTAAGAACTATTTTAACCAAAATGCATTTGTTAAAGGCAAAAGTCTCTTGAAATTTTTCCATGATGACTTTTTATTTCAATTATTTGCAGCCATTGCAGAGTTCATTAGTTAGTATTTCCTACAAGTCTTTTGAAAGAAGCCTTTTTTAGAGAAGATTTTTTCACCTTCTGAATGGTGATAATATATATCGCCATTATAATATATATATAAATTATAATTAGCATCTTTTGAGTACTTATTATCTTCTATGTACCAGGCAAAGAGCTTTGGCTGCAGAGCCAGGTTTGACCCTTACAGAAATTCTATTTGGAGACATAAATTTTATTGATATCTCAAAAATTTTGCCAATTTTACTAGGGAACGAAATATGTGAGATGTAATTACATGTCTAAGGTCATTTAATTGAAGGTCATGGAGTCAGGACTCAAATCAAAGCTCTCTGATTCTAAAGTTGTGTTCTAAAACATAGGATATTTATTTTGTTTGAGAAAAATTAATATCCTAAATAGTATTACCAAGTTTTCATTAATTTCATAATTTCAATAACATTGATATTTATATAAATCAGATTGATTATATTCTTTGTAGCTGAAGATGGATACACTATATACAGTCAGCAAAAACAAGACCTGGAGCTGACTGTGGCTCAGATTATGAACTCCTGTAGAGAAATACATTAGACTGTTCAGGTATGATCAAAATCAAATACCTTATGATTACACAGTGGAGCTGACAAATAGATTCAAGGGATTGGGTCTCATAGACAGAGTGCTTGAAAAACTATGGATGGAAGTGTATAACACTGTACAGGAGGTGGTGACCAAAACCATTCCCAAGAAAAAGAAATGCAAGAAGGCAAAGTGGTTGTCTGAGGAGGTCTTACAAAGAGCTGAGAAAAGAGAAGTGAAAAGCAAAGGAGAAAGGGAAAGATATACCTAACTGAATGCAGAGTTCCAGAGAATAGCTAGGAGAGATAAAAAAAAAGCCTTCCTAAATGAACAATGACATAGAGGAAATAGAGGAAAACAATACAATGGGAAAGACTAGAGATACCTTCAAGAAAATTACAGATACCAAGGGAATATTTCATGCAAAGATGAGCACAATAAAGGACAAAAACAGCAAGGACCTAACAGAAGTAAAAGAGATTAAGAAGAAGTGGCAAGAATATACAGAACTGTACAAAAAGGTCTTAATGACCAGGATAACCATGATGGTGTGGTCACTCCCCTAGAGTCAGACATCCTTGGAGTATAAAGTCAAGTAGGCTTTAGGAAGCTTTATTATGAACAAAGCTAGTGGAGATGATGGAATTCCAGCTGAGCTATTTCAAAACCTAAAAGATGATGCTACGAAAGTGCTGCATTCAATATGTCAGCAAATTTACAAAATTCATCAGGGGCCACAGGACTGGGAAAGGTAAGTTTTCATTCTAATCCCAAAGATAGTCAATGCCAAAGAACATTTATACTACCTTAAAACTGCACTCATTTTACATGTGAGCAAGGTAATGCTCAAAAGCCTTCAAGTAGACTTTAAGAGTACATGAACTGATAATGTCCAGATGTTCAAGCTGGATTTAGAAAAGGCAGAGAAACCAGAGATCAAATTGCCAGCATCTGCTGGATGATAGAAAAAGCAAGGAGATTCCAAAAAAAAGTCTACTTCTGCTTCATTGACTGCACTAAAGCTTTTGATTGTGTAAATTACAACAAACTCTGGGAAATTCTTCAAGAGTTGGGAATACCAGAGCACCTTACCTGTCTCCAGAGAAACCTGTATTCAAGACATGAAGCAACAGTTAGAACAGGACATGGAACAACATACTGGTGCAAGATTGGGAAAGGAGTACATCAAGGCTGTATATCGTCACCTTGCTTGTTTAACTTCTATGCAGAGTACATCATGCAAAATGCCCGGTTGGATGAAGCACAAGCTGGAATCAAGATAGCCAGGAGAAATATCAAAAATCTCATATGCAGAAGATACCCCTCTAATGGTAGAAAGCAAAGAACAAAAAAGCCTCCTGAGGGTGAAAGAGGAGAGTGAAAAACTGGCTTAAAACTCAACATTCAAAAACTAAGATCATGGCATCTGGTTCCATCACTTCATGGCAAATAGATGGGAAAAAGTGGAAACAGTGACAGATTTTATTTTCTTGGGCTCCAAAATCACTACAGATGGTGACTGCAGCCATGAAATTAAGATATTTGCTCCATGGAAGAAAAGCTATGACAAACCTAGACAGTGTATTAAAAAGCAGAGATCACTTTGCCAACAAAGGCCAGTAGAGTCAAAAGCTATGATTTTTCCAGTAGTCACACATGGATGTGAGAGGTGTACCATAAAAAAGGCTGAGGGCCAAAGTATTGATGCTTTCAACATGTGGTGCTGGAGAACACTCTTGAGAGTCCCTTGGAAAGCAAGGAGATCAAACCAGTCAGTCTTAATGGAAACCAACCCTGTATATTCATTGGAAGGACTGATGCTGAAGCTCCAATATTTTGGCCACCTGATGCGTAGAGCTGACCACTGGAAAAGACCCTGATGCTATGGAAGATTGAGGGCAAGAGGATAAAGGGGCAACAGAGGATGACATGATTGGATGGCATCACCAATTCAATACACAAGAGTTTTAGCAACCTCTGGGAGATAGTGAAGGACCGGGAAGCTTGGTGTGCTGCAGTTCATGGGGTCACAAGGAGTCAGACACAACTTAGTGACAGAACAACAACAAATAGACCTTAAATCTCAATGTAATAGGTTTATAAGTTGCCCTCCCCCCTTTTTTCCTAACTTGAAACATTTTGCAAAATAGATTTTCTATTCATTCATACCCATTTATTTGGGAAATTGGTTTGCCTCTGTATGACTGACTGCAACTGATAAGACATGTTGGTGCCACGTCTTGAGGGAGGAGGGAATGAGAGAAATCTACAGATCCTGGCAAATGCCACATCTTGGAATAGTGTAGAAAACTTCCCTATTTCTCCTTCCTTCTCCTACTCCAGAAAACAAAGAGCCACCAATTCCAAAGTCTAACTGACCTCCTCCTCACTCCCACTCTTGTTTATCAAGGATTCTTTCAAAGAAACACATCTTTAAAAATGAAGCCCTTGTGAAAGCATCATGCTGCTGCTGCTAAGTCGCTTCAGTCGTGTCCGACTCTGTGCAACCCCATAGATGGCAGCCCACCCGGCTACCCCATCCCTGGGATTCTCTAGGCAAGAATACTGGAGTGGGTTGCCCTTTCCTTCTCCAATGCATGAAAGTGAAAAGTCAAAGTGAAGTCGCTCAGTCGTGTCTGAATCTTCGCCACCCCATGGACTGCAGCCTACCAGGCTCCTCCGTCCATGGGATTTTCCAGGCAAGAGTACTGGAGTGGGGTGCCATTGCCTTCTCCAGTGAAAGCATCATACCATGTCTTAAAAAACAAAAAACACCACTTAAGAATTCATTCTTCCTACTGAACATGAGTATTCCCAAGAATTCACATAAAAAAAAGAGGCCTAGACTAAAACCTTGGCACAATTCTTGCCCAAACCAAATAAAACCAGGAGATGATGCCCAAGGCCAGCAGTTCTGGTAAGGAATGATGAGTTACTTCCTGAGGATATGAGACCTCAGAGTTCTGTTCGTTTAGAAGAGACCTAACTCTGATTATAGAAAAGCCTAATTGAAACATGAATAATCTTTATGTGATCATAGGTAAATATTTTTTCAATGGGAAACAGATTTTAATGGAGTGATACTTTCCATAAATTCAGCAGAAATACATCAAGAGGCAACAAATAATTACCAGTGAAAAATCAGGGTCAAACATTGTCTGTTGGTTGAACAAACACACATGTTTCAATTTCTTGTATGAAAAAAGGCTTTTTCAATTTCTTGTATGAAAATACTCATATAAGAGTAGTTTCAATTTCTTATATAAACTTCTATACCTGCTCAATTAGGCCTTATTTCAGGCTTTCAGAAATAGTCAGTGATAGGCATTGAGTGGTAGAGAATCTGCCTGCAATGCAGCAGACACTAATCCCTGATCTGGGAAGATCCCCTGGAGAAGGAAATGTCAACCCATTACAGTATTCTTACCTAGAAAATCCCATTGACAGAAGAGTCTGATGGGTTACAGTCCACAGGGTCACAAGGTATCAGACATGACTTAGCAACTAAACAACAACAAAGCATTGAGTGAAATGATAAATCAGCCATAGCTGATGGATGGACCAGAGGAAATAGAACATCAAGAATTGGTGGGGCAGGGCAGGGTGGGAGAGCAATGATTTAGAAGCCCTACCCCTAGAGAGACTCAGAAGATTACAGTTGTATCGATTTGAAAATGCATAACTGATCCAAAAGTGAATATTTGGTTTAATTAGGTTTCTCATAGTTCAAATAAAACTTACTAAGCATTTGAACAAATACACTTGAAAAAAAACTAAGTGAGGCAATCATCTTGGAAAACAGCCTTGAGGGTCCTCAAAAGATTAAACAGAGTCACTATATGATTCAACAATTTTAATACTTTTAGTTGTATACCTAAAAGAAATGAAAATATAGGCCCACACAAAAATTGGTACATAGACATTTGTAGCAGCACTTTTCTTAATAGTCAAAATGTGGAAACAACCCAAATGTGCATCTGGTGAACAGATAAAATATGGTATATATTATACAGTGAAATTAAAAGGAACCAATTATTGATACACGCTACAACATGGATGAACCTTGAAACCATTATGCCAAGTGAAAGAAGCTTGTCACAAAACACCACATATTTCATGACTCCATTTACATGAAATGTCCAGAAGAGGCAAATTTCTAGAGAAATACTAGTGGTTGTCTAGAAAGAGAGAGATAGGGCTGGAGGGTGACAGCTAATGGGAATGGGTTTTTGGGGGGATAATAAAAATGTTCTAAAATTAATTGTGACGAAGGTTGTACCAACTCAGAATTACATGAGTGAGTTGTGTAATAGGTAAATTATCTCTTAATAAAACTGTTACCAGGAAAAAAAAAATCCATCTAATTTAACTAACAAAGGCAAAATAAAATAAAATAAAATAAAATAAAATAAAATAAAAACAAGAATCATTTCCCTTTTGTCTTCTTTCCTGTTATACTGGTGGCTCTTTGTGAAGATCCAGGCTTCAGATCCATTTTTTTAAACCAAGTTGATCTCACCGCAGTGGATCTTGGAAAAATAAAAGTTTAGATGTGTAGCATACAGCATCTATGATTGGGGAACAGCAAGAAATAAAACAGAAAATATAGGACTTGCAACAAGGTAACCTCCAGTCTCAAGACTTGCCCTTGCCATTAACTATCTGGTTAACCTTGAAAAGGTACACTAAACTGTTAGCCTCAGTTTTACTGATTTGTAGAATTTAATTGCACAGCAATGAGAAGGACCTTACATAACTGTAGATCAAAAAAATAGTTTCCTTCATTCACTAATCACTATGTTGGGGTTATAACTAGGGACTTGCAGACCCTCGGGGAGGCTGATAGAAGTTAGCTCTGGATTAGCTTTGAGAGCAGATGGGAAAGCACTTGATCCTGATAAAAAATTTAAGGAATGAACCTCTCAGGAAAGGTAGAGCCTTGGCTGATTCTTGAACATGGAGGATTTAGGCAAGCAGGAGGGTGCAGTGGTGGAGCTGAGGTTTGAAGAAGGAGAAGCTAGACAAATGCTCAGAAGTGCATATAAGCAGTATGTTCAAGGAATTGCATGTAGTCAGACATGATGAACAGTGGTTCTCAAACAATGATGCCCAGACCTTTAACATCAACATCACACAGAAACTTGCTATGGATGCAAATCTCAGTTCACATCACAGACCTGTTGAATCAGAAGATGATTCTTGGGATGGAGCCCAGCAATCTGTGTTCTAATAAGGTGGTTGTGATGCCTGGTTAGACTTGAGAGCCATTGGACTAGAGCCTTGGGTTCTAGTAGCAAGAGATGTGTTTGCTTACCCTTGCTGCATATTTGCACAGTTTACAAAGGCAGTTTTATAGGTCAATTTATAAGCTGTATAAGTTACTTTAGGCTATTTATTAGGAAATACAGAAAAGGCTAAAGAAAAATGTAATCTCATTATCTAGACATACATATTGTTAGTATTTGGTGAATTACATAAATAGAGTTTTTTTGTAACATTGGGTCATAATGTACTTTTTTGTATTCCATTTTTGTTAATTTAATATTTTATGAGTATTTCTCCATGGATTTTGAATTCTATCAGTCCTAAAAACTCATGGAAAATATTTTCAGTGACTGCAAAGTATTTCATCATGTGAGTAGACCATAATTTAATTTACTACTTATTATTGTTGGAGATTTAGATTGTTTCAATAACTTTTATAAATAATACAATGATGAAAAACATTTTCCATAAGTATTTTTTCTACACTTTTACTTCCTATGGTAGATTTTTAGGGGTAGAGTTCTATGCTGAGTACCTACTCTTTGTATCTCTCCCTCTTCTGGTAACAGGCCCACCTTCTCTGGCTACCAGATTGTCAAGTGTCCTTGATTAGGCCAATTATGATGCTCCATACCTCTAACCACACAGGCCATCCAGATATGTGACAGGCTGGACCAATCAGCTTAATGAGTATTTTGCAGGGAAGCCATTCCCCTCCCCCTCTCAAGAGTAGAAAGAAACCAAGTCAGCTACAGAAAGCAATGACATTAATTTGTAGAGAGCAGAGATGAGAGTCTGAGAACATCCAAATTCTCAATGTTTTCTAATTTACTTATTCTTCCAAAACAAAAATCACTTAAAAAGTCTAGTTCAAGCTAGATGTATTAGTCCTGAGTGATACATAGGGCCTTGAAGGGTATGAGTACAATTGCATTAAAGCTATTCCTAATTCTGAGAACACTGACCAACTTCATAGTATCTAGCCTTCCTATTTGGAAGCATTTGATGTTTCTCCAGTTATAAGGATTTTATTTTATAATTTGCAGTAAAATTTTGTAATTTTCTTCATTTAGAAGCAATAATTCCTTATAAAGTATATTCTTAAACATGTTATTTTGGGTCGCCTTTGAGATTCTCTCCTGTATAGATTTCTAGAGTTGCTGTAACTAATGACCACAAACTTAAAACAATACAAATTTATCATCTTACTGTTTTGGAGGTCAGAGTCCAAAAGACGTCTCAGTGGGCTGAAATCGGGTGTCAGTAGGAATGTGTTCCCTCCAGAGGCCTCTTGTCTTTCCAGCTCCCTCAGTTTGAGCTGTTTGTTGGCTACTGGCCCCCTTCCATAGCCAAAGCCAGGAATGGCCATCGAGTCCTTCTCGGGGCGTCTTCCCTCTGCTTCTGAGTCTTCTGCTGCCTTCTCCCCTATTTAGAGATTCATGTGTTTACCTGGGCCCACCTGGAAATCTCCTTACTTTAAGGTCAGCTGATTACCAGCCTTATTCTATCTGCAACCTTAATTCTCCCTTGCCAGGTCACTTAGCATATTCATAGGTTCTGAAGACTGGAATGCAGATGTCTTTGGGGGATTATTATTGTACCTACTGTACCTTCATATACATATCAATTAGCTACTGTTTTTATACACATATGTATGTTTGTATGCGTGTGTATTAGATTTAATATATATGTAATTTTTCTGCTTTCACAGCAAAACTCCCCAAGCAATTGTATGTCTGTATTTTCTCTTGAATATATTGCAATTATGGTTTCAGTTTTTCTATTCTTTAGAAATTTATTCAAGGTTATCAATTACTTACACTATGCCAGACCCGGGGTTTATTCATTGTTCTCATCAGGGGATGCTTACTGACATTCATAAAGTCTCCATGTCTTGGCACGTGGAAAGCTTGTCTTTTTTGCTCCTAACACAGTGAAATGAAGGTTTTAATATGGGACAACTGGGATCCACGTTGTCATTATATGACTCAAACCCTTTCCAAATAATAATTGCATCCTTCCGCAGAGCCCCAGAGTCCTCCCGAGTCCTCTGTATACAGCTGGCAGATGAGGAAAGAGGTGAGAAAAGGGTGCATAGTTTGCTTTTTTCACAGGAGCTAGTGCAAGAACAGTGTACATGATGGTCATGATGTGCATAAAACATCCACACCCTGTCTGGCATGATTCAGTCTCCATGCACCATCTCACTGCCAGACATGGTGGAAACTGCCTCTAGCTGTGTGGTCAGGAGGAAGGAAAGACAGATGGGGATTAGGGAACACATGGTATTGTGTCTGATGCTCACCTGTCCTGTGCATTTGGTGTGATTGGTAACAGCCTTCCTGGGCCTTCACTGGGCTTCCCTGATAGCTCAGTTGGTAAAGTATCTGCCTGCAGTTCAAGAGACCCTGGTTTGATTCCTGGGTCAGGAAGATACTCTGGCGAAGGGATAGGCTACCCACTCCAGTATTCTTGAGCTTCCCTTGTGGCTCAGCTGGTGAAGAATCCGCCTGCAGCGTGGGAGACCTGGCTTTGATCCTGGGCTGGGAAGATCCCCTGGAGAGTGGAACGGCTATCCACTCCAGTGGCCTTCATTATTTCCCTGAGACCAACTCAGATAGTGTCTGGAAACTTCAGCCAATTTCAAAACCAATATAATTTGCACCAAATACAGGGCATGTGAGATGATTTAATTCTGTACTTATTTTTCTCTCCCCAAATTTTCCTTCTCCTATTTTCCATTTATCTTTAATAGTGTTCTGGTCTTCCTTACTACTGACTATTTTTTTACTCTTCCCCCAACTGTGGCAATAGTCTGTCATTTCCTACACAACCTTTGGAATCCATGTTCCATTGTGAACATGCATTACCCCCCTCTTCACACTTTTTATTCCCTCAAATAATTTCCTCTCTTTTTTGATAAAAGAACTTAAATGTGGACATTTCTCTGTGAACCTCTCTAGTGGACAATAAACATTTCCCTTAGTTCACATAAAAATGCTGGAAGAGGAAGTTGGCATTTTTTAACAAGAATTCTGCTGGTTTTTTCAAGCTCAATCCTTGGTATTTTTATTCTAAGATTTGGCCATACAGAATTTAATAACACTGAAAGACAAATAGTATTTGTTTATATACTTGCCAACAATTAGAATAAAGATTTACATATATTCATTTAATCTGCAAAAGAACAATTTCTTCTCCCCTTAATTTTGAAGAAAAAGCTCTCTTCCTTTAACATGTTGAATTTCATTCTGTTCAACCTCACAATTATTATCTGAAGGTCTTTGCTAATTATTATTTTTTAGAATTTTGTTTAATATTTGATCTGTCACAATCCCTTTTCATAATGACAATGACTACCATGTCTCACATGCCAATTATGGGCCAAATTTTAAGTGCCTTATGAGAACTGTCATATGTAATACTCTAAGACATTGGTACTTTTTACCTGCATTTTACAGAGTAGAAAAGAGGCACAGAAATATTTAAGAAATTGTCTTAGGGCATGTAGTTTCACAAGTGGAAGGGAAACATCTGTAACAGAGACCCAGCTGACAGGTGAACTCCAGCCCCTGCAGTTGTTGTTACAGTTTTCCAGTTGATGGTGCCTTTCTCATTTGGTACTCGACTTCTTCCATATGCTGACTGCTCTGCCTAGATGCTTGTTCCTCTTCTTTATAGCATGAATCCTGTCCCTGGCTAATTTTTGTGCTGGATCTCTTTTATCTACTTTATAAAATGCTAATACATTAAAAATAGAAACAAGGTGGGGATTTTTGTATGTATTATTTTAAAAATAATCATGTCCACATATTTTCTTTTTTTAGTTCTGCATTTATGGAATTTTGATGGTAAAATTAGAATCAAATTTATGTGCAATCTAGAGAAATGGTATCCAGTTCAGTTCAGTCGCTCAGTCGTGTCTGACTCTTTGCAACCCCATGAATCGCAGCACGCCAGGCCTCCCTGTCCATTACCAACTCCCGGAGTTCACTCAGACTCACGTCCATCGAGTCAGTGATGCCATCCAGCCATCTCATCTTCTGTCGTCCCCTTCTCCTCCTGCCCCCAATCCCTCCCAGCATCAGAGTCTTTTCCAGTGAGTCAACTCTTTGCATGAGGTGGCCAAAGTACTGGAGTTTCAGCTTCAGCATCATTCCTTCCAAAGAAATCCCAGGGCTGATCTCCTTTAGAATGGACTGGTTGGATCTCCTTGCAGTCCAAGGGACTCTCAAGAGTCTTCTCCAACACCACAGTTCAAACGCATCAATTCTTCAGCACTCAGCTTTCTTCACAAAATGGTATAGATGGTCCTATTTGCAAAGCAGAAATAAAAACACAGATATAGAGAACAAATGTATGGACACCAGGGGGGAAAGGGAAGGTGGGATGAATTGGGAAATTGGGACTGATATTTATACACTATTGATATTATATATAAAATAGATAACTAATGAGAATGTACTTATAGTACAGGGAACTCTACTCAATACTGTGTGGGGACCTGAATGGAAAGAAAACCCAAAAGGGAGAGGATATAAGTATACACATGGCTGATTCAGTTTGCTGTATGGTAGAAACTAACACATGGTAAAGCAACTGTACTCCAATGAAAATTAATTAGGAAAAGAATTAGGGTTTGATTTTCATGAGGTCACCAATTAGCTACATTTAAAACACATTTTTATGCTAAAATTTTTCGAAATAAGATAAACTCAGGCATGTGAGAATGAGATACAATCTCATACCAGTCCAGTTCTACAGATATTTACAACAGGAACAAATGAGGGTAATTTTTGAAAAAGATTTTAAATTCAAAGTTCAACATTAATAATGGTGTGATAAATAAAAACATGATAGAAACCAACACACAAATGTCCATATCTGGGCAAGGTTACTAATCCATGTCCATATCTGGGCAAGGTTACTAATCCATGAACTTCTAGCATGGGTTCAAGGAGGCAATGATCACAAAAATTGTTCCATCATCTCTTGACTAAACAAACTGTTAATAGTCACCTCTGTAGTCATGAGATTGTACACAAGTCATGGTGAAATGAGTAGAATAAAATAGGCTTTGAGGTAACCTGATCCAGAAAATTTCCTGGCTTTTCTCTAAATCCACATTCAATAAATTCTGGTAATTTTAATTTAGCCAATTCATGTGCCAAGATGAAAACCAATAAAGATATCTCTTCAAGTATCATTTTGGAGAAAAAGTCTTCATGTTTATTGATAGTAGAAGAAAATTCAAAAGACTGAGGTTATGTTGAAATTTTCATTAATGAAATATTCTAAAAATGTTTGTTAGGCTTTAGTTATAAGGAAAGTAGATTACATTCTTATTTGAATACCAGTGTTGACCTTAACCCAACGACACTTGTCAACTTTGAAAGTGAAGAGTGTAAAACTGCCTGGATTTCCATGGTGATTTAACTTTGCTGACCCTTTTCATCAGTTCTTATTTTTGAGGATTTGTGGTTCAAAGAAAAGTCTACAGTTTAGCCCTTTACAAAGTAGCGTATGCTCAAATCTGTGTGAACTGCACCAAACATTAACCTAGCTTTACTGGATCTCTTGTTTCCTAAAGAATCTGGAGCTACTTAGCAAATGTTTCCTAAAGTCTGATTTGATTCTTCTCCTAGTTTCCCTGATGTATCATCTACATATCTATAAACTACTTAAATCTTTTTAACAAAAGCTGTAAGAATACATACAAAATCAAGGGTGGAAAGAGACAATTACAGAAATAAACATAATCTCAACTTTAGTCCTGCTCCCTGTTAATAAATCAAAAGTTTGCTCTCCCTGTTTTCAGAATATTTTAAAAATCAAATCATTGTATTGGTCACCAGACTGTGTTACTGTAACAATATCATCCAAAGCATATAAATGATTCTATGATTTTTATTCTACTCTTCCTACCTCTAGATGTTTTCTGTCTGCATAAGTTTATATTAGGTCACATAACATTTGATTTTTTTTAATGTACATTTTTAAAATCTAACTTTCATTTACAAAAGTTGAAGAAGCATCGTGAGATCTTAAGTTTTATTCCTTGTAACATCTAAGTCTGTCCTCCTGACCAGAAAAGCAGCAGTGTAACGGAGATATTTTCTAGCATCAGTCATGAAGGTTTGGAATTAGAAAGGAGGTGGGTCATTTGTGCAACATTCTTCCCTTGGGTCTGATGCTGGTTAATTTAAGGCTTAGAGCTAATGGGTCTTATCACCTCCTATGACACAGAATTGGCCAGAGGCCCAGACCAAGAATGTTTAATTGGATGAATGATTATTGATTCTGAAGACAATATAAATCAAAGGATTTAAAGAATGGGGCTGTTAATGTTCATCACGACTGGCATCTTTGGTAAATTTAATAATTCCCATCCTACCAACACTGGCAGACCATGTTAATCTTGGAGAGGGTTTCAGTGTAAGAAAAGGTTCAGACTAATATGATCACCAAGCTGTGCAGCTCGGACTCCAGACAAGGTTGATGTAACATTATCTGGGAGCCACCAGATGTCGTACATACATTGTTCTTATTTGATTCCTCCAACTATATGTAGTAAGCACCAGAAAGAAAAAGTGTCTTCAGTTGTTAAAAGGTTAAGAGGATTCTATCCAGAGCAGTGTTGAGTGCACTGATAAAATTTGCTTCCTCTACCTCTGTACATACAGTTTATTAAAAAAAAAAAAACTGCCTCATTCACAGGAAGCATTTTAAGTTAATATGAAACAGAATAATCATTTTTATGGTGATTCAATTTTCTTGAACACATTTAAAATAGCTTTTCTTTTAAGCTAAGGAAAGGGTTAGTCACTCAGTTGTGTCCCACTCTTTGCGATCCCATGGACTGTAGCCTGCCAGGCTCCTCTGTCCATGGGATTCTCCAGGCAAGAGTACTGGAGTGGTTTGCCAGTTCCTTCTTCAGGGGATCTTCCCAACCCAGGTATTAAACCCAGGTCTCCTACATGGCAGGCCTCAGATTCCTTACCATCTGAGCCACCAGGGAAGCCTTCAAGCTAACTCCTTACTTATTTTTCATTCATTCAACATACAACTCCTCACTGAGTGTTTCCTATATGATCATTGAGTGTTTCCTATATAATTATTGTCAGGGCTTCCCTGGTAGCTCAGATGGTAAAGAATCTGCCTGCCATGCAGGAGACCTGGGCTTGAGCCCTGGGCTGGGAAAATCCCCTGGAGTAGGGCATGGCAATCCACTCGAGTATTCTTGCCTGGAGAATCCCCATGGACAGAGGTGTCTGGCAGGCTACAGTCCCTGGGGTTGCAAAGAGTCAGACATGACTGAGCAACTAAGTACAGCACATATCTCAGTGTCAATATATAATCATCACTAGCTCGGTGCTGGGAGAAGGCAATGGCACCCCACTCCAGTACTCTTGCCTGGAAAATGCCATGGACCGAGGAGCCTGGTGGGCTGCAGTCCATGGGGTCGCTAAGAGTCAGACACGACTGAGCGACTTCACTTTCACTTTTCACTTTCATGCATTGGAGAAGGAAAGGGCAACCCACTCCAGTGTTCTTGCCTGGAGAATCCCAGGGACGGCGGAGCCTGGTGGGCTGCCGTCTATGGGGTCGCACAGAGTCGGACACGACTGAAGTGACTTAGCAGTAGCAGCAGCAGCTTGGTGCTGGGGATACAGAACTAAGTAAGATTTCCTTTGTTCTCAAGGATCAGACAGTCCATCAGGAGGCAAATGAATGGAACACAGCTACTGTGGGGTCTCAGATTCGGCTCTCTAAAAGCAGGTGCTGATATGGGAGTTTGGGGTGCAAGATGTTTATTATTCGTGATGAACACCTGTGCAAGAATGGGGGGTGGAAACAGGCTTGGGCAGGGGAAAAAGTCAAACTGATGCCCATCTGCCAAAGTGTTGACCAACAGGGCAGAACATTCTGGAGCAAATATTAATCACCCATAAGAGCTGTTCCATGCCAGGCTGGGTCTTTAAATCCCTTACTCTGCTCAGTGGCTGGATATAGGGGTACTCTAGGAAGGGCATGGCCTTGGAGAAGGTCTTCTCTATCCGCTGAAGACTTTCTGATGGCTACCAGCCCTGTAAGCTGGGAAGGAAGTTCTTTCTTCAGGGAAATATAAGTGCTACATCCCTGTGTTGACCACACATGGGATGCTCTGGGACCTTGGAGGAAGGTTAGTTGAGTGTTAGGGGCTAGTTCATAGAGGTTTAAAATGAGGCCATGATGAATCTTAAAAGCAATAATGATAATAACAGCTAAGATTTATTGAGCAATTACTATATGTCAGGTATAATAGTAAATTTTATCCATGGATTGTCTCATTTAAAATTTATCCCACGCCTGGGAGATGGATATGTAACTATCAAAATGTATAGCAGATGAATGATTAAGTAATGGTCCCAAGTTGGATTCACAGTTGAATTCAATTCCTCAATCAATTCAATTTGATTCAATACAATTCAATTCAATTCAAGGCTGTATGATTTTAAGACCCATTGAGTATAAGCATATATACCAAGAAGTGGGCTGGGCTGTTACGTTGGGAAAATAGTGCATAAAGACATGAACGACCTATCAAAGTACCAAATGTAGAATGTGATTTGAATAAGTATTTGTTGAACAAGGTAGGAAAGGAGGGAGGGTGGAAGAGAGGGATGAAGGAAGGAAAGGAAAAAGTAGACAAGTGTATTTAAAGAACTGTTAAATGGATATGATTAGATATTATTAAATAACTGAATCATAATGGATATAATTAGACAACTGAATTCCAAGTGCTGTTAAGAATCTCCCAAATTTTCCTAAAAAGAATTGAATGAGTATTAGGCATGTTTTTCTTAGTGTTCTCTGTATGGGAAGACACTTCTTCTGAGATTACTTCCTCTAATTTGCCATTTTTAAAGCTATACATGTGATTTCTCCAGAGCATATCAGAGATACTCTGTGTTGGAATTACTTACAGATGTCTTTACACCTTTCCTGTGACCTTAGGGACCTCATGATTCATGTCTTGGAAAGATGTTCAGACTGCCTACTGAATTTCACTTCTCAGAATCTGATGTTCATGCTGTTTTGATTTTCAGCTCTGTGTCTCTTTCCCAGCTCTCTCTCTTTCTATACTTTTTTTATTCAGCCCAACTCATCTACAATCCAGGGGTACTTGTGTCTCTTCCTCAGTTAGAAAGCTTCATGGAAATGTGTTCACATAAGATACAGTATAACTCTCAGTAATATTGGAGAGTTCTTGGTCATCCAGTCTACCATAAGCATATAATGTTGTTAAAGATTAATTAAAAACTACCATGTGAGGCTACTTATGATAACTGATACTATTATGACACTTTGTCTTTTAACCTTATATAAGGATTTCAAGATCTTGTCGATTAGCTTTTTCTACTTTCTGGCTGTATTTTAACTTATGTGTCTCTATTTTAAAGCCAGTGTGTTATAGTTTCTGGAGTTGAAGACAACACCATGTACAAAAAAAGCCTCATATATAAGATCCTATCATGGAAAAGAGTAATAGAAGAGGTGAGTGACAATGTATTTGTTTCTTACATGAGTTTGTAAGGGATGACATGTCAGAAAATCAGTTGAAATGGTGCTGGCAGTAAGCCTCTGGAGCTCAAACATCCAGCAGTGTTTTAAACTTCCACCAGAAGTTCATTTTTAAAAACATAAGAATCTTAATAAAAAAAGAAGCTGACGCCTCTATGAAAAGCTTACACCCCAGGTCCAATCTAGGCCCTGCAGATGTTTGATTTTCTGTTGAGTACTGGTGAGCAGAATTGACCCTCATGTGATGTCCAAGGCCAGAGCAGAAGTTTTACCTGAAATGATACAGAAAGTAGGACCAGAGCAGCGAGAACTGGAAGAAGCATGGGCTTAGTATCAAATCCAAGGTTAAATAAGGGATAGTAAACAAGAAACAGAGGTGATTGAGTACATATCTGAACATCCTGTTGACCAGAACAGGAAAGCAGGATGAGAGGTTCAGACAACAAATTAATAAAGGTGCAGTTTGGGAACACCTCTTAACTAATTCAGGGAAGGGCTGGGTTAACTCCTTCCCTGATGGCTCAGATGATAAAGAATCTGCCTGCAATGCAGCATCCCTGGGATGGGACGATCCCCTGAAGAAGGGAATGGCTACTCAATCTAGTATTCTTGCCTGGAGAATTGCATGGACAGAGGAGTCTGGTGGACTACAGTTTTGGGTCACAAAGAATCAGACATAACTGACTAACACTTTCACTTTTCACTTTAGCTTAGCTCCATTGAGTTTTGATAGTGGCTGTGGGGGTGGTTGTCTTAACATGGGGAGCAGGAGAAAGAGGGAGGTGGATGATCTCAGAAGGCACATTCTACTTTATTTTCTGTTTTTATCTGATCTACTCACATATATAAATGTTTTTCAGTGTACCTTTACTTGACTAGTAGACACAATTCTACATGGAGCCCCAACATAGAAAAGAAATAAAAGCAGAGCTATAGTGGTTGAAATGGGGTGGTAATTGGAATCAAGACTTCCTTTTCTCCTGAGGGTCCCCTGAGGGGAAACTTTTAGCAGTTTCTACAGGTTAAATAGTATTTAAGAGGAGAAGTAAGATTAAAGAATTATAGAATGTTTTTATAGGTATTTTACATGTACTATTAATATAATGGGGCTTCACAGATAGTGCTAGGGGTAAAGAACCCGTCTGTCAATGCAGGTTAGACATAACAGACACAGGTTCGATCTCTGAGTCAGGAAAATCCCCTGGAGTAGGAAATGGCAACCTACTCCAGTATTCTTGCCTGGGAAATCCCAAGGACAGAATCCCATGGACAAGAGGAGCCTGGTGGACTATAGTCCATAGGGTCACACCGAGTCAGACACAACTGAAGCAACTTAGCGCATTAATATAATGTTTAGTCATTTTAATATTTAGTATTCCAAATGGAATTTAATCCATTAAATTTAATTGTTGTTATCATTCGGTCACTTATAGCACAATATATAGGTTGAGAGTAACTCTAAATCCAGACTTCCTGGGATTTTGTTCCAGTTTTACCACATGCCTGATATGAATTCCTTATTCTTACTGTGCCTCAGTTTTTTATTGAAAAATTGTATCTACTTCATAGGTTCTATAATGAGGATTAAATGAATTAATACATATAAAACACTTAGAATACTCTCTGACATATAATATATGTTATATATTTTCTACTATTTTTATAGTTATTATTATTTTCTGTACCTTGCATTGGCAAGCAGATTGCAAACTTCCTGGAGTCAGAGGCACTTTTATGTCTGAGTGACTAATGTTTTGTATATAATAGATATTGAAGAAAGTAATTAATTAATTAACCACCTATTAACTGGGCATCTGCTATGATACAAAGGCATTCTTAGGGTGAAGGCATAAATATGAATAAAAAACGGCTTCTGAGAAACTTACACTCTAATGACCCTAAGTAAACTACAGTTAATTAATTTAATGTAATTTAATTTGATGTAAATTAATGTATAAAAAAGGGCTTCCACGGTGGCTCAGTCAGTAAGTAAAGAGTCTGCCTGCAATGCAGGAGACCCGGGTCTGATTCCTCGGTTGGAAAGATCACCTGGAGAAGGAGATGGCAACCCACCCCAGTATTCTTGCCCGGAGGATCCCATGGACAGAGGATCCTGGAGGGCTACAGTCCATGGGGTCGCAAGAGTCGGACACGACTTAGCAGCTAAACCACAAAACACAATGTATAAAAAAGAGCTCTAGTAGAGGTATCCAAATAAATTTTTACAAATGCTTTGGGAAAACAGGTACTCTGTTTAAATTTTTCTCATTGGTAACAGTATCCTGAATTTTGAGTTGAATTTTGAAGAATGCATTAGAATTTGCTAGGTCTAAAGTGTAAAGAATGTTGCCCAATAGCATGAATGAAAGTAAAGGCACAGGCGCAAAAAGCAGCATGGTATAATTGAGAAATAGCAAGTTCTTTAGGTTCTGAAAGGATGACAAATTATTACTTGCATAGATATAAAGGTAAGTAGGACCTTGAACATAGAAATGCAGTGTGCCATCCTAAGATTTAGGACTAACTCCTGTAGGAATTGAGTAACTATGCAAGCTTCTCTGCATAAATCTTTGTGGATCCTGATGATTTCTATTCTGGATTGAACAACTTCGTCAAGCTCCCTTTGGGGCTTTTGGATCTTTATACATAGACCTTTTACTAAATGAAAAGTAAAACTGAAGACCTTTGCTTTTTGGTGGCTCCAACTAAGTGTCATTAAAGGTTACTACAAATGGTTGAGAGACTATGTACTTTGATTATTCACTCTTCCAGGTTTAATTTTGAAATCCAGTTTTTCTGAAGAGAAATTAGATGTTTTTTATAAATATATATATAGTAAAATGTCAGGAACATAATCGTGGGAAGTTTTCACTTGGACAGAAACCACAAGTTCATAGTCTACTGTAATTTTGTAGGAAGAAGAACAAGAGCTAAACTTGGCTGTTACACATTCTTTCTCTACATTTAGGAGAATGAGAACCATCAAAGTACATGGGGTGGCCTGTGAGATTTTGTTGATTTAGCTAAATTTCAGTCTGTCCTTTTGTACTTTGTTTATCTTTAAAGCAAATTTGTATTTTTACTGTTTTATTAGATATTTTTTTTAACATTTACCTTAGAGCAAAAATTCAATAGATAATTCTGATGTAAGTGAATAATACCAACTAATAGATATAAAGTTCATGACAAATAATAAAAATTGCTGAATTCATATAGAAGTGGAAAGTCTCAGCAAATCTCCATCCTTTAATTTCTTTAAGTGAAAAATAAAATTTTCCGTCTTTAAGCTCACCATCTAATGCCTTCCCCTTCCTTCTTACTGCTTTCAATGCTAATGGCCTCCCAATTCCTAGATTTTAATAATGGATCATTTTCTCAAAGTTGACCTCTAACAGGTGACATGTCTTTTTTCTTGGAGGAAAAGAAGAGGGAAAGCAAAGCAAATGAAAATTTCTGCTTGCCCTGTGAAAGCACCAACATTCTCCAAATAAGAATATTATCATATGTTGAAAAGCCCATGGTTTTCAGAACTGCATCTGGGTTCAGAACTGGGCTCTGATACTTCTGTGAACAAGTTTGTGACCTGGGTTAATTTACTTTTTCATATTTTTAATTATTTATTTAAGGTTAATTGCTTTACAATGTTGTGTTGGTTTCTGCCATACAATAATGCAAGTCAATTATATATCTCTATATATATATCCTCTCCCCTTCCTTTTGAGCCTGCCTCTCCACTCCCATTCCACTCCTCCAGGTCATCACAGAGTGCCAGGCTAGGTTCCCTGTGCTATACAGCAGCTTCAGTTTACTTTTTCAATAATAAAATGAGGAATAATAACACATACATCATAGAGTTGTTTTGAAGATTAAAGAGAAGGCAGGCGTGGTCACATATAGCATAATAAGCATCGTCTGTTGTAAATAGAAGTCATCCAATACACTCCCTGGGTATCCATGCTGCTGCCAAATTATGCCTCATGGCTTCTGGAAGCCACTGTCTTTCTAGAGATCTAAACCATAAAACTTTCCTAAAATAGTTACTGAAAATAAGAGTGCAATGAATTCTTTATGATTGCTTACATTGAGTGGTATGGGAGAACTTTCCAGTATTAGAAGGACTCTTTCCCATAGCTGTGTGGTTGAGATAACCCTAGTCACTCCATTCATCTATCAAAGGGGTGGTCCTGGTGGTCATAAACCCCAATCAAAATATTTCTTGCTTTAGCCAAAGAGATTGGTTAAGAAATGGGCATGGGATCTCAGTTACGATTCATCCCTAACTTTTCACCATAAATAATAGTGAAACTGTTTCTTTCCACTGGGCTCAATAAATTGACAGGATATGAGTCAGGGCTTGTCTTCAGCTAACTCAAGTACCACAAGAACTGCCTGAAGAAGGGAAAAAAAGAGAGAGAATCTTATAGTATCAGCTAAATTCCTGAATACAAATATTCCAGAAGCCATTTTTCTCTCTAGATTTCTTCACTATATTCTTACACTCTTTGAAATGGGTTTCTGTTATTTGCCATACAAAGAATTCTGAAAATATACAGTTTGGATTCCAGAAGATGTTACTTTGATATATCAAAAGTCTCAATCAGCCATTTTACACATTTATAATTTTCTAAGGACAATTTTATGTTGGAAAAAGATATATGTATATAAATACTGAATATTTCCCCGTTTTTAGGTCCTTAGTATTAATAGCTGGACTAAAATTTGTAGAGTGGGATCAGACTTTCTTGCATTCAGGTCAGCATATTAATATTGAAATTAGATGACTAATTCTCATATTCAAATACACCTCAGAAGCGGAAGAGGCCACTTGGGTTAAGAATCCCAAGAAAGTCAACACTATCACCAAAACCAAAACCATAGACATGCTGAGAATATCCAAAGGTGTTAATCAGGGCAAGTGCTTGACTAAGCTGCTGGATACAAGCCCCTGACAGCGTTCCTTGAATCTCTGCAGTATCTGCAGTGTGGTTCTCTACACCTCACCACTCTCCAGTGACAAGGGATTTAGTACAATTGAGATGAGAGAAAAAGTAAATTTAACAACAAAAAAGTAATAGAGGAAAATGACTGCTTACAATGATATAGAAGACTAAAAATTTGTTCATGACTAAAACATCATGAAACACAGGAACTCAGTCTTCTTTGGAAATTAACCAGCACCTATAGCATGTTAGTAAATCATTCAGTGTTCATTTATTCCTCTCTTCAACAGATAACGAGTTCCCATTAAAAACTTGCTACTCATAGAATCAAGCTTCTATGTTACTTATAGAATCAATCAGTGGGGATACAGCACTGTACAAATGCAGATAAAAACTACAATGAGACATCACCTCACACCAGTCAGAATCACCATCATTAAAAAGTCAGAATCACCATCATTAAAAAGGTCTACAAATAACAAATGCTGCAGAGGGTGTGGAACCCTCCTACATTGTTGGTGGGAATGTAAATTGGTCACACCATTATGGAGAACACTATGGAGGTTCCTTAAAAAACTAGAGTTGTCTTATGATCCAGCAGTTCCACTCCTGGGCATATATTGGGACAAAGCTGTAATTTAAAAAGATATATGCACCCCTATGTTCGTAGCAGCACTACTCACAATAGCCAAGACATGGCAACAACCTAAACATTCATCACTGATGGACAGATAAAGAAGATGTGGTACAGATATACAATGGAATACTACTCCACTATAAAAAAGAACAAAATAATGTCATTTGTGGATGGACCTAGAGGTTTTGATACTAAGCAAAGTAAGTCAGAAATATAAAGACAAATACTATATGATATCACTTTTAAGTAGAATCTAAAATATGACCAAAAATGAACTTATCTAGGAGAAGAAAACAGACTTGGAGACATTGATAACGAATTTGTGGTTGCCAAGGGAGAAAGGAGGGATGGGGGAGGGACAGATTGGGAGTTGGGATTAGCATATGCAAACTCTCAATATATAGAAGTTCCAACTGTATAGTAACTGTATTCCAATATCCTGGGATAAACTATAATGGAAACGAAAAAAAACAGTAATCAGCTAATACAGAGAAGCAATGCAAATAAGGTATGTGATAAATTTTCTTAGATATTTTTGTTTCTTAGAGTGCCACCCCCTTCTTTCTGCAAATTGTGTTTTAATTGATAGTGAATCTTCCAGGGCTGTCAGTCTCCCCACTTACTCAGCAGTAGACAGAATACATTCAGCTCCCACATGTGGAAGACCCACTGTATATCTATGCTCACAGGTCAGGGAGATTCCTCCCTGTACGCAAAAAAGGTGGCAAGAAATTGCCAGATGCATATGGCACATATCTCCTCTGTTCACACATGCTCCATTGTCCTCTTAGAATTCACTTAAAATATATACTTTCAAAGATTGAGAATTTCAAGGCAGTTAACAGCAGAGCATGAAATGAAGCATGGGATGACCTCACAGGTTGCACATCCATAAGACTAGTACTATCTATATCTTACATTTCATTAAGGCTCTCTCTTTCATTCAAAATTCAAGATGAAACTGCCAGGATTCTCACATAGAGGAGACTCACAGTATTTCCCAAACAGTTTTCCGCTACTTGACTATATTCTTCTCTTCCTCTTTCATTTTTGCTTGCCTCACTCTTGGGTTTGCCTTGGAAACTTTCAAATCTTTTCAGTCTTTCCTTAAATTGTAGAGTGCTATCCTCATTCCCACATCCAACCCCACCAGAACCTGAGCACCACAGAGTGGAGAGTGGACCATTGTATCCATATCACTCATCAAATGTCTCTGCCATTAGCTTTCCCTGTTAATGTAATTAACTACCTAAGAGAATTTGCTGTCATTTGTCAAGTTTTCTTCAGCCTATTACCTCATTCAGTTCAGTTCAGTTCAGTCGCTTAGTAGTGTCTGACTCTTTGTGACCCCATGAACCACAGCACGCCAGGCCTCTCTGTCCATCACCAACTCCCGGAGTCCACCCAAACCCATGTCCATTGAGTTGGTGATGCCATCCAACCATCTCATCCTCCATCGTCCCCTTCTCCTCCTGCCCCCAATCCCTCCCAGCAACAGGGTCTTTTCCAATGAGTCAACTCTTCACATGAGGTGGCCAAAGTATTGGAGTTTCAGCCTCAGCATCAGTCCTTCCAGTGAACACCCAGGACTGATCTCCTTCAGAATGGACTGGTTGGATCTCCTTGCAGTCCAAGGGATTCTCAAGAGTCTTCTCTAACACTACAGTTCAAAAGCAACAATTCTTCGGCGCTCAGCTTTCTTCACAGTCCAACTCTCACATCCATACATGACCACAGGAAAAACCATAGCCTTGACTAGACAGACCTTTGTTGGCAGAGTAATGTCTCTGCTTTTGAATATACTGTCTAGGATGGTCATAACTTTCCTTCCAAGGAGTAAGCGTCATTTAATTTCATGGCTGCAGTCACCATCTGCAGTGATTTTGGAACCTCATTACTTCTGTGCAAACATATTTTTACTCTTTTCAACATTTTTGAAAATGTGATACAACTTAAAATCAATATGCACCTGTAACAGTGTTTCAGGTATGTTAAAATGTGTAAAATATAACCGGCTAACTATTTGCAAACATTTGGTGGCCTTTGAAAGAACTAATTAAAAGAGAACACATGGCATCTACTACATGCTCCTGAGGAGTAGTTTATACATAGCGTTATGACAATACTTACTATTCAGAATTACAAGTATTTATACCATATGTGCTTTTGCTGCTCTACTGCTTATACTCTGAGGACACAGACTGTGTCATATGCAGATAGACACCCCATCACCACCTGCAGGGCTAATTCTGGGCAACTAAGAGAAGGTATTCAGCACTTATATCCTGAAAGAATGAAGGTCTATTTCTTATTCCTGGGGTTACAATTTTAATTGAGCTTTCAAAAATGCATTTTAATATTTACAAGGCATTTTTCAGAGACCGCTCCAAAATTTTTGGTTGATTTATGTGGGAAACCACATTTAGGATTCTAAATGGTTTAAGAATACATGGACACGGTATTTATGCCTTGTTTGTACATACACCTTTAATCCCTCGAATCTCTGAATATAGTTTTTTTCCAACATCAATATTAGACAAAAGATTGATGGCTACAGAGTGAAATTGCTCCCCCAGGGCTACCCTGTGCCTTTTTCTGGACACTGTTCAGTGCACGTGTGTCCCCATCTGTAGCAATATTTTCTCCTAACTTTCAAGGTCATTGCCAGAGCACCAGTATGCAAAAGCTAAGTTGACATAGAAGAAGCCTCTATCATTCTATCACACCCACCCCCTTATATTTATTTTATGGAATTTTAGAGCCTTTGAGAAGGCAGTGGCACCCCACTCCAGCATTCTTGCCTGGCAAATCCCATAGACGGAAGAGCCTGGTAGGCTGCAGTCCATGGGGTTGCTGAGAGTCGGAAATGACTGAGCGACTTCACTTTCACTTTTCACTTTCATGCTTTGGAGAAGGAAATGGCAACCCACTCCAGTGTTCTTGCCTGGAGAATCCCAGGGACAGGGGAGCCTAGTGGGCTGCCATCTCTGGGGCTGCACAGAGTCGGACACGACTGAAGCGACTTAGCAGCAGCAGCAGCAGCAGAGCCCTTGAATTGGGAGCAGATTTGAAGATCATCTAGCCTGATTCTTTCTTAATATAAGAATCCAGTGTATATCACCCCTGACAAGTTTATAAAAATTTGTCTTTGAGTTCCAGGCTCTGAATCAAGATGCGAAAGTGTGTGCCCTGGAGTAGGAAAGAATGTGTTTCTGTTTTATACTCAGAATGCTTCTTCAAGGGTGGCATTTCTCAGTCACCACTAGAAGCTACATGCCTTTTGATTTCATAAGACCTCAGCTTTCAGAATGCATTACATTTTAAATCATATTTTTCTTTTAAGAATTCAGAGACATTTTTTAAAATTACTTGACCCTAAATGGCAATAGTTATAGTTCTGACTACAGCTATGAATTTCTTTTATTTATAAATCTGCACCTATACCTAAGATCAGGGTATTTGAATGTAAATCCCTATTTGCTTATTATTTAATAAATATTATTTCACCTGCAAATAAAGTGAGGATCTATTAGGTACTAGATGCTTTTCCTAGGCCCTGGAAATAAAGTGATGTTCTCAGAGCTATGGCTCCTGCCTTCAGAAAGTTTCTAGTTTTGAAGGTAGAAAAGTAATTAAATAACTAATCTTCATGGACTTGTAGGAGTTTTCTGATGTGAGAAGAACTGTAGGAGAATATGTTAGGAATGCCTACCTTGTTAGTTTTCCTGTACAATGAATCTTTCTACCTATACCTGAATAAGTAGGAATTATTACGATGAAGAGAACAAGGAACCCATATTTGATGGTCCAATGACCAGAGATATCATGGTAAATAAATTAAAGGAACTAAAAAACATTAATATGGCTGGGGTATGAATAAAAGAGGGTCATCCAGTGAGACTGGAGAGAGAAGTACGGACCAGACTGTGGAGGGTTTTGTCAGTTCAGTGAGGGGTTTGCCACTTAGAGCGCAGGGAAATGGGAGCTACTGAAGTTTTTAAGCAAGGAGACTATAAATGAATGGCTGTGTAAGACATCGCATGGAGGCTGTGGTGGGCTTGAGCCAGCTCACACTGACCCAAGAATGCCAGTTGTTAAATGTTCAGGAATTTTGTTAACTGGTTGTTAAACTGTGGGTGGTTTGACATAGAACATGGTGGAAAAATTTACATGTTGGAAACTGGCAAACACCACAAGTGAGGGTTTTGAGTTTTGTTGTTGTTTTGGAAAGCTGGTTTACCAGCACTCCACTGGAGAGACGTAAGTGAGACTGGAGACAAGGGGAAGCATGATGGCCTGGACCAGGGTGGCAGCAATAGGAATGGAAATACACGGTTAGCTCTGAGAAATATTTAGGCATAATCTGTCCTTGTAGCGGTAGATACAGAGACAAAAGAAAGGCATAGCAAGCACCAGGGTCATTTCCAATGTGTCAGTGGACCTCTAAATTGACATCCTTTAAGTAGCTCCAGTGTGAAAGCAAAGGTCAAACTCTTTGGACATTCCATTCTACATCCAGTCATGCCATTTGTTTCTTAGGAAAATGTGTATTTAAAAATCTTACATAGGTTATTCTGAACCAATTAATACCACTGTACTTCAATTTTGATCATACTATCTGTAAAATAAAGCAAAAACCTCTTTCTCTCCAGAGGCTTGTTTCGCTCATCTGGCATTTATTTCTGATGTTCTCCAAGCCCTCTCAAAGACAACAGGAATGCCAAACATGGAAGGCAACTTGGACATGAAACTCTATGTCCTCATGTGATGCTGCAAAGATGACTTTTCTCCAGTGTAATGGTGAAGCAGATGTTACAATTCTGTGAAAGTTTTATTCGTAATTTTATGAGATTACCCCACCAAAAAAAAAAAAATCCATATGGTATCTTCTTTTGTTTTTCAGCAAGAATTACATATATTATGGAGAGGTAAGAAGCAGAAGAGAGACTATTATTTATTTTGGCTGATTCAGTTGCTAAGCAGACTCATTATTTATGTCCTGGCTCGAAAGTAGCACATTTTAAATGCAGATCAGAATACTTTTTTTTCTCCTTGTGTCAGATTACAAGGTTGAATCGCTTCACCAAAAGTTACCATTTCTGTTACTGAAAAGCCATATCTTGTCAGTTTTACGCTCCAAAGATGATTCTGTTTAGATAGAGAAAAGTGTCAGGAATGAAGCTTTCTGACAGCAGGGTGAAACTCTCTCACATTGAAAGAATTCTCTCACCAGAAGTGTTTGCAATCTCCCTGCGATTTTCCCTTCCTCCTAAAACCTGTTTGAAGATAAAGCGGAGTGTAACCTGTGCCCTGTCAACTTCCTGCCGAGTGTTAACTCAGAAACCTCCAGGTCACAGAGTACATCATGTAACAAGTTCCTGGTGCTCAGGAATGAGTTCCAGATCACTTTCCTTAGGACTGATCCTCTATCGCCGAGGCCATTGCAACTTCTCCTGAAATCTTCAGAAGGTGATATCTAGCTTCATGATTAAAGAATGTTGAAACAAGGTACAGTGTGATTCCTTGTCAGCAAATTCACCTCAACTCCCCCAGACGAGGAAGATATGAGTGACTTATGAAAATGCAATAGATTTTTTTTTTAATCGAGTATGAGAACACTCTTGATATCCAGGGTGTATTGTTACTGTAGTTATGGTCATTATTTTTAAGATATAAAAATACTACTTTCTTTCTTAAAATTTTTACTTTTAAGATATAAGGATAAGTCCAAATCATTACATATTATTTTTAGTTCAGTAAAAAAAATCCTCTCATTGCACATTACATGTGGATATTGGGGGCTGCGGTGATGAAAACAACAGATAGATTTCTTGCATTCTAGGAATAAATGATTAAATGAATACATGACAGAAGGCAGGAGGTTGAATCGAATTTTTACTGAAGATTCCTTCCAGCTTTTAAAAACTATTTTAAGATAATTTTGGTCTTAGTAAGAGTTGCAAAGATGGTCCAGAGAGTTCCTTTTTCCCTTAAGGTTAACATCTTACATTTTGCCTGGTAAGATGACCAAAACTAGGATATTAACATTGGTACAGTACTAGTTACCAATCTATAGATTTTACTTGCATTTCCCCATTTTCCCCTAATGTCTTTTTACTGTTCTGTGTCTAAGCCTGGATATCATGTTGCAATCAGTTGTCACATCTCCTCAGTCTCCTCCCACCTGTGACAGTCGCTCTGTCTTGCCTTCTGTTTCATGACCCTCTGACCTCTCATGACCTTTCAACACTTGTGAACCATTTTGGTCACAAGTCTGGTAATATATCCCTAAGTTTGGGTTTGTCTGTGTTTTCTCATGACTAGACTATGCTTGTGGATTTTGGAGAAGAAAACACAGAGATGTGTTCTCATGATCTGAGAAGGTACATGTTATCAGTGTTTTATTATGAGTGATAGCCTACAAGGATTTGCTACTGTAAAGTTACCAAATTTCCCTTTCCAAACACTATTCTTCAGAAGTCCAAACCACACTTAAGGGAACTGGGGATTAATTTCCAGCGCCTAGAGAGGAGTACCAAAGAATTTGTGGAAAGAATTTGTTAAAATTCAAAGAATGAAAAAAAAAAAAAGAATTTGTTAAAACTATGGAACAACTATGTTGAAGAAGGTAATTTGAGGCTATGCAGATTTCCTGTTTCTCGTTAATTTAGCCTTGATCCCTGAATCTTGCCTGCAAAACTTATTACTGTAGTCTTCTTACTGTGATCTAGGAGTGATCTCCTGCTTCTCTCATTCATTCAACATTTATTAACTAGAGTTCTTCAGCTCTCCAGTTCATCTGTTTTTTGTTTGGTCATTTATTAGTATCAGTGTGGATTCATGAATATGTACTTTATTCTTTGGGTTAGAAAACAATGGGCAGGGAGGCCTGGCGTGCTGCGATTCATGGGGTCGCAAAGAGTCGGACACGACTGAGCGACTGAAGTGAACTGAACTGAATTATTATTTATTTTGTTTTTCAAATTGTGTTAGCCTTGGCTAGTTCATTTTTGGTTGAGCATTCCACTGTTTGCACCTGAGGGTTGGCATGGTTAATTTTTTCTCTGTACGACACAGTGGAATTCCTGTGAGAGGCAATTCTGTATGAAATATGTGAGCTTTAGAAAGAAAACTGAAGCTAAGAAATTATTCTCACTGACTTTGAGAATGATTCACACGTACATTTACAAAAATCAGCTGCATTTTGGTGAGGCGAAGCAATAACCCTAGCATGGAAAAATAATGAAAACATACATTATTTTGGATTTGTTAATGTACTAGTAAGAATAACCATGCATTTTTTTTTTAAGTGAAATACCATACCATGAAGACAAGTGTCAATACTTAAAAGTTTTCTCTAAACTTTAGCCTGCTAAAATGTCAAATAAGAAAACCTAGCTAATCACTACTTACTGAACTTTATCTCATCTGAAGTTCATTTTGGTATGGGGAAAATTAGAAATGCACATTTGTTGAATAAATAAAGACATAATTCCTCCACTGAAGAATTGTAATCTTCATCAGTGAAAAAAGGTGAAAAACTTTGAGGCAATTAAATCAGAGCAAAACATTACATATGGGCTTCACAGGTGGCTCAGTAGTAAAGAAGTTGCCAGACAAATGCAACCGATTCAGGAGACATGGGTTCAATCCCTTGGTGGGGAGGATCCCCTGGAGGAGGAAATGGCAACTCACTCCAGTATTCTTACCTGGAAAATCCCATGGATAGAGGAGCCTGGCAGGCTACAGTCTATGGGGTTGCAAAGAGTCAGACATGACTGAGCGACTGAGAATGTATACACAAATTACTTATACATAAATTTACATTTTATGGAATAGATAGTAAGGGATGCTTCTAATTAGAGAATTTGCTTTTTGTTGTTGTGGTAATTAAGCTTTAGAGGTTTAAATTGTGGTCTACATTAAAAACTGAAATGGTTATGAGTTTAGGCTGATTAATCTATTATAAGAAGGCAGACAATATGTTGAATGTCATAATCATTTTTTCTTGTTAACTGGCACCCTAATTTAAAATTGCTGTGAATTAGATTCCTCATGTCAATCTAATCTAATCTAATATATTACATTTAAGGGATCTCTGAATGACTTTGTAATTTAAGAATATTGTTGGTAAATAGTCAAGATCAAAGTGTTTCAAAGGAAAATTGTTAAGATTCTTCAGTGTATTTCCTTACTCTAAAATGACCTTATCCATCATAGTCTAGAATGGACTATTATTCCATAGGGACCTTCTCCAGTGTCCAAATTCACATGAGATGGTGATGGACAGGGAGGTCTGGTGTGCTGTGATTCATGGGGTCACAAAGAGTCGGACACAACTGAGCGACTGAACTGAACTGAACTGATACAAATACAAAGCTTCATGAAGATGTGTGTGCTAATAGATGCTGGGCTTACTCATAACTCACTCACCCACTCTGCAGAGCCAGCATACATCCTTTGCAATAATAGGGTCAGGGTCAGCTAAGATACACAGACATAGACGCCATGTACCTGTGGGGTCACTCAGGAATACTTAACATGACAAATTTAAATGGGAGAATTCCAAGTATGCAGTGTTCCTTCAGGCAATATTTAGAATGTTTTTCAATATAAATTTTAATTTTGTTGTCAGATCGGCAGTCTTCTTTGGTCTTTATGTTTTGGTATCCTGAAATCCAGTGGTCAGGATTCTGTACCTTTAGGAGCATTTGACCTTGAATGGAGGATTACAAGCCCTTTTTCAGTATTAGAGTAAGATGTCTGTTGAGATGTAGGACTTCAGCAGAAATCAGCTTTTAAAAACAAAGGTTCAGGCAGCTGTCTCTACATCCATGGGTATGTTTGATGGAATCAAGCTTGTGGAGAACAAGGAAGAATGTATGGGAGTTTCCCTACTAGGGCCTTTGAGAATGTACTTCCCCCACATCTAGCAGTATATATTACAGTGTAATATAATGTGGTATAATAAATTTAATTTTATCAACTGTAATGTCTGGGCCAATAATTATTGTATTTTAGAAATAGAGCATCATAAAGAGAAGCATCAGGATTGTAGAAACTGTAGGCAGGATTAGAAAACCATGACAGGAGGAAACTGATTTCTAGGAGTCATTATTGGGAGGGACTAGAAATCACTGACATAAAATTGTATCTTGGTTTTATCATTGTACATGAGTGGTTTTCCTCTTGTTGTTATATACAGATTTAATCTCCCTCACACTCCTTAGTCAAATGTAACACTTCAAGTGGGTTGGTGGATTATTTCACTTTTCCTTATCTCCTCACCTGACAATACTACTTTTTGTTTGCATGTGTACATACACACTGCCCCCCATATATTCAGTTCACTTCAGTTCAGTTGCTCAGTCGTGTCCGACTCTTTGCGACCCCATGAATCGCAGCACACCAGGCCTCCCTGTCCATCACCAGCTCCCGGAGTTCACTCAGACTCACGTCCATCGAGTCAGTGATGCCATCCATTTGTTGTTTAGTTGCTAAGTCATGTCCAACTATTTTGCAACCCCATGGACTGTAGCCTACCAGGCTCCCCTGTCCATGGGATTCTCTAGGCAAGAATACTGGAGTGGGTTGCCATTGCCTTCTCCAGGCAATCTTCCTGACCCAGGGATCAAACCCACATCTCCTGCAGTGCAGGCAGATTCTTTACTACTGAGCCACCGGGGAAGTCCCATAAACACACATATATTTATATAAATTCTTAAGTTTAGTTATTAGACTATCATTATAATCATCATCATCATGTTATTATTTCTGGCTATTCTTACCCAGAACAGTAATGGGTGAGAAAATAAATGAAAGGATTTTTTTTTTAACTCCCAGCCTTATATATTAGACGACAGACCTGTTAGAGAAGGGAAATTAGAAAATGTTACTTACTTAGTAACTTTTAAAATCCTTTTAAACTCCATTTTAATATAAGAAATATCTTCTGGAGTGGTCATAAAAAGATCCTCTCAAAATAGAAAAATCAAAACAAATATAAACAGATAATTCTACCACCATCAACAATGAGAGAATTACTATTAACAGCTCTTTTTTCTTTATTGCAAATGCTGGTTTGGGAGGTCTGGCTTCTAAGAAGTCTGCTTATCTAATGAAGTAGCTCTACATAAATTGAGACTTAACATTACCCAGAAATTTGGCTAAGATTCATCACTGACACACATCTTATTACTCTTAGATGAAATTTTAAGGAAGCAGACATTCGCCTGTTTCTGATCATGTAGCCTCAACTCTGTGTAGTCACATTTAGAGAAGTTTAAATTACAAATCTTATTTAGAATGTGAGCGCCACTCTGATAAGAAGCTCATAAATAAGAGCATGAAATACATTTAAAGATTATGAGCCTTACAAAGTAGATTCAGGAACATATCTTTACAGTGTGAGTTACATATGGGAAGGTTCTCTTTAAGAATTATTACTATATTTGAAAATCAATATTATTTTTCTTGTAGTGAAATAAATGGGAACCCACAATTTAACATTGCAAGTCAAACAACCCACTTATTATTCCATCCCCCAAATTCAGCTGCAGAATTATTTAGGTGGCATTTTAGAAGTTTAAAAATTGGATCATATTTTATATAATTATCTGTGACAATGGAAAAATAAGAATAACATGTTCATTAAGTTTTACTTTTAAAGACTGATAATACTATATTTTTCATCAAATTTAATATTGCTACATGACATTTAATTCTAGTGTCCTCTCTCCAAAAATATCAATTAAGAAAAAGTACCTCTTTCAAGGAAAGGCTTCAAAATAGGTTTCAGTTTGTAATTAGTTCATGACTAAGCATAATGTATTATTTCACTGTGCATTAATGAAATATTCAGTTAACATATGTGAAAATTAATTAAAAATAAAACACAGACTAAAACTGCTTATGTTAACTTCATACCCTTAAGAATGGACCATGTATCTTTACCAGAGCGAATGCTTCTCTGAAACATTTCATGGCTTCTTTAAGCCTTTTGTTAACTGCCTGCTATTATCACTACAACTTGTATGTATATATATATATATATATATATGATCACCAGCTTTCTAATTTCTCTCACCTCCCTCCAGTTTTCTTTTCCTTCTGTGGTATCTTGCACAGTTAGTCCAGACTAATTTCAATTTTATTCTCATCACATCATTGTCTTACTCATAGATCTTCAATGGTCCCTCCTCTACTTTATTTTTCTTAATGAATAGTGTACAAACTATTATTGGCTCTTAAAAGCTTTACATATCCAAATGCAACAAGATTTTTGAAATTAAATCTTACATTACTCTTTTACATTTTTCTTCAGCTATTGTGTCTTGTTTGCTGTCTCGTGAAGGAGAAATACTTATTGTTGATTCTATAACTTTTTTCTCAGTTACACTTTTATTAGAATTTATGTCCCTCTTCTCAGTTTGCATTACCTTTAAGTACAGTTACCTTTCCAATAACTTTTGTTTCTGGGTCCCATTTAACTCCCACCTTGTTTCTGATCATTTCAAACTCCACTAACCTCTCCTCTCAAGCACTTATCATATTATATCCATCTCTTACACTTAATTTCATGATTACTTTTTGGCATATACTATGTCTTTGGAAGGAATGATGCTAAGGCTGAAACTCCAGTACTTTGGCCATCTCATGTGAAGAGTTGACTCATTGGAAAAGACTCTGATGCTGGGAGGGATTGGGGGCAGGAGGAGAAGCAGATGACAGAGGATGAGAAGGCTGGATGGCATCACTGACTCGATGGACGTGAGTCTGAGTGAACTCCAGGAGTTGGTGATGGACAGGGAGGCCTGGCGTGCTGTGATTCATGGAGTCGCAGAGTCGGACACAACTGAGCGACTGAACTGAACTGAGCTGATGTCTTTTCAGTGTGCTACAGTTTAGCTCTTGGGCTGTCATTTAACAAATTTTTCAGAGCCCAGTAGGATGGAGAATGTGTATTTTAACCCTTGGAATAGTATGCATAAAAAAGGTGCTGATTTTAGAATAGGTGATCCTAAGATTTGACTCTTAACATGACTATTACTAGCTGTGCCAGGGCTATTTATAACTTCTTTCAGTCTCAGTTCGCCCATCTCTAAGCATGAATGAGACCACTCCTTTATAGGATTGTAGCAAGGATAGTCATACTCAGGTAAGGCACTTAGTACTCAATAAATGTTCTTCCCGCACCTTGTACCATGTACGATAGCATTCCTCAGTAATTGTTTATCAAAAGCATGGAAGAGGCATTCACATGTCTGTTTGACCCTCCCTTTAATTAGTAATTTAAGGGTGTATCAAGATCCAAGTATAGGAAGAGGTTTGAGAGCTACATGGCTCTCTGTGGAAAATTCTTTGTGGATGGTATCCCTGAAGCATTTTACCAGCATCAGCTACATTCTAGGCTTAACTTCATGTCAATAGGATTAGGTTACCAAAAACAAAATCTTGGAACAAGCCAGTCATCAGGATGCTAACAAAGCTGCCTCAAAGTCAGCTCCATCGAGGCAGTCACATGCAGGAGACAGATGGCAGTGTGAATGTGGCCCAAGAGCTCTTCTAATTGTACACGAGGTTGACTAGGCAGCAAAGTCAGAGCAATGTCATATTATCATACAGGGAAAAAACTTCAAACAGAGCACAGTAAGAGAGAGATTTGGAAGGTATGAGCAATGAAGGTGGAAGAATTCATATTTAACTACTTAGACTTAGCTAGTCCTAAGCAATGGGAAGGAGCCCAAATCACATTAGATTGTTAACAACAACAAAAGCTGCATGTGAAAATAATAACTGTTAATATAGAAAGTTATATAGAAAACTGGAGGACTTGCAGTGATCTTTAAAATCACACTTATATATGTAAAAGTACTATAATAAATGTATCATATTCAGGAAAGTGTCTGTGGTAAGGGTGTATAATCTAAAGAACATTTAAATTATTCACTTGTAATAACTCTCATGTAAATATATTTGAGCTTTGAACTTAATTTGTCCAGTAAAGATTAAAAGGATGTGAGAGCTCAGTATGGATTCACGCATAAATAACATTGAAAAATCTGCTCTGGCCACAGGGCTTTCATATCAGAGAATATAATCCACCACTTGAAAAAAAGAAGGATGTGAATTTCCAGGGTGCTTCTGTCAAAGTGTCATTTCTCTTTACTTTAAAAAATGTTTAATTGTTCCTAATATGTTTTCAAAATATTTATGTACCAGGAGTGACTACTCTTCAGAATGCTTGGGAAATACTTCAGAAGGCATTAATCATTACTGTTGATAGAAGTTGTTACATTATTATTGCTAAATAATGTATCTCATTTATATATATCTGTAATTCTTTTAAAGGATTGAAAAAGCAAGAATACCTTTTTGCTTTCAGAGATTTTGATGACGTGAAATGCATAGTGTTCAAAATTCTGAGTACATTTTTGTCATTTTTTGAAACCCACTTTTCTTTTTTGGTACCTAAGAACATTCAGCAGGGTGCACAGGATCAGACAGTGATTCCTGCTGTACAACCCAAGCAAGGATAAACTATATAAACATTTGTTTCTCTTTTTCTTTAATAAGTTTAAATAATGATTTTCAGACTTCACTTTAGAATCAAAAGCCAGTGGTAAATCAGCTAAATGGCCTGGCCAACTCCCTGAGCAAGAATCAGTTAAATCAGTTTTATGTAGTGCTGAAAACACAGCTGATTGAAAAGTGAGTGGTTCTTATTTTCAACTGGCTGACTGGACCTCACCGGAGATGCAGGCTCAGAGAAGACCCTGGGAGCCTCTTCTTGACTTCTCACCATTTGCTATGGCAGTGGTACTGCAGGGGAGAGGCTGAGGCTCAATCACACTGACCCATAAAACAGAGGCAATAACGTCTGCACATTTCATACACTCCTTACGCTGACCCTACCCACTGTTATCACTGGACTAGGGTAGAGAGATGATCCATCAGTTCTCAGGAAGAACTCACACGGGTACGTGTGTTTTGCTTTTTGTTTTATCTGTAACTACAACTTCGAGGACATAATTTGCAATGTCAATCCAATTGTCTTAAACTGTATCATAGTGAGTGGACAGTAGACAGGAAGAAGGAAAGGTCAAACCTTCTATTTAGACAAGACTTGGCCTAAAGAAAGTTGGGACAGGAAGTTCTATTTAAATTAACTGGGGATCACTCTAGATTGAGGTTTATTGTCATCACTGTGCTACTTTAGTTGCTTCTCATTTTGTCTTAAGAAAAAATAGTACTCTATAATGAGCCCTGAGACCTTTGTTTACACACATGAACTAATAAATTCCAAAATAAAGAAATGTCTTTAACTATGGGGGTCTATAAACCCAGTTAACAATGAAAGAGATGGCAAGTCTCCCCAGAGGCCCAAGCCACACATGGGAAAGCAATGGGTCCTTATATTTTATTTTTCTGAAAATGTTTTCTTATCCTAAAATAGATATATGTATATTTATATAGCTACACATAGAGTATAAGTGTATATTTATACACATATATACCAATACACTTCATTAGAGAACATGAGGTCAGTTTCTGTCTGTACCCTTAAGATATTTAAATACACTCTGTTCATTTCATTAAAATTAAACCTTAATTACTCAACCCTCCTGTTCTTGGGTTGGATCCTGGTTCCTGTATCTTTAAACCTGTCAGAAAAGCCAGGAATCAGGATTAAAGAAGCCAAAGACTTTAGTGAAGAGATAGAGAAATTCTTAAGAGCTGAGTGAAAGATGTAAGATGTGCTAAGAACTTAGCATACTATCCAGAAGAAAGGATCAGCGTGCGGTCAGAGCCAAACCTCACGGGTGCTAAGTTAAAGATGTTTAGAAAAAACATTTCAAAAAGCAGAAGAGAGCAGCTGTTCCAGCAGTGTGTGTTGGGTGGCAGCATCAGTGGATGGCAGATGATGCAATGGTGATTAGTAGAAGTTAGGTAGATTGAATAAAGCTGAGAAAAGTAACATCAGTGAACAGATCTATAGGCAAATGCCCTAACTTCTCTGAGTCCCAATTTCTTCATTAGTACTAGGAAAAGTAGTGATTGGGATAATAAAAATATCTACATCACAGGATTATTACATCAAAAGATATTCACATAAAAAATGAAAACTGTTGAGTAAACTGAATTCTTCCTGTTAGCTCTACAACATAAAGTTTTCAAAAATCAGTGTCTCTCTTGATATTCCATGCCTGTCCACCTACCTATGGTTTATGTTGACTGTATTACTTTATTGATACATTGGATTGTGTGTTATGTACAGTGACAGACTTAATTTTCTTGGGCCCCAAAATCACTGTGGACAGTGACCACAGCCATGAAATTAAAAGATGCTTGCTTCTTGGAAGAAAAGCTATGACAAACTTGTTATTCAGTTGTCAATCATGTCCAACTCTTTGTGACCCCATGGACTGCAGCTCACTAGGCTTCCCTGTCCTTCACCATCTCCTGGGCTTGTTCAAACTCATGTCCACTGTGTCAGTGATGTCATCCAACCATCTCAACCTCTATTGTCCCCTTCTCCTTCTGCCTTCAATCTTTCCCAGCATCAGGGTCTTTTCCAATGAGTCGGCTCTTTGCATCAGGTGGCCAAACTATTGGAGTTTCAGCTTCCAGTGAATATTCAGGACTGATTTCCTTTAGGATGGACTGGTTGGATCTCCTTGCAGTCCAAGGGACTCTCAAGAGTCTTCTCCAACACCACAGTTCAAAAGCATCAATTCTTCGATGCTCAGCTTTCTTTATAGTCCAACTCTCACATCCATACATAACTATTGGAAAAACCATTGCTTTGACTAGATGGACCTTTGTTGGCAAAGTAATGTCTCTGCTTTTAAACATGCTGTCTAGGTTTGTCATAACTTTTCTTCCAAGGAGTCTTTTAATTTCATGGCTGCAGTCACCATCTGCAGTGATTTTGGAGCCCAAGAAAATAAAGTCTGACACTGTTTCCACTGTTTTCCCATATGTTTGCCATGAAGTGATCGGCCCAGATGCCATGATCTTTGGTTTTTGAATGCTGAGTTTTAGACTTAGACATCATATTAAACAGCAGGGACATCACTTTGCCAACAAAGGTCCATATAGTCAAAGCTATTGTTTTTCTAGTAGTCATGTACAAGTGAGAGAGCTGGACTGTAGAGAAGGCTGAGAGCCAAAAAATTGATGCTTTTGAACTGTGGTGTTGGAGAAGACTCTTCAGAGTCCCTTGGACAGCAAGGAGATCAAACCAGTCAATTCTAAAGGCAATCAACCCTGAATATTCACTCGAAGGACTGATGCTGAAGCTCCAATCTTTAGCCTCTTGATGTGAAGAGCCAACTCATTAGAAAAGACTCTGATGCTGGGAAGAATTGAGGTTCGGAGGAGAGGGGGATGACAGAGGATGAGATGGTTGGATAGCATCACTGACTTCACTGACTCAATGGATATGAGTTTGACATACTCCAGGAGATTGCAAAGGACAGAGAAGCCTGAGTGCTACAGTTCATGGAGACGCAGAGTCAGACACAACTTAGTGAATGAACAGCAAATAGTGTTAAGGAGGCATCAGTGGCCATGGAAGCTAAGATTTTTAAGAATGATAAACTCTCAGCGGAGAAGTGTAGTGAAGTTTAATATAACATATTAACTACTTGGACCAGATACTGACTCAATTTGGAAATAATAGATATAGATGTTCCAAGACAGCATTAGCCTGTCTATGTGATTCCAAGTTCAGCTGATAAGTTGTGAGGAACTTTCAGAGGGAAGAGTTCTGTGGATGGCGGAACTTCCACAAGTCTCTTGTGATTGTTTAAGGATTTATTGAAGCAATAAAAGTAAGTACAATAAAATAATTTAAAATTGGGCAAATCTTCTTTCATAATTTAGGTAGCATATTATTAAATTCTCAAAGGTTACAAAAAAGGAAAAGATGCCTACAAGGAAACAAAAGAATGCTTTTGTTTTTGAAATCCTGTAAATAATATATTTACAAAAATTAAGGTAGATATAAACAAATTAGTTTTTTAAAAATCTTGAAAAGCCTGTGTGAGAATGACAGAAGAAATTGAAACATTCAAGAAGATGGTGAAAAACTCAGAAGAACAATGGTTTTTAGGAGATTTGGTCATTGACCACATTTTGCATTAAACTGCTTCTAGGCAAAGGGGCTTTAGATAAAGTAGATTGAAGTAAAAAAGTCTAGATCTACTTGATCCAAAAAAAGAGTTGTCATTTCACACCATAAGAGATTTTCTGGATTTGTCAGATCTGCTTCAAACTGCAGTCACTAAATGACTAAATTATGAATGTAGCATGATGAAGTAAAAGTAATGATCCTCTAAGAACACTCATTACCATATTTGGGATGAGCTTCTTGTAAGGTAGTTGGTACTTGGGTCTTTTTAAAAGATCCAAGTTTCTACTGGGATTTATCATTTATGTTCATTAATGGAACATAAATGCAGGAGAAATGGACCTTGAAACATATGGAATTTTGCTGAAACCAAAGAAACTTCAAATATATTAGTCTAGACAGTCTGAGGGCTTCCCAGGTGGAGCTAGGGGTAAAAGAATCTGCCTGCGGGAGATGCAAGAGATGGGGGTTCAGACCTGGTCGGGAAGATCTCCTGGACTAGGAAATGGCAAAACACTCCCGTATTCTTGCTTAGAAAATTCCATGCAGAGGAGCCTGGCTACAGTCCACGGGACTGAGATGAACATCAAAGAGTTGAACACAACTGAGTGACTGAGCACAGGGAGGCTGATGTTCCAAGAGGGTAGACACAGGTGTGAAAGAATGACCGGCACAAGCTATGTTCTGGAACTCTACTGCCTGGATGGAAACTTGCTTAGGATTAGCTTAAAAATGATGATAACTGAGCTGTATGTAAATTGATAATTTCTGCAAAAAAGTCTGAACAGTATATTAGAATATCATCCAAATATGTTACATACTAACTTTGATCTTTCCCAAGGCAAGAAATAATGGAGTAAACCCTTCATTGGTTAATGGGGCACAACGTTACAAGGGCATGCAGGCATCAGGAAGTTTTCATTGGCTTAGGTGTTTACCCAGAGGAGTTTGTAGGTACCCTAGAAAGCCAGCTTTCTGTAGACACGTGAATCTGTAATACAGAGAAACCAAACTGTATTTTTAACTACAGTGAGTCCAAAGAAGACCTATCGTCCCAGAGACGCCTGGGGTTCTTGTTGTTGCTGACCACAGGCCAATTGCAAAATAACAGTTGTAGTGTGAGACCTAATATTTAACTTCCTAATTGGAAAAGCCTCCTTGGTATGTCACATATTTGGGAAACATCTAAAGTACGGCATAGAGGAGATTTGCGATCTCAGCTGGTCAGAAATGACTGCTTCAGAAATACTCTGTCAGAAAGCACAGTGACTACTGGTAGCCCTCGTTTTGCATGGTGACCCCTGTGAATTCCAAAATAGTCTCCTTGCTCTATATGGTTTCACTGTGCGGAGGGAGCAAACAGTACTCACATGGATGAGTTTCCATTAACATAATATCAGGCAAAGTGGTAACTACCAGTAGTTACTCCAGGACTTAGTCACAACTAGGTGACAATATAATTTGTTATTCAAACTGGGATAGGTTTGAAAGTGAAACTGGGCTCTATTAATTATCACGTTGGGACAACAGGCATAATTCAGCACTGTTCCAAGCAAAATATATGGTTACTGTGATCCTACGTTTCTAACCAGGTGAGACCAAGGATGAATGGGAAAGAAGTGATAGACACCAGTGGTACCAAGAGCTCTGTACAGACACAAGGCATGGTCTTGAGAGGATTATGGAGAGTGTTAGCCTATTAAGTTGTTAATTCCTTGACTTATATCATGTTGTGGCTCCAAAGGCAGGTCTTGACTGCTCTGTATTGAATTGGTAGCCCAACGCTGCTAGCATTGGCAAAGGTTTCAGGGTTAACAGAGGTCAAGCCTGAGCTTGACTACCTTCCTCAGTACTGTAGGATGTGGTATTCAGCAATGACAAGTGGTGAGGCAAAATGGACTTGCCTTTCTAGGTACATGGTACTACTAAACCAGCATATTTGGTATATGAAAATAATCAATAAATATGCAGAAAATGAAATACAAGATGCTGTCATAAAACTTCCTTGACAAATGGTCATCTAGATTCTGTTAGAGCTCTATAGCACATCATCTGTGACAGAAAACAAACTTCATAAGGAGTCAATTTCATTGTTAGACAACTCTAGTTGTTTAGTATTCTTTCTTAGATGATGTTGATCTGAAATTTGTCTTTCTATACTTTCTGTCCTTTTCTGTCTTCTGAATTAATAAAGAACACGTTTCTTTCATTTCTTGCTACTCTCCCCTTGAACCCTATTTTACTCCAGGGGGAAAAAAACCCCATTGCTCCCACCATTTATCATATGATTTGTTCTAGCTACTTAGAAGAAAAGTATATTAGAAATATCTTGGGAAGACACATGAAATTCTCTTGCTTTGTGTCAGAATTAACAGATAAGTCACACTATTTGCTTTCCCTATGATATAGAGCATTAACATCTTGATTCATGAGCTGAACTTATTACTGATGATAAATTTTAGTGCCCTGTTCTGTTAGCTATTATCTTTGCTTTTTCCCATTTATCACTTTTTAATCTACTTTGTGAACAGTCAGATCTGTCACTAGAATTTCAAGAAACTATTAAATAAAACTGTTTTCTAAGAAAATATACTGTCTCCGTTATTGTAGAGTCATTTTGCTTAAAAAAGATTTACAATATTCCTGCACCATCCTCCTGTCCCTAATCCACTGCTGCTTCAGTGTTGTTAAGCTAAGCTTCAGTGGATATATTAATTCTTTTAAATCAGTCATTATTTCCATAGGGTTTTTTTTTTTTTTTTAAAGTACATCCTAAATGTGCAAACTTGGCATATATGTTGCCAAGTTTCCAGCAGGGAAATAAAGCTGCTTAAATCTGGATAACTTTTTTAAAAAAGTGGTGTGTGTAAACCACAAACTTCTCACATGATGAGAAGGAAGCTAATAAGAGCTTAGATTTGCTAGGCAATAGTAGAACTCGTTTATAAAGGGCCTCAAGGGCTAAGATGTATTTTTGTGGATTTTATCTCATGTGGTTTTAAAAAAACTGAAGGTTTTTAAAGAAAGAAAACTCAGAGTGCCATCTATACTATTAAGATGTTTTCTAGAATCGATTCTTAATTTTTGAAAGGCAAACTGATGTGACAAAATGAAGGGTGGACTCCCAGTCCAGTGGTCAGAATTGCCTTGGGACACCTCTCTTCAACATGCACAAAAGGAGGCCACTGTGCTCTGTGGCTGTCTTTGACATTCGCCATTCCTGGTGATTTCTGCTCTTTACAGTTTATTCTCTTATTCCAGTTCTGAACCAACAAATTTTCGTTAAGCACTGTCTAGGTGTTCACAGCAGGACGCTTAGCTCAGTATTTCAGAAAGAAAAAGAATGTGAAGTCGCTCAGTCGTGTCTGACTCTTTGCAACCCCATGGACTGTAGCCTACCAGGCTCTTCAGCTCATGGAATTTTCCAGGCAAGAGTACTGGAGTAGGTTGCCATTTTCTTCAGAAGCAGAGTGTAAAAGAACAACTGTTTTTAGATTTAGATGATTTGAGAGTTGAATGTTAGCTGTGAACTTGAATTAAATCAGGAAAATGTATTATTCCAGAGGCTGGATTTTTTTAGTATTTCTCAAGAAATACTCATCTCATGATATTTCATCATTAACTCTGGATGTTTCTCCCCAAACATGTTAACTGTAAACCTATCCATTTTAAAATTACTCTGTTTTTTAAGATACGCGTATTTAGTTCTAAGACAGTAAAGAACTTGAATTTGCCCCTAGGTCAGCAGTTGGGCTCTAATTGCTGACATTAGGTGAATACCAACCAGCTAAATCACAGTGGCTCCACAATGTTTTAAGGAGCCGTGTCTGCACAGTATATGGCCTCAAGTGCAAAACAGAAGGCTGCTTATACAAACAGTAGTGTGCACGTGCAAATTCCTTTTTGGGTTGAGAGCTGCTTATTTTGTACAGATAATTACCAGGCTGCATTCCCACTAAATATATTCTGCTGCCTTAAATTGGGGGCTTAATTGTGAAAACTGATCCTTTGAAGACATGAAACTCTTTGAAGGTTTCTTTCCTGACTGCAAAATTTTATGGGTTCTGTCTATAAATTGAGTTGTGCAGGATGACTGGGTGATGGATTCTATAGACTGAGATCCAGCGGTGTCACATTACCATTTCCTACCAGAATACCCTCTTTGGCACAAAGATCCATGGGCCGTAGGTTGATGGTGACCTTATTCCCAGGCAAGTCAGGTCTCTCCTGCTGGACATTCTCCCCATTTGCACAGTGCCTCATTGTCACCAACTGGAAAACGTGTTTCTATCAGGATAAAACATATCGAGGTGAAGGCACTACTTAACACTGAGTGCTATGTGCTAAGTCACTTCAGTGGTGACCTGTGACCCCATGGACTGTAGCCTGCCAGGCTCTTCTGTCCATGGGATTCTCCAGGCAAGAATACTGGAGTGGGTTGCCATGCCCTCCTCCAGGGGATCTTCCCAATCCAGGGATCGAACCCACATCCCTTACATCTACCTGTGTTGGCAGGTGGGTTCTTTACCACTAGCACTAAATCCCATGGACGGAGGAGCCTGGTAGGCTGCAGTCCATGGGGTCTCGAAGAGTCGGACATGACTGAGCAACTTCACTTTTACTTTTCACTTTCATGCATTGGAGAAGGAAATGGCAACCCACTCCAGTGTTCTTGCCTGGAGAATCCCAGGGACGGGGAGGAGCCTGGTGGGCTGCCGTCTATGGGGTTGTACAGAGTCGGACACGACTGAAGCGACTTAGCAGCAGCAGCAGCAGCAGCACTACTTAACTCTAATGAATGATTGTTACATTTCAGCTTTGAGCACTGGGGAAGAAATGGCATTATCAAGTCCAAGGTATATACTTTCTCTGCATATCATTTCTGAGGTAGAAAACGACTGCCAAGATTAATATTAGGTTGCCAGATCTTTCTACGGTCCCGGATTAAAATTTACTTGACATGTAGGTGCCAAGAGCATCTACATAGGTGGGCATACTTTGCAAAGTTATCTTTCAGAATCCTGGTTCAGAGATTCACTGGAGATTTTCTATGTGTGTTTTTATTTACTTCCTTCTTTCTCTATTCTGCTGATTTTGTCCTGCAGAATCAACATGTGATGCTGAAAATGACAGTGCTAACCTGGCTGGGAAAATATTTTAAAAATACCAACAACAAAAAAAAAAACCCAGCATGTGACTGTGACCAGCATGCAAGGTAGGCGTGAATACTTGTGGTTTGCACTCTAAATCCAGGCTGTTGCTAGGAGCTACTCTGTAACTTTGCCTCAAACATTTCCACCAAGAGAACCTTCTTCGTTGCCACATACCAAGCCATTCAATCTGCTGTGGTTTGGCCTGGAAGCCCACATCTGTGCCATGTTGTGAAGGTAGGTCACACTGTGGTTTTAAAAGACTGCTTTTAATATATTTGGCCTATGAATTGATGCAACTCTCCTGAAGGAATTCAGCATTATCCATTAGAGGACTTAAAAATGTCTACACTGCATGACTCAGCAGTTTAGCTTCCTGGAATTTATCAGAAGAAAAAAAAAAACAGTGTGTTAAGATTTATGCTATAGTTCTTCAAAGTGTTAGCTATAATTTAAAAATTGAAAAGTACCATGCTACAAAATGAAAGACTGTTCGTATAAATTCCACAGAATAATTGTAAATCAACTATATCTTAATAAAAATAAACAAATAAGCAAAAATAAAATCTATTTCATAGAGGAGAATGGTATATGGCCATTAAAAACTAGTATGACTTGGAAATGGATATCAGGAGATGTTTATAATTGTTTAAAATGGAAAGAATAGTTTTGGAAAGTATGACCACTTTGAAACTACTTTTTGTAAAAACTAAAGGAGGTAACTATATAATAACGAGCACTGTCATATTACAAAATGTGTGTGTGTGTAATGTTATAGGTTATTATCATCATACATTATCATAATTAACTCTAGATGTTTTGTATTTTATTTTTTGCACTCTTTGGTATTTTCAAAAAAACTAATAATCACCATGTAATAATAGTATTCCCAAGTGGCACTAGTGATTAAGAATCCATCTGTCAATGCAGGAGCCACAGAAGATGCAGGCTCGAGCCCTGGGTCAGGAAGATCCCCTGGAGGAGGGCATAGCAACCCACTCCAGAATTCCTGCCTGGAGAATTCCATGGACAGAGGAGCCTGGTGGGCTATTGTCCACAGGGTTGCAGAGTCTGACATGACCGAGGTGACTTAGGTAGGCATGAATAGTATTATAATTAAGTAAACAATAGCTCTTCTATTTTCAATCCCTCATACAGAATTACCAAGGGCAGCAGTGTTTTATGGAAAAATCTTAGAAACAGACAAGCAATGAGTGGGTCTTCAATTAAAAAAAAACCCTTTATTACCACAAAAGCTGTCTAGTTAATATGCACTCATATGCTGTATTCTGCCTTCCTGGGTGCAACGAAAATGGCTACAGTTTCATTCTGAAATCATTGTCCATTCCTTTCCAAACATTCCTGAATGGCAACACACAATGCCCACCTCTCCTTCCTGCTGCAGAGTTAGAAATAAACAACGTCCTTGTATGTATAGCATAGCTAATGCTTCAATCAGTGAAGGGGTATCCTTTTATGAAGCTGTTTCTGTCATACTGGAAATTAAGGAAGTATTAAAGAAATATTAAATTGGTTGAAAAGAGACTGCTGTGTGTGGAGACTGGCTTGACTTTCAGGTTTCTGGTTTGATCTGGTTATAGGAACAGAGATGGATAAGGGAAAAAATACATTGGAATCTAAACACAGCATGAAAAAATTAGCAATGCCACTTGCCAATAAATGTTGCAGGGTTGTAATTGCTGCAGTTTGGACACTGAAACAGTTTAATTTAGAGGGCTTGCCTGTAAAAGTTTTGCAGAAAACCCCAAAGGGAATCTCTGATCATGGCTTCTTGCCAGTTCCATTGGACTGCAGGTATCTTCACACACTACACTCCCAGTACTACTGAACTGTGATACCACAGCCCATCACCACAGCAAGGGTCTAGGAATATAGAGATGGATCAGGCACTGTTGTTCACCTGTGGCAGCTCTTGATGTAGAAAGTAAGAAACAAATATTATAATGCAATATAGTTAGCATAATAATCGACATATATACTCCATACTGCCAGCTCCGAATAAGGAATAATTACTCCATGGGCCCTGAAGTTCTGTTTAGGTTTCAAAACCAGGGTGTTGCTTGATTTGGATCTTAAAGATTGAGCAGGCATGAAAATTATGAGTTCTTACAAAGTTTGAGTACTACAAATTATGAGTGGTGACATGTGGCAATGTAGTCCCATCATTTAGGGTTTTCTTAGGCCAACACAAAGGTCAAATTTGGTTCAGTCAACTGAACCACTGGAAAATGTCATTTTGAATTTTACAAATATAGCCCTTGCCCCACATGCCATCTAAGAAATACCAAAAATTTCATAGCTGTGAGAAATGAGGCAAGTCTTTAACATCAAAGACACAAGACCCACACAGGCAGCAGATTCTGATTGCGAAGCATAAACTTCAGAACAAGAACTGATAAATGTTGTAGAAATGAACTTTCAGTAATTTCACCAATTTATCACAAGGCTCAGTTTAGTGTTTCTCAAACTTATTTTCTCCATCACTCCTTTGACAAAAAGCCTCAGACTCTTTCCCCTAATTCCTTCTTCTTCTCCTCATAAAATTTCAATTTGTTTGTACACAATTACAGATCATTGTAACATCTGAGATTATTTCACCTTGCAGGAGTCAATTTTTGCCCCATTGTGATTCATAATGCTCTCCTTTATTATGTGTGGTTTTAAATGAAGATGTTAGTCTCAAATTTTGTCTCCTAGATTGCTTGTAGCCCAAATTACTTTTTTAAAGATTTTTTTTTTATATGGACCATTTTTTTAAGTCGGAGAAGGCAATGGCAACCCACTCCAGTACTCTTGCCTGGGAAATCCCATAGATGGAGGAGCCTGGTAGGCTGTTTTGTTTTGGTTCTATGGCTGCAAGGCATGTGGGATCTCAGCTCTCCCACTAAGTATCGAACCAATACCCCACCCCACACTGGAAGACAAAGTCCCAATCACTGGACTACCAGGGAAGTCCTCAAACCAAATTCTTTTAAAAAGGGGTCTGTATTTTGTTTTGTTGTTTACATGCCTCAAGTATATAAATCAAAACTCACACATTGACTATGATAAAGTCCTTTAATGTGACCCCAAATAGCCATTCAAAGTAAGAAATCTTGTTCAGATTCTTTATGAAACCACTCTCAATTTCTAAAATGTAGTTCTCCAATGAAGATTGTGACTGCCTCTCATGTCTCAGATTTTCTAGCAATACCTCATTTTTGTTGTCACAAGTATCATGAGTAATAATTTTAAAGAACAGACATAGATCAAAAATCCTTCAAGTGGACAGTCTTCCTTTTTTTGGCCATAATTTGCCCTGGCTAACCTCAACTATACAAAATCACAGCATTAGGCAGTCAGAGCAATTTCAAAGAACACACACATACTCACGAACTAAAAAAGAGGCATAATTTTGTTTGGCAAACACAGACTGTGGCCAAAATTGTTCTGTAAAGTATAATGCTTCAAAAAATAGTATACCCACAACTATGCATCATGGGAGCTCTTATGAAAGAAAATAGAGATTGGCTGGGGGGAGGGGAGAGCCTCTACAAGAAGATAAAAGGGACGGCTTCCAGGTTTGGCAAAGTTAAAGTGGAAGACATTTGGAAAGGAGATGCATTGAGGATTTCAAGTAAATAGGAAGCTAACCCCTCTTCCCTGGACATATCTAGGATCTGAGGAGCAAAGGGCTTTAGATCCTTTCCCAGGATAACCAGCGTGCACATGAGGGGCTTCAACAAAATGCAGATGCAGCTCAAGAACCCCCAAAGATGAATGTCCTGGGGACTAAAGCAAGAACATCAGCAAAGCGTGGAGGACGCTTGACAAAGACGTCCTCAAATTTCACCATCATAGCTTGACTCACATGCACCAGAATTTTACAGCTGGGGGCAGAAGATTTTGCCAGTTTTGTACACCAGTCACTGAAATGACACATCATTAAAATTATTAATTAAAAAAAAACTCTGAATAAAATAATTTAGATGTGTTGCCCATGAGCAACAGAAATTGGGATGAAGGGCTGAGGAGGGGTGGATCTGTCACCTTGTCTGTGAGAGTGTTTACCAGAAAAAAAATCAGGTTGCAATATCCAGAGATGGGGTCCACAAGCAAAATGTGCCTCAGTGCTCTCCCCTCCCCTTGGCTTCCTGTCATCACCAGCTCTCTCTGCCATCCCCACTAGATCTATCCTTCAGCCCTCAGGCACCTGCCCTCTTGACTCCTGGATGAAAGAAAAGTTACCATCTGAGACCCACTGACATGACTGATCTATAAACTTTCCACTGGTCTAGGACTTAAGGTTTGCAAAGTGCTGTCCTAAATGGATGGTGGATGTGCACAAATAAAAGGCTCCATGGGAAAACAATGTTGAGAAACTAGGATGAATACATTTAAATATACTTGCTATGTTGTTGTTTAGTTGCTCAGTTATGTCTAACTCTTTTGAGACCCATGGACTGTAGCCTCCCAGGGTCCTCTGTCCATGGGATTTCCCAGGCAAGAATTCTGGCGTGAGTTGCCATTTCTTTCTCCCGGGGATCTTCCTGATCCAGGGATCAAACCTGTATCTCCTGCACTGGCAGGTGAATTCTTTACTGCTGAGCCACTAGGGAACCCTTTACACATCTTTATCAATATGCTAACAAGAACTTGATTCTTCAAGAGAAGCATATGGTATAGTTTCCTAACATTGGGAGATAAATTGAGAAATGCTAAAATGCAGCATTGTATTTTACCTTTACACTGACTAATAGAGGCTGTTATTTGTTAATATTCATTTAAAGTTAGGGGTATAAATAACTTTTGGTAAGCAAAAATACCAACACCAAAACAAACAAAAAACCCAAAACAACAACAAAACACCCTCTGTAGTCACTTGGGCTCTATATGAATATTCAATTTATTAAGTCTGACAAATTTGAAAAACTTGGCTTTCTTTTAGTTTTTCAGTTCAACCTATAGTTCTTGATCATCTCTCTGTATATCTATGATTAATACCATGAGAATAAGATCAATTTCACCTGTATCAAAATACCAATAAATTAATTCAATTTGAACAGACCAAAATCACCTTAAACCATCAACTATATTTAAAATTTAGTTAAACTCCTCTAAATGTCTTTTTTTTTTTTTTTTTGAGAAGGCAATGGCACCCCACTCCAGTACTCTTGCCTGGAAAATCCCATGGACAGAGGAGCCTGGAAGGCTGCAATCCATGGGCTCGCTGAGGGTCAGACATGACTGAGTGACTTCACTTTCACTTTTCACTTTCATGCATTGGAGAAGGAAATGGCAACCCACTCCAGTGTTCTTGCCTGGAGAATCCCAGGGACGGGGAGGAGCCTGGTGGGCTGCCATCTCTGGGGTCGCACAGAGTCGAACATGACTGAAGTGACTTAGCAAATGTCTTTTTTGTTTTTATAAATTTAATCATTTGATTTTCTTAAGTGACTCAACTATATGACAGGGTACACTTATAAGCTTATCTTTCAAAAACTTTCTAAACCCTTACAGCCAATATTTATATAATGCTTACTCTATGCCAGATAATGTTCCAAGTTTTTCATTTATTTAATCCTCAAATCAATCCCATGAGGTAGCTATCCTCATTTTAAATTTTGTCTAATTAAAAACTATTCTAATTTATGTTTTACAGGTTGAGGAAACTGAAGTACTGAAATCTTGAATAACTTGCTGGAAGTCATACTGATAATAAGTGACAAAGCGCTCATTTGTTTAATATAATAAACTTGACAGTAAAAGAAATCAAATTATTTTAGTCATGCCAATACTCCTAACTTAAATTCTCTGGAAACTTTCACTTAAAAAATGACAGAACTGACATGTCAGATTCTCTCCAACATACAAATACCTTAAACAACAAACAGATTATTTGGAATTTAAAATCATCTTTTAATACTAAGTTTGATCTTTATTTCTAAGTGTTCATAGAGTTTACAAGACCTAAATGAAGAAGAGATTACCATCTCAGTCAATTCACAAACTCAGGATCACAATATAGTTACTTCTCAACCAGAAACCAGAATGAGAACATGAGGGCAGGGAGCAAAAAGCTTCCAGATGACCCTCCAAGCATCACAGTGAGAATGTTAGGTCATTTATTTTAGTACTGCCCATGGAGCATTGTGTTCAACTGAAATTGCAACCTACATCTGAAATTATAACCTACTCTACTGGTGTGTGAGTGTGTGTGTGTGTGTGTGTGTGTGAGAGAGAGAGAGAGAGAGTGTCTAAGGAATGCTTGGTTGGATTTACATGCTTTTTTTTTTTTTAACCATCTCATTGATTTCATTGATTTTCATGTGTTTCCTTTCAGTAACAACTCTACAGTCCTCTTCCTCATCAGCAGTTTGCAAATAAGGAAGCTGAAGAGCTGAGAATTAATTAATTTGCCCAGGCTCCAGCAGGGGATAAACAGTAGAGCTGAGATTCTAAGCCCAGGTCTTCTATGTCCCGATCCAGTTGTTGTTGTCGTTCAGTTGCTAAGTTGTGTCAAGTGCTAAGTTGACTCTTTGCCACCCCATGGACTGCAGCACAACAGGCTGTCCTTCACTGTCTCGTGGAGTTTGCTCAGATTCATGTCCAGAGTCAGTGATGCTATCTGATCATCTTATCCTTTGCTGCCTTCTTCTCCTTTTGCCTTCAATGTTTCCCAGAATCAGGATTTTAATCCAGACACTTGCTCAGATTGGTTCATAGGCCACCCGTTGTGCTGTTCAGGCTGAACTTGGAACCTGCTGTGCAATAGTTCGGTACCTCATGTTGAAATTATATTCCCCAACTTCTTTCTTCTGGCTGTCCTTTGAAAATATTCACAGTTACTATTAGGTCATTCATTATTTCATCAGCCAGTCACAATATTTACTGGGCTGCTGTCAAACACTGGGCACTGCTTTTGGCACTTACAATGTTGTGAGACCAAAGTATTAATTTATATGGAGAGAAGGGTTAGGCTGTTTTTATTTTTTTTAATATAAATTTATTTATTTTGATTGGAGGTTAATTACTTTACAATATTGTATTGGTTTTGCTATACATCAACATGTATCTGCCACAGGTATACACGTGTTCCCCATCCCGAACCCCCCTCCCTAGGCTGTTTTTAAACAGAGCCATCACTACTGTACTTGACAGGGTTTTTTTTCCCCCCTAAAGTAACAGGAATCCTACTTAAATTAAATTGAGAACAAATGGATTTATCTGTATAACTAAAAACTCTATGAGTAGGAAGCCAAACATTCATGCATGGCTGGATCAGAAGCCTAAGGGATGTTACAAAGTCTACCTCCCTTGCTCTTAAAATCTGTTTCCACACATTCTCTGTCTCCATGTCTTAATTTGCCACATTTTGAGTTCTGGCCTGATTTTTTCCTGCTGCTGACTTCTTCTACTTAGCAAATGAAAGTGACTGCAGATCTCATGTGCCTTTCCCTTTCATCTGGTGATTTTAAAAGATGCAAGAGCATCTCTTCTAAATGTTCTTGGAGAAGAAATCTTGGAAAGAACGTTAGTTGCCCCATCTCTTTGAGCCATGTGCCCAATGCTGAATGAATCATGGTAACCAGGGGTTTGGAGAGTCCCAGGCCACATGCCCTGGAGTAGAACCATGCCTGCCTAAGCCGCTTGGAATGGTAAAGGCAGGATGATGGGCAGGCAAGCCTCTCGGACCACATGTGTATTCTGATGTCTCTGTCTCCCTCTATCCCTCTTCTTTCCTTCCCTTAATAGTCATTGTTATCTATCATAATAATATAATTATAATACTGTTATCTATTAATATATATTATATACTATATATAAACTCTATTTAATATATAATTAAAACTAAGCTTCAGAAAAAGGAATATGACAAGACTGTATATTGTTACCCTGTTTTTTAACTTATAGGCAGAGCACACTATGAAAAATACCAGGCTAGATGAGTTACAAGCTGGAATCAAGATTGCTGGGAGAAATATCAACAACCTCAGATATGCATATGATACCACTCTAGTAGAAGAAAGTGAAAATAAACTAAAGAGCCTCTTGATTAGGGTAAAAGAGGAAAATGAAAAAGCCAGCTTAAAATTTAGTATATTAAAAAGTAAGATCATGGCATCCAGCCCCATCACTTCATGGTAAATAGAAGGGGAAAAAGTGGAAGCAGTGACAGATTTCCTCTTCTTGGGCTCTAAAATCACTGTGGGTGGTGTCTGCAGCCTTGAAATTAGAAGACGGTTGCTTCTTGGAAGGAAAGCTATGACAAATCTAGACAGTGTATTAAAAAGAAAGACATCATTTTGCTGACAAAGGTACATATAGTCAAAGCTATGGTCTTTCCAGTAATCATGTACTGATGTGAGAGTTGGATGATAAAGAAGACAGAGCACCGAAGAATTGATGCTTTTGAACTGTGGTGTTAGAGAAGACTCTTAGGAGTCCCTTGGATAGCAAGGAGATCAAACCAGTTCATCCTAAAGGAAAGAAACCCTGAATACTTATTGGACGGACTGATGCTGAAGCTGAAGCTCCAACACTTTGGCCACCTGATGCAAAGAGCTGACTCATTGGAAAAGACCCTGATGCTGAGAAACATTGAGGGCAGAAGGAAAAGAGGGTGACAGAGGATGAGATGGTTGGATGGCATCACCAATTCAATGGACATGAACTTGGGCAAACTCCAAGAGATGGTGAGGGACAGGGAAGCCTGTCATGCTGCACTCCATGGGGTCGCAAAGAGTCGTACATGACTTGGTGACTGAACAACAACAAAAGCTTCAGAGATGCAAAGTTATACATATTTCTTCCTGACTCTATTTGCATTAAGTAGCATAATATATTACTATTATATAATATATTACATAATATATTACTATTATAATCATACAGTTATAATAGATATCATTAATATATTATTACATATAATAATATATAACTATATTATATAAAAATAATTATATGTATATATGTTATATCTAAATATAACATATTTGTATTGTATTATATTACAAGGGAATGGGGGAAAAGGAAATGGCAACCCACTCCAATGTTCTTGCCTGGAGAATCCCAGGGACGGGGGAGTCTGGTGGGCTGCTGTCTATGGGGTCGCGCAGAGTTGGACATGACTGAAGTGACGCAGCAGCAGCAGCAGCAGAAGGGAAAGGAGTCTGTAAAGACTCTGAGGTGGGCAGGACCATGGTGATTTAGATCATGTAAGAGGCTAGTCTGACTGTGTTGCTCCGAGCATGGAAGAGTGGAGACAAGAGCATGAGCTGGGGGTTGGCAGGAGGACATCAGGGGCCAGATCACACAGGATCTTGAGAAGTCAGGACGAGCCTCTGTGGCTTTATAGAGACAGTGCCCTACTAGTATTGAGGTTGTGTAATCCAAAGGAATGATATTAATGGCAGGAATTTCTGGCCATTAGAAATGTGGAATGGGAAGACAACAAGATGTCAGGTTATTTAAGGGCCCCTGGGTCTTCAGCATTTCACAAATCACTCTATGTAGCTGGTATCTGGCAGGGAAGCAATCATTGCTTACGTAGGTGTTCTGCCCTCAGTCTTTCTCATCCTAGAGCACATTCAGTTCCGTTTGTAAGGATGTGTGACTCGGGTTGGTATATTTTAATCTTCTGAAGCAAAGTGTGCACCGCTTTTCAATTTTGAAAAAACTGAAAACACCCTGAACTATCTTTATTGCACCACTTGTCTTCTATCCCCTGCCAAGATAACATCTGTTCATCCTTGGATATAAGCTCAACCATCACTTCTTTTGAAAGCCTTCCCTGATATCTTGTCTGGATCAAGATCCATCTGCCACATACTCTTTACCATAGTTCTCTTGCAGAACAGTTACTAAACATGTACTTGTGTAACGCTAGATGAGGTTATAAGAATAACTCATCACACGAGCTTGTAAATTGTATGTGTGCAATGACTCTATCCCCCAGTGCTGAGCACACAGTAGGTGATCAATAACTATCTGTTAATAAATGAATAATCTTAACTTTTCTGGGGTATATTTATTTTTTCAGATTTACATTTAAATCTAGTGACGTTCTATGATTGTGGTTGGTCTGCAGTTGAAGACTTTCTCAAAATGGGCTCTCAACGGTATTTGCTGAAAGACATTAAATAAAGAAAAATAAATCAAGGCTGTTTTTAGAATGCCTGAACCATGTAACTTTTAACATATAATTTGATTAAGAGATCAAAAGCACAGAAGAAATATCCGAGTAATCTCCTTTTGAATTCCGCTCTTTGTAGAGTCACACATTCATGACCTTTGTTCCTGTCTCTGAATCTCTCTGTCAGAAAAATGCCTGCTGCTTCAACCCTGAAGGGGGATGAGACATGGGGAAGAAGGGACAGAACCTCTGGGCCAAGTAATAACCTCCTCTCTTCTGGCAAATACCGTAATATGCTATGGCTCAGCTCTTGTCTGGAAAAATCTTCTTAGACGTTTTTATTTACTAACTGTTCAATGTTTAAGTGATTCTTAATGGAAGAGAATTGAGCACACATACAAACACACACACACACACACACACACACACATCACACACATTTCCCATTTGCTAAAGATGTCTCTCATGTTTAGCTCCTGTGACTAACCATAACTTTCACAATTTTACATTATCCTTTAACTTTCAGTTTCCTCTTCAATAAACAGGCCCAGACCTCTAGCAGTAGCTGGCTAGGACTGCACTGTGGCTACTAGGAGATGAGATTTCAGTGATGCTAAAATATTCATGGCATTTGGACTCATAATGGTTGTACTATTCTAGAAGGGGAATCTTGAAGATGAGTTGACATAGCTCCATCAGCAAACATCCCACCGGATGTTTTCTTAAGCATTCTGAACAAAGTTCAACTGCCCTTTGAGAAAGAAAGCACATTTCTTTCTCATTTATAATTTTTGGAAAGATACCAACCCCCAAATTCTGAGAGTTCATTAGAGGAAAAACTGCCCAAATATAACAATACTTTGTTTGTCCTTTAATCCATAGAACCACATAGTGATTTTTTAAGTATCTCGGCAATTAATTACTACCATTTCTTGAGGAAGGCAGGAAATACTAGCCACATTTTATAGCTATTATAACAGAAACAGGAAGGATTTACTCTTCTGAGATTAACAGCCTTCCTGGAAGAAGGTTAGCTTCTTGGAGAATGTGTTAATAATTTAAGATCATGGTTAATTTTAGCCCTGTACAAGAACAGCAGAATTCAAACTGACCAAGATAGACTCTTATGTTTGCAAATACAGGTTGTCTTGAGAGGTTTGCTTAAAAAGATGAAGGACCTAGTGATTAAGAAAACTTGGACTAGTTATGTGGAAAATATTTATACTTCACTGAATTACACTTACACATTTATCTTACTTTTCTTTAGGCCACTGCAGCTTATAGTGCACAGCTTATTTGCACAGCTTATAGTGCAAATCGTAAACAAAGTAATAGTTTTCAAAGATAGCCCCTTTCCAGCAGTATCAAGGAAACCTGAGTAGTCTAAAATATTTTTTTCCAGTTTAAGCAGTGTTTGCTTTTTCCCATGTATACAGGAGTAGCTAAGGGATTCATCTTTTTCAATCTGGTGGTAATCATCCTTGGTTCTAAATGTTCAGCGATTAGATTCCCTCCCGGCACTTCCAATCTCTGGCAACCTCTGATGTTTTCTCCATCTCCCTAGTTTTGTCTTTCCCAGAATGTCATGTATTTGGTATCATAAAATATGGAGGCTTTTCAGATTGACTTCTTTCACTTAGTAATATGGGTTTAAGGTTCTTCCATGTCTTTTCATGGCTTGATAATTCATTTCTTTTTAATGCTGAATAAAGGATTTTCTGTTTTCAGGATATACCATAGTTTATCCATTTACCTCCTAAAGGACATAAACATCTGTGTGTGGGCTTAGTGTATGGGTGGTGAGGTGGGGTGGGGGACGGCACTTTTGTGTATACATAAGTTTTCAACTCCTTTGGGGTTAATACCAAGGACAGTGATTACTGGACCATATGATAAGTATATGTTTAGTTTTGTAAAGAAACTGTCAAACTCTCTTCCAATGTGGATACACCATTTTGCATTCCCATCAGCAATGGATAAGAACTCCTGTCACTCCATATCCTTGCTAGCAATTGGTGTTGTCAGTGTTCTGGATTTTGGTCATTCTAATAGGAGTTAATTTATATTTATGATTCATTCTCATTGATGTGAGGTTTATTTTTTTGCCCTTGTCTATGTAATATTTTATTGTTGGATTGCCACTTTAAAAATTGTTTCATCTCTTGATAGGTTTTTGGGTTGCCAATAGTCGTGTTTAATAATCTGATGGTTCTCTTGTGAACATTCATGTTCTGTGCAATTCTCTGTACATAAGTACAAGTGTTTCTCTAGGGTATATGTGTTAGGAGTGAAATAGCTGTTGCAGAGTGAGTTCAATATTACTAGGTGAGGCTCAGTTGTCTTCCAAAGCTGATCCTATATACATTCACCTATAATGAATGAGAATTCCTTTTGGTGTATAGTCTTATCAACCCGTAGTCTGACATTTATCATTTTTGTAAGTTAGTTTAATGTCAGATCATGATTAGCAAAGTTGAGTATTTTTCACATTTTTATTGGTCATTTATGTTTCCAGTGAAATGTCTCTTCATGTCCTTGCCTTTGTTTTGTCTTTTTCTTATAAACGTGAAGAAGTACTTTACAATTTACATGCTTTGAGTTTTACTTAAGAAATTCTTCCCAACTGTAGGCTCATAAAATTTCTCCTATATATTATTCTAAAAGTTTTGTCTTTGACATTTAAGTCCGGAGTCCACTTGGAATTGTTTTCATGTATATTTTGAGGTGGAGATCCATTCCCCTTTCTCCCCACATGGATATTTTGTTTTCAGTACCATTACTGAGTGGGTGTCCTTTCTTTCTCCTCTTTCTCCAGAGGCAATACACCTCTGCCCTGCTTCTATTTCCGTGAATTTTGTGTTATTCCCAAGCCCTGTATTTGATTTCATTAGAAAATTTGTCCATGAGCAAAGAGCTTCTGCTATCACAGTCTTATTTAATATAACTCGAATTTTTTTTATATCTACTAAGTCATTTTCCTCTGGCTAACTCTTCAGGAATGGTTTAGCTCTTCTTGATCCTTTACCTTTCATATAAATTAAACATTTATCAAAAAATCCTATTGACTTTTAATTTGGTCTTATATTAACTTATAGATTAACTTAAATAGAATTGAAATTGATATCTTTAAGCTCATATTCTATGATCATGCTATATCTTTCCATTATAGAGACCTTCCTTGAAATATTATAAGTTTGATAAATTTCTCCAAAAATAGTCTTATACATAGTTTACTAGCTTTATTCTTAGGTGCTTTATATTTTCAGCTGCTATTAGAAATTTTTTTTTTAATTTCTTGCCTAACATTTTCTTTCCAATATATAAAAACACAATGGACTCATGTGTGTATCAATTATATATCAACCTTGTTAAAATCTCCAGTGAATTCTAATAATAGTTTGTCCACTTATAATTTTGGGTTGTTTTTTTGGTGTATAATCACAGAACCTGTAAAAATATTATTTATTCCTTTTTGAAATTATACATTTGCTTTTTATATTTTTGTGTAGTCCAAGAGATCATCTCTCTCTGTCAGTATAAAGACATGCTTTTGAGGTTTGTTTGGTAGTAATGTGAACCAAAATATTAAGATTATGAAATGGTATTTGGGAAAAAAGTTTAAACTACTGAAAAAAAATATTGTGCTGTTGTAGGACTCCTCAGGTTCTATTTATTATTTATGACAATTTGGTACTTTTAAAATCTACAAATTTATTTCAGATAAATTTTCAATATTTTTACTCAAAGTTGTTTGTAATTTTATCTTTTATGTCTGTGTGTTATCTTTAATCATAATACCTTTATTATCATGAAGTAATAAGCAGTTTTGAGTATTTAAAAATATATAGTAATATTATTTAATAAATAAATACAGATTTTTTAAGGTTTTTTTCTTCTTGTTTTTAATTCTAAAACTGGATAAATAAATGTCTTAATATAAAGATGTTTGAAACTTTTTGAGATGCTATATAGGATTATGTATGATGAATTTAGATATATATGTGTGTGTGGGGGTATATATATACATATATACATGCACATACTTCATTGTGGCAAAGAATATATATTTGCAATGATGGGGTATAATGTTCTACATATGTCCATAAGATCAATCTTGTTAATTGTGTTATTTATATAAAGTGTTAGTCACTCAGTTGTATCCAACTCTTTGTGACCCCATGGACTGTAGCCCACCAGTCTCCTCTGTCCATGGGATTCTCCAGCAAGAATATTGGAGTGGGTTACCATTCTCTTTTCCAGGGGTTATTTGTATAGTCTTATTGATATTGATTATCTGTTGTATATCAATATTTAGAGAAGCATTAAAATGTTCAATATCACAGTTGATTTGTCAATTTCTTATGTATATATATCAATATTTTCTCTATATTTTGAAAGTCATCATAAATCCATTAAAGTTTAAAATGACTATATAACCCTTAGGAATTAAAGATTTATAATTACGTGATGACCCTCTTTATCACTAACATTGCTTTTTGCTCTAAAATACATTTTCTGTATTATTTTGTTGTTATTCAGGTGCTAAGTCATGTCCAACTCTGCTACTCCATTAACTGTAGCATGTCAGGCTCCCCTGTCCTTCACTATCTCCCTGAGTTTGCTCAAATTCATGTCTATTGAGTCAGTGATGATCTAACCATTTCATCCTCTGCTTCCCCATTCTCCTGTTGCTTTCAAGTTTTCCCAGCATCAAGGTCTTTTCCAGTGAATCTGCTTTTTGCATCAGGTGGCCAAAGTATTGGAGCTTCAACATCAGTCCTTCCAATGAGTAGCCAGGGTGGATTTCCTTTAGGATTGACTGGTTTGATCTCTCTGCATTCCAAGGGACTCTCAAGAGTCCTCTCCAGCACAATTCAAAAGCATCAATTCTTTGGCACTCAGCCTTCTTTATGGTCCAGCTCTCACATCTGTACATGACTTCTGGAAAAACCATAGCTTGGGCTATATGGACCTTTGTCGGCAAAATGATGTCTCTGCTTTTTAATATGCTGTCTAGGTTTGCCATAGTTTTCCTTCCAAAGAGCAAGTACCATTTAATTTCATGGCTGCAATCACCATCCACAGTGATTTTGTAACTCAAGAAAATAAAATATGTCACTGCTTCTACTTTTTCCTCTTCTATTTGTCATGAAGTGATGGGACCAGATGCCATGATCTTCGTTTTTTGAATGTTGAGTTTCAAACTACTCCATTTCTTCTGAGGGATTCTTGTCCACAGTGGTAGTTATAATGGTCACCTGAATTAAATTCACTTGTTCCTGTCCATTTTAGTTCCCTGATTCCTAAGATGTTGATGTTCAATCTTGCCATCTCCTGCTTGACCACAGCCAATTTACCTTGATTCATGGACCTAAAAGTCCAGGTCTTAAGCAACATTGTTTTTAGAGCACTGGACTTTACTCTTAGCACCAGACACATTCACAACTGAGCATCATTTCTGCTTTGGCAGGGCGCTTCATTCTTTCTGAAGCTACTAATAATTGCTCTCTGCTGTTCCCCAGTAGCTGTATTGAACACCTTCCAATCTGGAGGGCTCATTTTCTGGTGTCATATCTTTTTGCCTTCTACTATTCATGGGGTTCTCGCAGCAATAATACTGGAGAGGTTTGCCATTTGCTCCTCCGGTGGACCACGTGTTGTCAGAACTCTTCACTGTGACCCATCCATCTTGGGTGGCCCTGCATGGCATGGCTCATAGCTTCATTGATTGACACTAACCCCTTCATCACAACAAGGTTGTGATCCATAAAGTGGTTCTGTGTTACTAATTTCACTAAATTAGACTTGCTTTGATTTATATCTACATAGCACATGTTTCATCATTTTTAAATTTAAACTTTTGTTTCCTATGAACAATATAAAGTTAGATTTCATTGTTCAGTCTAACAATCTTTGATTTTCAAGAAGAAATCATTTTGTTTACATATAGATCAAATCCAAGTCTCCCACACTGTAGGCAGATTCTTTACCATCTGAGCCACCAGGGAAGTCTGAAGGATACTGGGGTGTATATTTGGATTAACTGCTATACTTTTTATTTGCCGACTCTAGTTTTTTTCTCTCTTGCCATTTTAATTGATTGATATTTTCTTCTTCCACCATTTAATATTTTCTCTGATAGTTTGGTGGAGAAGGAAATGGGAACCCACTCCAGTAACCTTGTCTGGAGAATTCCATGGACAGAGGAGCTTGGTGGGCTACAGATCATAGGGTCACAAAGAGTTGGACACAACTAAAGCAACTGAGCATCTGATAGTTTGGGAGACATAAACTATTTTTCTATAGTTTTCTAAAGATTATAGTTTTAATATAAATTATTTAAAAAGTTTTAACACTGCATTTAAAAATATTAGAGTAACCTATTAAATTGTAAAGCTAAATACCTTTATTCTTCTGAATACTGTATCTTAAAGTGGTTTAACTCCAGTCATCCATTCAAGATAGTGATAATGCTTCATTCAATTCAATCTTGAATTTTCATTCCCACAATGATTCATTGTTAAAATTTCATATGTCTATTAAATTATATTTTTTCATATATTTACATTTTCATAGCTCACTACTCATCTCATATCTCAGATCTTTGTCTTTAAGGACATCTTTTAGAAGTTACAAATCATTATTTGCATAATAATCTCTGTTTTCATTTATCTGAAGTTGCCTTTATTTTGACCTTTTTCTTAAAAGATGGTTTTATTGGCTATAGTAACTGGTTTATATTTTAAGTGCCATTACTTCTTTTTCCAGCACTTTGACTGTATAACTGCATATTCTATAGCTTTTATAATTTGAATCATGGCCCCAGTTCTATAGACCATTTTGACCTCAAACCAAGGCAGAATTACAATTTGATGACATACATTTTTGTGACATACATTTTTTCCCTTCCTCTAGTCCCACCAACAAACTTCATGGAAATCCAGCTTCTCCTTCAAAGTCTCCATGCGGTCCCTGGGAACTCCCAGGGGATGTCTCATGTGGGTGCACAAGCAAGTCACTTTTCTGATCATCTTGTTCTTCAGTGTCGCAAAGTGCGACACTTTGCGACCCCATGGAATGCAGCACACCAGGCTTCCCTGTTCTTCACTGTCTTGCTGATCCTGCTCACAGTACTAATTGTCTCGCTGTATCTCACTGTGTGCACTGTTCTCTGAACTTATGGTAGGCAAACCAGGAGCTAAGAGGCTGGAAGAAAACGCAAGGAGCAGCAGGAAGTGCAGATGCATTTATTCTCTACTGGCTGGAGCAGCAGCCAGTAGCAACAGGCATAACACAACATAAACACACACAACGCTTCAGGGCTTTTCCAACTGAAGCTTATAAATATACTTATCGACCAAAAGTGGCCCCTTAGCCAAACAAGTACCTCATGATGTGCACGCACAGTGCTATGAATGATCTCAGCTGTTACATAACCATCAAAGTCATTGCTTACCAACATGGGGAGAGGGTGTAAGGATGTGGTGTGAGAGAGCCTGACTGGCGCCATCTTGTTAATGTCCCCACTCTCGGAGTTTACTCAAATTCATGGCCATTGAGTCTGTGATGCCATCCAACCATCTCATCCTCTGTTGCCCTCTTTTCCTCCTGACCTCAATCTTTCCCAGCATCAGGGTCTTTTCCAATGAGTTGGCTCTTTGCATCAGGTGGCCAGGGTATTGGAACTTCAGCTTCAGCATCAGTCCTTCAAAGGAATTTTCAGGGTTGGTTTCCTTTAGGAGTCACTGCTTTGATCTCCTGGCTGTTCAAGGGACTCTCAAGAGTCTTCTCCAGCCTCACAATGTGAAAGCATCAGTTCTTCAGTGCTTAGAGTTCTTTATGGTTCAACTCTCACATCTGTACATGACCACTGGAAAAACCATAGCTTTGACTATTCAGGCCTTTGTCAGCAAAGTGATTTTTAATACTCTGTCTAGTTTTGTCAGAGCTTTTCTTCCAAGGAGCTAGGGTCCTACAACTTCATGGCTGCAGTCACCATCCACAGTGATTTTGGAGCCCAAGGACGTAAAATTTGCCACTGTTTCCATTTTTCCCCATCTATTTGCCATGAAGTGATGGGACCAGACGCCATGATCTCAGTTTTTTGAATGTTGAGTTTTAAGGCAGCTTTTTCCACTGTCCTCTATCACCCTCATCTAGAGGCTCTTTAGTTCTTCTTTGCTTTCTGCCATTAGGGTGGTGTCCTCTGCATCTCGCACAGCAGGTCCCAGTCTTTGCCAGGTTACCCGCTTCCTCCAGGCCTCACGTGCCTATAAAGCTTCATGAGAGGATATACTTTTGCTGGGCGTTCCCCGCACATGGTTCCGATATTTATGCCATGTCAGGGTTCCATCATCTCTAGGGTCCTGAGGATGTTATTCTTGTGCCAGTGACAGGCTGTGTCACGTGGAGAGGAAGGGGCAGAGGGCAGGGAGGTGAATGGAGGATGGGCTTCACCTGTAGGGGGTTTATAGGAGAACTCCATATATGGCAGATGCAGAATAAGAGACACTGTGCTCTTTGCAGAGAGACCTGCCTCTCGGGTGACTGATGTGTTGTTAACAAGATAATCTCCTGTCTTTTTCTCCTTTAGAATGAGCTCTTTCCTATGTACCTCTTTCTTCCATCACACAAATAGCCTCCTGGTGGACCCATCCCATTCGTTTCCCTAGGTACCCAAGTATACCTGAATGCCAGACTGAAGATCTGGGTATAAATGAAAGCTGGAGCCCTCTAAACAGCATAAACTGGATGTTTTATAAGCATTCAGTTCAGTTCAGTTACTCAGTAGTGTCCGACTCTTTGCAACCCCATCAATCACAGCACGCAAGTTCTCCCTGTCCATCACCAACTCCCGGAGTTCACTCAGACTCGCGTCCATTAAGTCAGTGATGCCATCCAGCCATCATCATATTTATACCCTAATTTTTACCATAACATTGTATCCATTCTTTACTGCATCTCTCTTAATTTGCTTTACATTTAAATACAAAGATTTTTATTTTTAGAAATTTTATTCTTCTAAAATTTCTCTGTTGAAGGATTTGCCATTTATTTAGCTGGTTTTAACCTTCATTCCTATACTTTTAAATATAATAAAGTGCATCTTTCTTCCATTTGTTGGAGGTTTCTTCTATATTTTAAAAAAATTATTTTTTTCATTTTCTTAATTTCCTGTTTTCTATTTGTATTTTTTAGCTAATTGTGTTTCAGGTCTTGAAAGCTGAATTTATTGATGTCTGTTTTTTCTTTCTTTTTTTTTTCTTTAATTTGCTTTCTTCATTTGAGAATGTTTTCTGCTTATTTGTATTTCTTATCCTTTTTCCAGTGTTGTTAAGACTTTATGTGGTGATTTACTCCTTGGCCTTTTTGATATGTTTTAAAATTAACTGAATAAATATTTTGCAGAAGAAATTTAGTCTGTCTTATTTTAGATACATTTTTATTTCACTTTTTAGTTAAGTATAATGTGAAGCTTTCCCTGGAGAAGGAAATGGCCACCCACTCCAGTATTCTTACCTGGAGAATCCCATGGACAGAGAAGCCTAGTGGGCTACAGTCCATGGGGTCACAAAGAGTCAGACACAACTGAGCACACCGCACAATGTGAAGATTTATAAATATTATTTACTGTGCTCTGCATTCTCAAATGAACACAAGGACCATGTTCATTGTATTGCCACTAAAGCCTCCAAAAATGATATTCAATTCATCTCAAGACATGTTGGCTACCACCAGTGAGAACATCACTGACCCTAGAGAAAAGCAAAGAAGTGGAATTTCTAATATATATATATAAATTTCTAATATATATATATATAAACTTAGCTTGAACTTGGAGAAATACAAATGTTTTGTTCTTTGTTCTCATTTTAATATCAGATCCCTGTTTTAAATGATCACATTTACCATAGGAATTCAAAGCACTATCAGAACAAATATGAAATATGAATAAACTCTATCAGTGGAATCAGCACTCTTTAAGGCAATGATGTGTGTATGTATGTGTATAGAACCCCTTTTAGTTTTAATTCTGCCATGCATTGATGTTCTTATATGTACCTGGAATTCTGTGTATACCTTTCTATAGGTATGTTTGATATTGTGTAAAGTGATTTAGAATTTGTCTTAAACATATTTAAGCAACAATTTAATATATTTATTCCTGAATGTGCCAGGTTGCATGAGGTGTTTGTTTTTAACTTTTGTAAAAACCTCCTTACTCTGCCTTTACCACTGGACAAGAGGGACCGTAAAATCATCACTGAAAATGCATTACTGCTGGCTCGTCAATAAGAAGCAAGTCATCTACAGGAATGTACTATACAATCCCTGTCGCAGAACAGTCTGTTCCCAGCAGTGTCTCACCTGGCAGGCAATCTGGAAGACTTTTTCCACCCATTTCTGCCAACTGTGCTCTCCAGTGGAGTTGTTCCCTCTCCAGCTTCTATGGAGCCTGTTACTTTTTTTCTGTATATCCCAAACTTAAAATTGTTACCATTTTGCCATAGCTTTTATTTAATTTTTTAATTGGAAGATAATTGCTTTACAATGTTGTGTCCGTTTCTGCTATACAACAAAGTGAAAGTTATATGTATACATATATCCCCTCCCTCATGAGCCTCCCTTCCCCTGCTGCATGCCAAGTCATCACAGAGCACAGAGTTGAGCTTCCTGTGCTACAAAGCAGTTTCCTGCTGGCTATCTATTTTACACATGGTAGTGGATATATGTCAATGCTACTCTCTCAGTTCATCCTACCCTCCTACTCTGTCCACACGTGTTCCCTACATCTGTGTCTCTATTCCTGCGCTGTAAATAGGTTCATCTGTACCCTTTTCTAGGTTCATATATATGCATTAATATACTGTATCTGTTCTCTTTCTGATTTACTTCACTCTGTATGACAGACTCCAAGTCCATCCACATCACTATAAATACCCAATTTCATTCCTTTTTATGGCTGAGTAATATTCCACTGTACTTATGTATCACATCTTTACTCATCTGTTGATGGACATTTAGGTTGCTTCCATGTCCTGGCTATTGTAAATAGTGCTGCAATCAACACTGGAGTACATGTGTCTTTTTGAATTATGGTTTTCTCAGGGGGCCTGCCCAGGAGAGGGATTGCTTGGTCATATGGTAGTTCTATTAAAACAAAAATAAACAAATGGGAACTAATTAAACTTAAAAGCTTTTGCACAGCAAATAAAACCATAAAAAGATGAAAAGACAACCCTCAGTGCGGGGGTCCAGCCCCTCCAGTACCGGTGGATCCAGGGTGATTTGAAGGTGGGGACGGAGTCGGCGTCCTTGGAAAAATACATATTTAATTACAGATATATAGACAGATTAGAAACGGATAGTGTAGTAGGAAAATTAGGGGAGAAAAAGAGGCTGAATAACGTGGTTTACGTGGAATAGCATCCATGCTCCAGATGGGAATTCAGCCAGAAAAACGGGGAGCAAGAAAGAAGCGACATGGGGGAATCAGTCTTTCCAGAAACTGATCCCATTTTCTTTATTTTTAGGTTTGCTTATATACCTTTTGTTATACATAGGGATGAATACAGAGTCATGCGGGGGTCAGCAGTCCTGACCTTTATCAAAATCAGGTGCTTCACATAAATGTATAAAAAAAAGGTCTTAGGGATATTACATCATCTGGCCATGAGTGAGACCTGCTGACATTTTATGATCCTTTCTTTCTGATTACCAAAAAACTTATTTCTTCCAAGGGTGTTTTTTTCTTAAACCAGGCACCACCCTCCAAATAAAGTTACATTCCTATAGGGTGAGGGTGTAGTGAGTTACAATCAAGAAAGGAATTTATTTAACCCAAGGTTAACATGATTAATCTTAAAGGTTAATACTTATTTCTCCTATATGTTATTATATTCATTATAAGGGCAGGGAACATGGAGATTTAGCAGCAAACATCAGCCCAACAAATGAAAATCCTTTTACCAATGTTCCCCTTAAGATCTATTTAGTCTTAAGATAGTGATAATGTTACATTTTTACATAGCAAGGACACAGTGATTTATAACAAAGTACAGTGATCTATTACAAAAGAGAAAATTCATTAACTCAAAAAGTCTAGTATTGCTAACCTTAAAAACTACTATATTTCCTTTACTATATTCCAAATACATTGATTAATATATTCCCAGGTGCCTAAGGATATGGAGGGCTGGTGGCAATCATTGACTCAACAAGAAGAAAAGCCCTATGCTAATCAAGACTCTCAAAATACTCCAAAACTCTCTGTGCTGTTTATGGTTGAGAGGTAGTTAACAATCATGTGGCAGGAGTATGGATAATCCTGTCACACAAGCTAGTCTGTCAGCAGAGAGGTTTGACCTGAGACATTCTTGTCACACCCAGGGTAGGGAATTAGCAGCAATTATTGGCACAACAAATGAAAAACCCTTCACCAATATAATTCCTAACCAACCCACTATACTAGTAATTTCCAACTCCCCAAAAGAATTTGCCTTTAGTAAGTCTAAAACATCTCGTGCCTCTCAGGTTGGGAGGCTGTAAACAATCACATGTGGCCGGACAAACCTATACAGGCGGGCTAGATAACCTTCAGAGGAGTCCGTAAGCTGAAACACTCTTGTCACGCCCAAGAATTTTTATTGCCTTGGAGCTGCATGTTTACTCCTTCTCCAAGAGAAACGGTTATGGGGGAGAGCATAAAACAGGCTCTGGTTTTGGGGTAGATTCTCGGGAACAGGGGGTTTCCTGAGGCTTGATCACGCCTTTGCATATGCTAAGCCTCCTTCCTCATGACCCTTGCCATGGGCGGAGTTCTTCACACTGGCCCCTGGCACCTCAGAATGGGAGAAAATATTTGCAAAAGAAGCAATGGACAAACGATTAATCTCCAAGTTATACAAGCAGCTCATGCAGCTCAGTATCACAGAAACCACAAACAACCCAGGAAGACCTACACAGACATACAGATGGCCAACCAACATGTGAAAAAATGTTCAACATCACTAATTATTAGAGAAATGCAAATCAAAACTACAGTGAGGTATCACCTTACAGAAGTTAGAATGGCCATAGTGAAAAAGTCTACAAATAACAAACACTGAAGAGGATGTGGAGAAAAGGGCATCTTCTTGCACGGCTGGTAGAAATGTAAATTGGTACAGTCACTATGAAGAACAGTATGGAGGTTCCTTAAAAAACTAACGAATGGAGCCTGTTACTCCTGAGGGTTTCTCTCTCTCCACTGCTCACCACTGGCCTTCTAGGTCCACCTTCACAGACCAGCTCCTCCCTCTTCCTACAGCCTACCCCTTCTCTTTCTCCTTTGACTGGTGATACCTGCCATGCAGTCTCAATTGTTTTTCTTTTCTTCTGGATGAAACAAGAAAAGCTTCAAATCCAGGGAGGTTTAGGGAAATTGAGAGAAGCCAATTAGAAAAATTTGTATTGGTATGATCTCAATGTCCTTATCTCTACAAGGTGAACAAATATCGGCCTAGCCAAGGACTGTCTCTTACAGGATACCTGTGCACTATTTCATCAAAGAGCCCCTCTGTCTCCTATCTTGCCCTCAGGTGCAGTAAAAAGGGGCTCTCTTTTGTCATCCAAGTTTCTAAGTGCATGTTCCAGAAGGGTGATGGGTGTGTTTTGTGTTCCAGTTTGGGGGCGGGAAGGAGAGAAAAGCTCCTACATCTTAGGCCTGTTGAAAATGGACTTGAACATATTGAAAAAGCCATCACAGATGATTCTGGGAAAAACATAATTAGAAAACTGTAACATTTCTTGGTAAATCTTGGCTTTGAAATCCATTGGCTTACAGTGAAGTAGATCTAGATGGTCAGAGAGGAGTGTTGGGTTCAGCCTATGACATTTTCCCAACCCTTCTTAAAGCAAGTTATGCATGTGGGTGGTTAGTGAGGACCTTGTGGCTTTTGAAAGAAATCTACACGAGGGGCAAGATTCCAGTTGGTTGAGCAAATAATAGTTCACTTCACACCTGCTTAGTGTAATGGACATTTTCAGTGCTTTTTGCACCCCTGCCCTGGAGTTAGGAACCTGGGCTTGAAGATTGGATTGTTGATGTGTGCAGTCATTTGAATTATTCCTGGACTTGTCTCATCTGGTTTTGGCAGAATGCAGTTATAAAGTCAAGCTCAAAATTCTGTAGGGAAAGCAATGCAAGAGCCAGCTTTCAATGTTCTTTGGAGATTTTTTTCAAAAAGACATTTATATGGAATTTTCTGTACTGGTAAAATATACATTTCAAATGTAAATAAGGACATTGCTAAAGTCATTACCATTTATTGGGATTTAAAATTATTTTCAGATGAACTTTAGAACATGCCCTAGGGTAGTATTTAATCCTTCTAACCATCTATTTGACTGTCATTATCTAACTTAAAGGATGCCTAAAATAAAAACTAGAACAATACAATTCAATGCACAATGATTAACTATTTTCTTTAAGGGAGTACACACTAATTCTTTACAGATCAGTACCATACAGATCCTCAACTGATGATTTTTAAGATGTGTGTGTGTGCACGCGCATGCTCAGTTGCTCAATCATGTCCAACTCTTTGCGACCCCATAGACCATAGCCCTTCAGGCTCTTCTGTCCATAGAATTTTTCAGGCAAGAAAACTGGAGTGAGTTTCAATTTCCTAGAAATTGGTGGAAGCCCATCTTCCACCATGAAAATCAGCATAGAAAAAGTAACATATGCGTACTATACACCGCTCCCTAAAATGATCAGGGTTAATGTCCTCAAATATCCTTGTTGCTCAACCTCATTTGAACTTCTGAAGTTTAGAACTGTCCAGTGCTCATAAAATTATATGTTTAGGCTTTTAGTCTTGAAGATTTAAAGGATACATGACCTAAACAATGTAAAAAGTGTTTTCTTAAAATGTGAGCTATAGAATAAGAGTATCCAGGAATTTCATTCATGTTAATCACTCAAGAAAATTTCAGTTTTTAAATAAATTTGGGAAATTCTGGATTAAACAAATTTAAACAGGATTCATTATTGAAATTCTGTGTAGTATGTTACAATGTCACATGCCTCTAGATAGAAATCAGGCAATAAATATTTATCCAGTCCCTACTGTGTGCCAGGAACAGCACCATATTTTGCTCAAACAAACATCAACAAATCAGATATGGTTTCTGTCCTCACAGGGTTTTCGAAATAATAGGAAGGGAGAGATTAAACAATGATGTAAATATTTAGATTGCATAAACTTTTAAATTGTATGGTGCTATAAAGGGAAAGAATAAAATGTTATAAGAATGAACAAGAGGTACCAGTTTAACTGGAGGATGGATTTAGGGAAGAACTCTGGTAAGAAGTAAGATGTAAGCTGAAGCTAAACGAAGTAGGAATTAGCCAGATAAAGAGGGGCATTCCATGTAGAAAATGAAGTGAAAGTGTGAGTTGCTCAGTCGTGTCTGACTCTTTGCAACCCCATGAACTGCAGCCTGCCAGACTCCTCTGTCCATGGGATTCTCCAGGTAAGAATACTGGAGTGGGTAGCCATTCTCTTCTCTACGGGATTTCCCTAACCCAGGGATGGAACCCCGTCTCCTGCATTGCAGGCAGATTCTTCACCGTTTGAGCCACCAGAGAAGCCCCAATTCCATGTAAAGTGAACAGCAAAGACAAAGCCTTGAGGTAGGAGAGGGTTTGCTAAATTGGAGGAAGAAAAGAGCGGTGGGGCTAGGGTACCGTAGACAAGAGGCCACGAAGAAGGAGAATAAATAGTGAAATGTAAATTCATGCAGAATCTTAGAAGTAGGTGCAATGGGTTTTAACAAGAGGACTGCTGTTAAAATATCATTTCCGTGAAGTAAAATAAAGTATTACATTCAGCATTCCCCAACTGTATTTGACCATGGAAACATTTTGCTGAGAAATTTCCTGGGAGCAGTATCTTTAGAAAACATACTATTTGTTCTACCCAAGGATTGTGTCCTCAGATTGTAAGTGACAAAAAAGAGCAAAAGAGACTTCACCAGTTCAAATTCATTTATCAGTATCAGAAACATTTCAGAAGGATGGCAGCCGACGTGGAGGAGGGGTTCAAATGTTATTAGGCTCAAGTTTCTCTTCATCTATCAGTCCTTCCTGTCCCTGTTTTAGTTTTATTCTGAGGCTCATTAGAACGTCCCCAGAAGCTCTGGAATTTTCCTACCGCAGGGACAAGGTGAATGAATCATCTCCTCACAAAGCTCCCAGACTGCATGTCGGTAGGAAAGAGAAGCCTCTTTCACAGCATTTGCAGGAAAATTACATTGCCTTGTGCTACTTCTCATTGAGATGCCTGCCTGGAATCCAATCACCGAAGGAACCGAAGTAACAGGCTATGCCCATGGGTTTAGGCCTAGGTTACCTGTAGCCTTGATTATTTGGATTCACAAACATAAATCTAGGGTGAATACTACAAGAAGGTACAAGGCTGGAGAGGCAGAGAGCAAAACTACAGTGTGGTTTTTTTTGTGTTTTTTTTTTTAATTTTAGTGTTTTAAATTATGTGAATAAGTTTGAAGTAACCATGTTGTATACCTTGTGAAAAGTATATAAGAGGGAAATGCAATAATGTTTCTAAAACAAACACAATGTGCTTTTGTTGCTTCTGGGTGGTTACAGAAAGTAGAAAAATTATGGAACAATGAAGTAGGACTCTACCACTGATAAGTCACCTCCATTCTTGACTTTTCTTTTTTTGTCTTTTCTTTGTCTTTCCTATTTGCATGGAAATTAGCCTACCTAGTGAGTGAATCTGGAGAAGGCGATGACACCCCCACTCCAGTACTCTTGCCTGGAAAATCTCATGGAGGGAGGAGCCTGGTAAGCTGCAGTCGATGGGGTCGCTAAGAGTCGGGCACAACTGAGCGACTTCACTTTCACTTTTCACTTTCATGCATTGGAGAAGGAAATGGCAACCCACTCCAGTGTTCTTGCCCGTCTCCCAGGGACAGGGGAGCCTGGTGGGCTGCCGTCTATGGGGTCGCACAGAGTCGGACACGACTGAAGCGACTTAGCAGCAGCAGCAGTGAGTGAATCACTAAATAAATGATGTCATGTGCTTCACTGAAACTGTCATCAGCCCTTCCGATACACACACACACACACACACACACACACAAATATGTATGCATGTGCATGTAGGTGTGTATATAAAATATACATGCCTTTATAAAAACATAAAACTTCAGGATTATAAAAGATGATTTTACCATTAGAGTCTAATCAAAATGTTCTCTAGAGTTCTTTTAAGATAGTAATAGATACTGGAATTTATAAGAGGCAGTAAGTCAAACTCCTGAGCATGTAAAATCAAGTTTAGAAGTATAAGAGTGAAAAAAAATGCTCTTCTATGAGAAGCTTATATGTTCTGAGGGATCAAAATAGACTTAGATAAACTATGGAGCCTGCATAAAAACCACAGGTCAAGGAAAAGCTATGACCCTTACAGCATCAACTAGGAACATATTTTTAGTCTTAAAGAGGGTGCTTAACACTTCTGGTCATTTATACTTTGTTCCTCATTTTATGACTATCATCTAAAAATAGTTGGGGCCATACCAAGGCAGGAATTGTTAGGGAGGAATTTGTGGATGAAATGAGACTTTGGGGAATTCTTTTCTAGGAGGCTGTTGGAAGTGCATTGCAGAGAGTTCTAATAGGAGGTCAAATAGACAGGGAAATAGTTTGGCAAATGTAATTTTACCGTTTCCACCTCAAAACCAGGTCTATTTGCCTCAAATCCCAAGAATGGTCCTAAAGCAAATTTCTTAAGGATTTCCAGATTTATAGACAATCAAAGCTAGATTATATTTTCTAATTTCATTCTGGATATTTGGGTCCCTCTAAATTCCTCTCTCACCCTGGAGAAATAATAGAATTAGATTTGCTTTTAGAAGTGAAGAGAAAGGCAAGTATATACTTTCTCTTCTTTTCTCTCTTTGGGTTCTTCTGAATTAGATACATAGGTACAGAAGTTTTAAAGGCAGTGGGTTTAAGCATAAATATTATATGAATGTACTGTTTTGCTTAGCAATCATTGAGTATTAGAACACTTAGTTTATAACTTATATCCACAGTTGCCCTGTGTCATCTTACTAGTTGATGTTTTCTTATGAAAATCCAAATTTACACGAGCTTATTCCTATAACATAAAATTTACAAATGTTTATTCTTAAATAGCTGTATCTTTAGATTTTATAAGAAAAGGGTTTAGTAAACAACTAATTGTCATGTGTCTCTATGAAGTAAAGAGGGTGTCATTGGAAATGTTTTTAGAATTATTAATATAACTACTAAAATTATTTCCTGAATTATATAAAATCCCATGCATAATGTTCTAGATGCTTTTAAGTATTATACATGTTTATTCTTTGTTTTAAAATATAGATTCTTGTATTCTATATAAGAATACTAATATTTGTATATGTTTAGTTAATTAAATTTTGCTAAGGTGATGCATTAGAATAAACACATTAAAAATCTCTTATGCATGTTTTATTATAAAATTACTGAATAATGTACTTCAAAAGTTAGTAAGCCAATTAAGGTAAAATGCTGACTATAAGAAACAGTGTAAATGACAGAGGAAAGTAGCAACATGTAATCTCAGTATGGGTTATAAATCTACAGATAGGAACAGATTGGAGGTAGAAGATTCCAGGAGCAGTCTAGAAAGAGAGAATAAGTTAATAAATAAAAAATAATTTAGAAAATAACCTTACTATACCAGATTAATGGTGATCAACCTTGATTGTCTATCATTTTAGCATAGTCTAGGGAGCTGTAAAATTATATCAGTGGTTGGGGCATCACTAAAGAGTTTTGGATTATATGAGTCTGAGTGTGGTAAGTGGAGGTTTTGAAGGGGAGAGTATACTTCAAAGGCAGAGGACTGGGTTCATCATACTACTCATTTCATGACCATTATTGTCCTTTGCCTGATCAAATTCCTAATTCCCTGATTTCCTTTGATCCCTATGCCACACTTCATTTCTTCTCCCACCATAGGAAACCATTTTGATTTCTTATACAGTGTCTGTATCTGTATGTATAACTACATACATTTGTGAGTATCTGTATAACCATGTAAAATGGATTACATCTGTTGAATTGTGGAAAGGCCTTGAGTCATATATCTCCACTCCTATTTTTTATCCTTGGGATTCCATGTTACAAGGTCATTCTATTTTGTTCTGTGTCCATTTCTGTGGAATAAACAATGGACATGAAGCAACAATGGATAGTTATTTCTCATGATTCAAGGGCAGTGCTGTTGGTTGTACATGGTCTTATTTACGTCTTTGCAGTCGCCTGAGAAGTCTTTTAAGGATTTGGGCAGCTGGAATAGTTTGGACTCTCTTGTGGTCTTTTATCTGGGCTTTTTTACATCTTGTTTTCTCATGGTTCCCAGGGAGTAAAAGCAGAAGTTTCAATAATTCTTTTAAGACTTCATCTAGGAAGTAGAACAATATTATTTCTTTTATATTCTTTTGATCAAAACAATACAAAGTCCAGCCCAGATTCAAGAGGCAGGGAAACAGACTTTGCTTTTTAATGGGAGAGGCAACTAAATCACATTGAAAAGGTCAAAGAAAAGAGAGACATACTTCACTGGGACTATCACGGTAACCATCAGCCTTACATGTAAAACACACACACACACAAAATGAAGGAAAATAAGAAAATGTAAAAAAGGAGTAATTGCAGACCACTACGAGGCACTGAACAATATTTACATAATCATCATAATAATTTAAATAGTATTTATCAATCTGGACTTCCCTGGTGGCTCAACGGTAAAGCGTCTGTCTACAATGCGGGAGACCTGGGTTTGATCCCTGGGTCGGGAAGATCCGCTGGAGAAGGAAATGGCAATCCACTCCAGTTCTATTGCCTGGAAAATCCCATGGACAGAGGAGCCTGATAGGTTATAGTCCATGGGGTCTCAAAGAGTCGGACCCGACTGAGCGACTTCACTTTCAGTTTCAAGGTATACTGAACAAATAAGAATTGTGTTAAGGTTACAACTGGATGTTTTGATATATGGCTGTTTCGATACATGTATGCTTTGTGAAATTATCAACACAATCAAGCTAGTTAATATAGGCCTCACCTCAGCGACTTACCATTTTCTTTCTTTCTCTACCTCCTCCTTCCTCCCTCCCTTCTTCCATTTCTCTCTCTCTCCCTCTTTCTTTCACATGTAAGGTCCACCCCCTTAGAAAGCACCGAGTTTACAATACAGTATTGTTAACTATAGTCACTACGTGGTATTTTATATTTTTAAAAAAGCCATGTTTTATTTGGTATCACATTTTGCAATGAACACATATCTGAGAATTTTAATCTACCACATTATATTATTTATTTTCTTTTGTAAGATTGCACACGTAAGTGAGACCAAATAGTGCTTGTCCTTCTCTGTCTGATTTATTTCACTCATCACAATGCCCCCAAGGTCCACCTCTGTCATGGCATGCACCGTGATATTTTTTAAAACAAACACAGTAAACAAGGAGGTGATTATGAAAAAATTTGACTGATATGATGGCCAAACTACATTAAAGTAAAACTCAAGAATTCCTCATTTCTTTTTCTCAAATGTATATAATAATCTGAGGAGCCTCAAAAACACAGGCTGTGAGCTAGAACATTCAGTTCAGTTCAGTTCAATCACTCAGTCATGTCCGATTCTTTGCAACCCCATGGACTGCAGCATGCCAGGCCTCCCTGTCCATTGCCAACTCCTGCAGTTCACTCAAATTCATGTCCATTGAGTCAGTGATGCCATGCAACCATCTTATCCTCTGTCGTCCCCTTCTCCTCCACCTTCAATCTTTCCCAGCATCAAGGTCTTTAAAATGAGTCCGTTCTTCATGTTGGGTGGCCAAAGTATTGGAGTTTCAGCTTCAGCATCAGTCCTTCCAATAAACACCCAGGATTGATCTGCTTTAGGATGGGCTGGTTGGATCTCCTTGCAGTCCAAGGGACTCTCAAGAGTCTTCTCCAACACCACAGTTCAAAAGCATCAATTTTTCAGTGCTCAGCTTTCTTCACAGTCCAACTTTCACATCCATACATGACCACTGGAAAAACCATAGCTTTGATTAGATGGACCTTTGTTGGCAAAATAATGTCTTTGCTTTTGAATATGCTATCTAGGTTTTCACTCTCCTCTTTCACTTTCATCAAGAGGCTGTTTAGTTCTTCACTTTCTGCCATAAGGGGGGGTGTCATCTGCATATCTGAGGTCATTCATATTTCTCCCAGCATTCTTGATTCCAGCTTGTGCTTCATCCAGCCCAGCGTTTCTCCTGATGTACTCTGCATATAAGTTAAATAAGCAGAGTGACAATATACAGCCTTGGCATACTCCTTTCCCTATTTGGAAACAGTCTGTTGTTCTGTGTCCAGTTCTAACTGTTGCTTCCTGACCTCCCTACAGATTTCTCAGGAGGCAGGTAAGGTGGTCTGGTATTCCCATCTCTCAAAGAATTTCCCACAGTTTGTTGTGATGCACACAGTCAAAGGCTTTGGTGTAGTCAATAAAGCAGATATTTTTCTGGAATTCACTTGCTTTTTCCATGATCCAGCGGATGTTGGCAATTTGATCTCTGGTTCCTCTGCCTTTTCTAAATCCAGCTTGAACATCTGGAAGTTCATGGTTCATATACTGTTGAAGCCTGGCTTGGAGAATTTTGAACATCACTTTGCTAGCGTGTGAGATGAGTTCAATTGTGCAGTAGTTTGAGCATTTTTTGGCATTGCCTTTCTTCAGAATTGGAATGAAAACTGACCTTTTCCAGTCCTGTGGCCACTGCCAAGTTTTCCAAATTTGCTGGCATATTGAGTGCAGCACTTTCACAGCATCATCTTTCAGGATTTGAAATAGCTCCACTGGAATTCCATCACCTCCACTAGCTTTGTTCATAGTGATGCTTCCTAAGACCCACTTGACTTCACATTCCAGGATGTCTGGCTCTAGGCTAGCGATCACACCATTGTGATTATCTGGGTTGTGAAGATCTTTTCTGTATAGTTCTTCCGTGTATTCTTGCCATCTCTTCTTAATATCTTCTGCTTCTGTTAGGTCCATACCATTTCTGTCCTTTATTTTGCACATCTTTGCATGAAATATTCCCTTGGTATCTCTAATTTTCTTGAAGAGGTCTCTAGTCTTTCCCATTGTATTGTTATCCTCTATTTCTTTGCATTGATCACTGAGGAAAGCTTTCTTGCTTTCTTATCTCTCCTTGCTATTCTTTGGAACTCTCCATTCAAATGTGTATATCTTTCCTTTTCTCATTTGCTAGAACATTAGTTTTAGCTAATCTTCCTTAGCCTTATTATATGGGTTAAACACAAAAGATACATCCTTTTTCAGTTTACACTCTCTACCTTTTAAGATTTTCCATGCCAGGTTCTATCCTGTTCTCACAATTTCTGTGGGCTCCCACTGTCCCAGCCTCAGCTTTATGTTCTATCTCTAGAGGCCATGACGTTACTAATTCCTCCTTCACTCATTAAACCATCTTCTTTACACACAGGACATGCACATGGACTTATCTACCTATGATCCAGTTCCCAGAGTTCTATAGCTAGCTGTCTTGGTGCCAAATCAAGGAAACTCAGCAAAGATAAAACAATAAGCTCTTCTTTCATAATTGTCCCTGCTCCCCAGTCTCCAAATGCACTGAATCATCTAACTATCACCAAAAGCACAAAAATCGGTAAATGCCATTATTATTTCCAAGTGCTGATGTTTCTTCTTCAACATCTGTGCATTCATTCCTTCCCCTTCACCTTCATTAATTAAGTTGTGCTAAATACCATATTGATTACTGCAGTTTACTTTTTTAAAAAATCAACTTTTGGTACCAACCCATTATTATTTATCAGTGGTTTCTCTGTATTTTAGAAAACAAGCAATTCTCCACTTTGGGGTCTTGCACTATTTCCAGTTACACTTTTCAATAAGTTCCATTTTTTCTAAAAGTAGGATGGATACACAGAGAATGATGATATGAGATATAGATTTATAAAACAAGTTTTTACACAGAACTGGTCAGGATCTTCCCACTGCAAGTGACAGATAAAAATAATTGAAACCGTCTTAAGCTAAAAAATAAATAAAACTTTATACATGATTATTCAAAACCTTAACCAATATCAGTTGAACTCCAACTTACTCCATCCATCTTTCAGTTTTGCTTCTTTCTGTGCTGGGTTAAGTCTGAAATACTTTCTTTACTTGGTGGTTGCACCAGCTTCACTTTATAATTTATCTTCTCAACATCCTATCCAATAATTCCAATAAATGTCTTAAAATGGAGTCTCATAGCCTCTGATTGGGACACATGCTTTTTCCTGAATTTATCCCCTGATTTTATCCACCAGGTGACTTCAGTGACCTAATTGGACATATCTTGGTTACATGCCACCTCTTATATCTAAGGGTAGAGACATCGTCTTATAGAACCACATGGACCAGAGTGGAGAAGGGGTGACTTTTAAAAGATGAGAGTACTATTTGGAGAATATAAAACCAGTATATGTAAACTAAAATGAGAGGAAGAAAATCATACAGATATTATATCAATAGGGAGTATATATGAAAATATAAACAAATAATCCTGAAGCTTAGTACATCATGATATAGTCTTGGAAATATTTGACATGGCAGTAATTATAGAATAATCCTTATTATTTCTTTTTTTGTAAAAGACATAATATTTAAGCTTATTTGGAGAGTCACCAAAAAATAGATGAAAGAATTTTCCAACAGGCCCTCTCTAACAAGGGTTCATTTTTTTTTTTCAAGAACCAGTGATCTTTTTCCCTCTAGATACTGGGGAAAAGAGGTGGATTACCTCATAGGCATATTCATAATACGTGTCAGGATGATGTCTAAAAGCTTCATTATTATACTTTTTTCTATACTTACTTGTAAATATCTTTAAAAAGTGTCATTTATGGAATACTTAGCTTCTTTACATATGTACTAATAACAAGGAACATATGAAAGGAAAATGGATAACAAAGATGAGTATTACAGTCTTTAACTTAAATCCCTTTCAGGTGTACTTTGTTGCCCCTACAGCAAAAGCAAGTAAAATTCACAAATCCTGTGCAGAAGCTGCTTTTTCTGAAGTTGAGTGTAATCCGCAAAGTTGTAATTAGAGTGGGTTGAGAACAGTGCTCCAGACCCAGAAACAATCTCATCTTGTGGAGAAATAATTGAATTGTGAATAATGACTGGTGACCAATAAATACCCAACACAATTTAGGAAAAAGACTAGTCTACAAATCAGAGATCTGGTTTCTGGCCCTGATTTGTTAATTTTCTGTGTGATATTGGGCTTCCCTGGTGGTTCGGTGGTAAAGACTGACAATGCAGGACACATGAGTTTGATCCCTGGGTTGGGAAGGTCTCCTGGAGGAGGAAATGGCAACCCACTCCAGTATTCTTGCCTGGAGTATCCCATGGATAGAGGAGCCCAGTGGGCTACAGTCCATGGGGTCGGAAAGAGTCAGACAAGACTGAAAAACTAAACATTGGCTAAAGACTTCACCATTCTGGGCTTCAGTTTTCCCATCCTTAAAATGTGTGTGCATGTGTGCCTAAGATTTCTGTTTTCTAAGTTCACTTCCAAGTACTGAGCTTCTATAATTCAGTGGGATGAGGAGATGTAAAGACATATGGATCAGAAAAGCACTTTTGAGAGCCTGTACAATTGAAACACAGCAATTGCTATGCCGCTAAAATAAATACTGCAGAAGGGTTCTAGGCATGGGCGAAGAAGGACATCAAAATACTGGCAGCCAGGATCATCAAGACATGACTAATGGAGGGAACAGTGCCCTGAGCTCACCTCTTCCCACAGATACAGCAAAATTACAACTATTTATACAGCAAATATTGATGACTAAAGACCAGAAGACTAGCAGAAAACATCTTCTACATCTTAAGATACAGACAAGGAGCCACAACAAGATGGCTATGAGGGGAAGGAGACATGGTATAGTCAAGACCCATATCCCTAGGTATGACCTACAAATGAGAGGATAACTACAATTGCAAAGTTTCTCCTCAAAGAGCAAGATCTGAGCTGCACACGGGGGTCCCAAGTGCAGGACACTTGTACCAGGGAGACACACCCCCAAAATGTTTGGCTTTGAAGACCAGCAGGACTCAATATCAGGAGAGCTAGAGGGCTCTGGGAAATAAAGTCTCTACTCTTATAGGGTGCACACAAAATTTCACACATGCTAGGGAACAAATATCTAGGGAATAGATATCTCCTTCTAGGGAACCCAGGGAAGAAGCAGTGATTTGAAAAAAGCCTGGGTCAAAGCCATCTGCTGATCTTGGAGAACCTCCTAGAGAGGCAGAAGACAACTGGAGCTCATCCTGGGAACATATTAATAGACACTGGCAGCACCCATTCTGGTGAGCTCATTCTACCATGAGGACACTGGTGAGTGCCACTTTGAATCCTCCTTCTAGCTTATTGGTCCAATGGACCAGGCTCAACCCACAAGCAGTTTGGCTGCCTTAAGACCCTCTGAACTCTCTGAATTGAACAATGAATTGGCAAAATTGCAGGATACAAAATTAATATATAGATCTACTTCATTCTTTTATCCTAAAAACAATCAGAAAGAGAAACTAAGACAACAATCCTATTTACAAATGCATCAAAAATTTAAAAATATCTAGGAGTTAATGTAACTAAGGAGGTAAAACATATGTACTTGGAGAAATGTAAGGCACTGATGAAAGAAATTGAGGATGACACAAATAGATTGCAAAGTACACCATGTTAATGGATTGAAAGAATAGATATTGTTTAAATAACCAAAATGCTCAAGGTAATCTACAAATTCAAAGCAATTTCTATCAAAATGCCAATTCTATTTTTTATAGAACTAGAACAAATAATTATATATCTTTGTATGAAAACACAGAAGACCCTGAATTGCCAAAATGATCTTGAGAAAGAAGATCAAAGCTGAAAGGATCACACTCTCGGATTTCAAAGTATCCTGCAAAGCTACATTAGGGGAAACAGTATGGTACCAGTATAAAACACAGATCAATGGAACAGAATACTGAGCCCAGAGATGAACCTGCACTTATATGGGCAATTAATCTACAACAAAGGAGGCAAGAGTATACAGTGGGGGAAAGATACCCTCTTCAATAAATGGTGCTGGGCAAACTGGACAGCTATATGCAAAAGAATTGAACTGGATTACTCTCACACCATGCAAAAAATTAATTAAAAATAAAGATTTAAATGTAAAACTTGAATCCATAAAACTTATAGAAGGAAATATAGGCAGTAAGCTCTTTAGCCCTGGTCTTAGTAAATTATTTTTTACAATATATCTTCTCAGGCAAAGGAAACAAAAGCAAAAATAAATAAATGGAACTACAAAATACTAAAACGCTTTTGCAGTGTGAATTAAGCTATCAACATGAAAAAAAGTCACCTACTGATTGGAAGAAGTCATTTGCAAGTGATATATCTGATAAAGTGTTAGTATCAAAAATACACAAAGAACTTGTAAAACTCAAACTCAAAAAAAACAAATAACTTGATTAAAAATAGGGAGAGGATCTGAATAGACATTTTCTCATAGAAGACATATAGATAGCCAACAGAAGCATGAAAAGACGCTCAATGACACTAATCATCAGGGAAATGCAAATTTAAAGTCATAATGAGAAACCTCACATATCAGAATCCACCATATCAAAAAGATAAGAAATAACAAGTGTTGGAAAGGAGGTGGGATAAAGGGGACCAGAGTGCAGTGTTATTGGGAATGTAAACTGGTGTAGCTGCTATGGAAAGCAATACGGATATTTTTCAAAAATTAAAAATAAAACTACCATATGTCCATGATAAGAAAGCTGTGGTACATATACACAATGGAGTATTACTCAGCCGTCAAAAAGAATACATTTGAATCAGTTCTGATGAGATGGATGAAACTGGAGCCGATTATACAGAGTGAAGTAAGCCAGAAAGAAAAACACCAATACAGTATACTAACACATATATATGGAATTTAGAAAGATGGCAATGATGACCCTGTATGCAGGACAGCAAAAAAGACACAGATGTGTATAGCGGACTTTTGGACTCAGTGGGAGAGGGAGAGGGTGAGATGATTTGGGAGAATGGCATTGAAACATGTATAATATCATGTAAGAATCGAATTGCCAGTCTATGTCCGATGCAGGATATGGCACGCTTGGGGCTGGTACGCGGGGATGACCCAGAGAGATGTTGTGGGGAGGGGGGTGGGAGGGGGGTTCATGTTTGGGAACGCATGTACACCCATGGTGGATTCATGTCAATGTATGGCAAAACCAATACAGAATTGTAAAGTAAAATAAAAAATAAAATAAAATAATAAAAAATTAAAAAAAAAAAAAAACTACCATATGATCCAGCAATTCCACTCTGGGCATTTAAACAAAGAAAACTGAAACAGTAATTAGAAAAGACTCATGCACCCCTATGTTCATGGCACCATTATTTACAATAGTTAAGGTACAGAAACAATCTAAGTGTCCATCAATAGATGCATGGAAAAAGAAGATGTGATATATGGGGCTTCCCTGGTGGCTCAGACAGTAAAGAATCTGCCTGCAATTGGGAGATGTGGGTTTGATTCCTGAGTTGGGAAGATTCTGGGCTTCCCAGGTGGTTCTAGGGGTAAAGAACCCACTTGCCAATGCAGGGGACATAAGAGACGTGGGTTCGATCCCTGGGTAGGGAAGGTCATCTGGAGAAGGGAATGGCAACCCAATCCAGTGTTCTTGCCTGGGAAATCCCAAGGACAGAGGAGCCTGGCAGGCTACAGTTCGTAGGGTTGCAAAGAGCTGGACACGACTGAAGTGGCTTAGCACACACGCATATACAAACAATGGGATATAGCCACACAAAAAAGAAAAAGGAATCTTGCTATTTGCAACATGGATGGATCTGCAGGGTATTAGGCTAAGTGAAATAAGTTAGGCAGAGAGAGTCAAATACGGTATGAGCACATTTATACTTGGAATCTAAAAAACAAAACAAATGAACAAACATAGCAAAACAAATAAGCTTTAGATATAAAAATCAAACAAGTGTTTGCCAGAGGAGTGGGGGGTGTGGGTATAAAACATAAGGACAAAGGTTAAAAGCTACAAACTTACACTCACCAAATATGAAACATGGGTATGAAATATAGTGTGAGGAATGTAGTCAATAATTATGTAATATCTTTGTATGACAAAGTGACAGCTAGTAACTAGACTTATGGTGATCATTTTGAAACATATAGAAATGTCAGATCACTATGTTGTATGACAGGAACTAAGATAGGCTGTAGGTCAGTTATACTTCAAAATCAGAAACAACTAGAAAAAGATTAGATTTGTGGTTACCAGAGGCAAGGATAGGGGGTGTAAGAATTGGATGAAGGCAGTCAAAAGGTATAAACTTCTAGTTATAAGATAAATAAGTACTAGGGGTCAAAGCTACAACATGACAAATTGAATTAACCCTGCTTTATGACATATATTAAAATTGTTAAGAGAGTGAATCCCAAGGGTTTTTCATCACAAGGAAAAAAATGTTTTTCTTAAATTTTGTATCTATATGAGATGATGGATATTTATTAAATTTATTGTGATAATCATTTCATGATATATGTAGGTCAGACCATTATGCTATATTCCTTAAACCCAAATGGTGCTGTATGTCAATTATATTTTAATAAAACTGGAAGAAGGAAAAAAAAAAGAAATGCTTCAGGGAGAAGGTAGCTCTCCTGCTCAAGTGCACGTGGCCCAGTGTGGGAAGAGAGCTGGACAACTGGTCAAGATTGGAGATTGACATGGCCACCTGTGAAACCTGCTTCCTAGAACCTAAAGCATTTCTTCCTAGAACTAACCCCAACCAGCAGCATGATTCTACCAGGGAGCAACCTGGTCTCAGCTGCTAGATCAGTAGTGGACTCACAAGCCAAAGTGGACCAGTGAACCCTTCCCTCAGAGATTTGAATATGGCATAAGCAACATTCCCCTCTTGAATGGCTGGCCTTATAACCCTTGACGTGTGTAACAGTCATGGCTTCCACTATGTGCTAGAGATAACAGAAGAAATGAGAATGAAGGATCAAGTGAATATTCAAAAATGTGAATAGTTGTGAGACAGAGAAATTCCTGCTGGTTGTGAAATTCCTCTTCTATTCTTCCTGAGATCCCCAGCAACATTCTTGCCCTGGGGTTCTATGAGACTTCCCAGTATTATCTTAAATAGTTATTATTTATTTCCTAAAGTTAATTTGAATTCATTCTAACTCTTATTAGCTGGTGGTAGCTGGAGTCAAATGTATATTTGATCATAAGCTAAGCTTTTAGTATTTATTATAACTATTGGAGTTTTTGTTGATGAATTATAAGATACTTAGTATTAAACATAGCTTATTTCCTTTAGGGCCCCCAGATTTTATGAAGTGGGCAATCTTATCCCCTTTCTACAGGTAAATAAACTGACTGATTTGTTTTTTATTTTTCTAATGATTTTTTTTATTGTGGTAAAAATGACATAATATACAACATACTATGTAACCATATTTAACTGTATAGTTCAGTGGCAGTAAGTATATTCACATTGTTGGCAACTCTCACCATTAATCCATCTCCCAAATTTTTCACCTTCCTACACTGAAACTCAGTCCCTGCTAAACAGTAACCCCCATTTCCCCTCCCCCCACACCTATCCCCCAGCCCCTGGCATCTGCAAATGTACTTTCTGACTCTATGAATTTGACTATTCTAGGTATGTTGTAATAGTGAAATCAAATGGTATTTGCACCTAATGTATATTGTAATGTATTTTTAAGGTTCAGTTCAGTTCAGTCGCTCAGTCGTGTCCGACTCTGCGACCCCATGAATCGCAGCACGCCAGGCTTCCCTGTCCATCACCAACTCCCGGAGTTCACTCAGACTCACGTCCATCGAGTCCGTGATGCCATCCAGCCATCTCATCCTCAGTCGTCCATTTCTCCTCCTGCCTCCAATCCCTCCCAGCATCAAAGTCTTCTCCAATGAGTCAACTCTTCGCATGAGGTGGCCAAAGTATTGGAGTTTCAGCTTTAGCATCATTCCTTCCAAAGAAATGCCAGGGCTGATCTCCTTCAGAATGGATTGGTTGGATCTCCTTGCAGTCCAAGGGACTCTCAAGAGTCTTCTCCAACACCACAGTTCAAAAACATCAATTCTTTGGCGCTCAGCCTTCTTCACAGTCCAACTCTCACATCCATACACGACTACTGGAAAAACCATAGCCTTGACTAGATGGACCTTAGTTGGCAAAGTAATGTCTCTGCTTTTGAATATGCTGTCTAGGTTGGTCATAGCTTTCCTTCTACAGATTGCACCTTCTTCCTATACAGTAGGTTTTCATTAGTTACCTATTTTATAAATAGTAGTATATGTTAATATATATAACCCCAATCTCCCAGTTTATCCCACCCCACAAAGAAGATGTGGTACATATATACAATGGAATATTACTCAGCTATAAAGAGGAATGAAATTGTGCCATTTGCAGAGATGTGGATGGACCTAGAGACTGTCATATAGAATGAAGTAGGTCAGAAAGAGAAAAACAAATGTTGTGTACTAACACATATATGTGGAATCTAGAAAAATAGTACAGATGAACCTACTTACAAAAGCCGAAACAGAGACACAGACATAGAGACTGATGCTTGCTTTTGTAATGCATCCTGAATTTAGACAACTATTTAGTGGTGAGGCTACTTTCTAATAGACTTCTCTTAGCTCGATTGTAACTCTACTCTGTTTAATCTCAGGCCCATGCTTTTAGTCACTAATTCATCAGATTCGGTAAGATGATTCGATAAGAGGTAAATCTGAGATAGAGAAAGAATACAAAATACCGATTATCCTAATACTTTCAATTTTCTAGAAAATCAGTTTAGTTTGGGGTGAAGAATGGAGATAAGAGGAGAATATTTAGGGGAGCATTTATCAAAATGCATTTTGTTATGTCAGATCTCTGTAATTCCAAACATTGAAGACTCATGGAGTAGCAAAGGAAAGGAAATTATGTAAGAGCTAGTCATTAAGAAGCGAAGTCTGTGCATCATTTGGCTGGTATTTACCAGTGCCAGGGGTCAAAAGCTTCCACTTCAAGCATTAGTGGATTCTCCCTCAGTGAACTTCCCCCAAGCTGCAGGGCTGTGTAACTCTTCTTAAGTCTAGCAGGGTTGCTTTCACAAGTAGTTTTAATCACAAACATTCAGTTGGCCACAAACACATTCCTGTACAATTCCTTCATGGGTGCCTTCTTAAGAGTGAGCTGAACTGTTAACTTACTTTTAAACAAAACAGAATAGTTGAAATGTCTGACTGCTTCCTATCAGTATTAAAAAAATATGAATTTATACAACAGCTGCAGCTTGTTCAGTAGGATTGTTTTACCCAAAGAAGGACAAAACAAAAAGTAACAAGGGAACACTAATGTTCGCAATGGAAAGAAATGAGTATACCCACAGCTTTTTAATGTTGCTTAACATAAAAATGCCTTTGAGGATTAAATGAGTAACATTCTATTATGATCCATCTTATTTCCAGATGATTAGCAGTGCTGGGCCACAATGATTATAAAATAACTAAAGAAAAGAGGAGAGTAGGATTTAGAGTACACTACAAAAATTCAACACCAGTAACTACAAAACAGTCGATCAAACTCTGTAAAATGACATAGCTGCTTTAAAAAGAATGGCAAAAATGTGCCTTTGAAGTTTTTCCTCATTGACAGCCCTAGTAATCTTTCCCCATGAGTGAACGAATTGGTATATTTTCAACGGACCAAAGTTACATAACAACATTAAATAGATATTAAATATTTTATGAGCACTCATAACTCACCACTGCCAATTAACAACTCATCCAAGCATGTGTGATCCAGTAGCAGTGAGAGGGGGCCACTAGCTGGATCTCTTAGTGCTAATATCTTGGCTGAACCACAGATTTTATGGTCAATCCTTGTCTTTAAAATCAGAACTGGGCATTCTCAGCCTGCCAGAGATAATCATTTTCTTAATAACGTACTTGTTTATCACATCATTCAATAAACACGGCACAGAGGATGAGAGAGAAGAGTCAGGAGCCAGCTGTCAGATGTGAACCTTACCAACTCTCCTACTTGGCCATATGGCTTAAGCACTGGGTAACTCAGTTATAACTAGTCAAATGAAGATAATATTAATTCTAACAGGATTGTTATGAGAATTTAAAATGTCAGTCATTCAAAACCTTTAGGACGGTACTTGACATTGTAGTAAGCACTATGTAATGGTGGAATACAAGAATGAGCGTCAGTGGTTGTTCCAGCAGCACTTATTATGTGCCTTCCAAAGCTTGGACCACATGAGTTGCTGCATCCTGGCTGGATAAGGGAGACAATGAAAAAGTAACAAATAGACAACAGTATGGCTTCCCAGGTGGTGACAGAGATCAAGGATCCGCCTGTCAATACAGGAGACATAAGAGATGCAGGTCAATCCCTGGGTCAGGAAGATCCCCCAGAGAAGGGAGTAGAAACCCACTCCAGTATTCCTGCCTGGAAAATTCCATGGACAGAGGAACCTGGTGGGCTACAGTACATGGGGTTGCAGAGTTGGACATGACTGAGTGACTCACACACACCAGATATTAAAATTTTCTGTGAAAAAAATAAACATTTAAATAAATGATGAAATGAGATTTGAGGTGAGGAGATGAGGAGCAGACACTGGTCAGAAAAGCTCTCTTTAATATTTAATATTTTATGAGAAGGTTCGTCATGTGAGGCCCAGAGAGAAGAGCTAAAGGATGAGGGGGGATAATCTGTGTCAGAGTGTAGGGTCAGTCTCATAGGAGCAATATGGCGAGAATGGAGACAGAGGACTTTTCCAAAGGAAAATTTAAGTCCTCCTAGCTGAACAAGAAGTGATGGATTCTGGGCAGGTAAGCCCAAAAGATTTCTATCAGATATTTGAAGGGTTTTACCCGAGTAAATGATATACTCTTGGTTACATATATTAGGTACAATATTTTTGATCCATAATTTGACCATCAAAGAGGAGAGTGAAAAGTTGGCTTAAAGTTCAACATTCAGAAAACTAAGATCACGGCATCCAGTCTCATCACTTCATGGCAAATAGATGGGGAACCAGTGGCTGACTTTATTTTTCTGGGCTCCAAAATCACTGCAGATGGTGATTGCAGCCATAAAATTAAAAGATACTTACTCCTTGGAAGGAAAGTTATGACCAACCTAGATAGCATATTAAAAAGCAGAGACATTACTTTGCCAACAAAAGTCTGTCTAGTCAAGGCTATGGTTTTTCCAGTAGTCATGTATGGGGATGAGAGTTGGACTATAAAGAAAGCTGAGCACCGAAGAATTGATGGTTTTGAACTGTGGTGTTGGAGAAGACTCTTGAGAGTCCCTTGGACTGCAAGGAGATCCAACCAGTCCATCATAAAGGAGATAAGTCCTGGGTGTTCATTGGAAGGACTGATTTTGAAGCTGAAACTCCAATACTTTGGTCATCTGATGCAAAGATCTGACTCATTTGTAAGGACCCTGATGCTGGGAAAGATTGAGGGCAAGAGAAGGGGACAACAGAGGATGAGATGGTTGGATGGCATCACCAACTCAGTGGACATGGGTTTGCGTGGACTCTGGGAGTTGGTGATGGACAGGGAGGCCTGGTGTGCTTGGGTTCATGGGATCACAAAGAGTCGGACATGACTGAGTGACTGAACTGAACTGAAAAATACAATTTTTTTTCTTATTTTTCTATAATTTAAAATAGATTCTCTTTGAGCAGCCATTCTCCTTGATGTCAAAAAATGTAATCTCAATGCCAAGTAAATTCACTCAATTAGCAATTTTTCTATTCACCTCACTCCTCTCTTTTTGGCTGAAATGACCTGCATGCCAGCGGGTTTATCTAACATCATGTCTTTATGAGGTTATATTAAGAGAACCATCAGAATTGTGGTCCAAGGTCCTCGTGTCTCCATGGTGACATCCACTGACATGTGCTTCATCTCCATCCTTCCTTGTGTCTTGGCATCTGTCTCCACTGGTATCTGTGGAGAAGACATATTCCCATCTGACAAGCAAGCACTGGTCCACACACTGTATCCTCTTGGATGACACCGAAATTGATTCTCTCTGCGGAACTTCTGCATCCTTCCGAGGACCAGAGAAACTTTCTGACGCTCTCCAAATTATCAAACCTTGAGGTGGGAGGGCACGCCAGCCCCTCTGTCCTGTATCTACTTTTCCTCTGTGAATCACCTTGTGTTTGGGGATCACAAGAAGGTTTCTTGCCTCCTTAGGCTCACTCAGAGGCTGGGCGCCTAAAATTTGCTTTCTGACCCTACTACACCTCTTTTGGAATGGGGACCATCTAGAGAAGATGACATGAGGCAGTCTTTCAGAAACTGTCCAACCCCAGTCCCTACTGCCCTCTTCTCAGGCTCTGCTTCTCCTGCCTCAGCCTGAGTTCTGAAAAACAATTTTAGGGTAGAAAAACTGGCTCGTCTGTTATATGCATTCTTTTCAACTCTATTGCTTACATACAACAATTTTAATTTTGGTAATCAAAAGCCAGGCTTTGGGAACTCAAAAATCCTTTATTATATCCTATAGCTTTTGCTTGGCATTTCAAAAGTCTCTGTGTTTTTGAGAATTGACTTTTCTTTTCCCTGTTCAGTGTGACCTCCCTTTTCCAATGCAGTAGGTCCCATCCATACTAGCTGATGTCTGAACTCTCCTCGTTTGATAAAATTGCTATGTGCTCCAGGTCCATTGTCAGTCTTCGTGGGAGAGTGAGGGATATATGTATATGAACATGGTTAGTTTTTCTAAATCTTGTTTTCCAGGTGACCATTCTCACTTGTGGATATCTTTTCCTAAGACAGAACTTCCAATAGCTCTTCCAATGCATAGTTGTAAAATTCAGTTTTTGATTGTAAGCAACAGAAGTCTACTCTATTTTTTAATCAAAAGGGGTCTACTTGGTTCACATCAGATTTCACAGATGGAATGGCATACAGCAGGAATTTAGGGGGCTTGTCACCTCTATAATCTATACAACAAACCTTGTCAATCCTAAAGGAAATCAGTCCTGAAGATTCATTGGAAGGAACTGATGCTGAAGCTGAAGCTCCAATATTTTGGCCACCTTATACAAAAAACTGACCCATTGGAAAAGACCCTGATGCTGGGAAAGATTGAAGGCAGGAGGAAAAGGGGACAACAGAGGATGAGATGATTGGATGGTATCACCGACTTGATGGACATGAGTCTGAGCAAACTCTGGGAGTTAGTGATGAACAGGGAAGCCTGGCGTGCTGCAGTCCATGGGGTGGCAAAGAGTTGGACACAACTGAGTGACTGAACTGACTGTCACCTCTACAGTGGTAGAGAAAAACCTCTGACCATGATTCAGATCCTTGCATCATTTACTCAGGTCCAGGTAGAGGGTGTCTCACTGGCCAAGATTACATTCTACCCGCTGCATGCAACAGGGCATGGAGAGGGGTTATCCAGGCCCAATCACTCTGTAATAGGAAACAGAAGCTACTTCCCACCAAGACTTCACACAGTGGGGAAAGAACAACTCCCTGAACAGAAATCAAGATGGGATTAGGAAGGTGAAGAACTCCCGGACAGACAAAATGACTAGATCCACTGCCCCCAATTCTATGATTCTGTGTTGTGGGAGTATTACTGTGATTTCTTTCTAAAGATTAACAATTGAAGAAATCCTTTACCAAGAAAGAACATTTTAGACAGTTTAGACAATTCCTCCTCCTCTGCAAGGCTTTAGTTGTGTTATATCATATACATGGGGAAAGACAGCACACCATGAATATTCAGTTCCTCTGCTGACCGAGACAGATCATTCTTTTCTATTAAGAAATAGAAAATAATGAAATGTTAGAGCCAACATATGGAACCCAGTTTGGAAAAGAGTCAGAGAATATAATAGGGTAAAAGAAGGGGAATGAGAAGAAGCTGGGAGAGGGAGCAGGAAAGAAAAAGCAGGAAAAGAAAAGTATCACTCTAATGATACTTCAGAAACAGCTTTAAATAGAAGACAACAAATGGACCAGTATCATGAACTGAAGGAATCTCTCTCCCATCCTTCTTTCATGCCTCCTTCCCTCCTCTTCTCTGTCTCTCTCTCTCTTTTCTCTTTAATTTTATTTTGACATAATGTCTATTTCCTGGTATCTGCTATTAGGCAAAAGATTTCTGAGTTAACTTCTGCAATATTAACTCTACTCCTCACCCAAACAATCACCACAAAATGACAATTCAACAAAAACCTAAAATACAATACAGAGATTTCTAGGATTTTTTTTCTCTTTTCCTCAAAACTTCTAGAATCACCTTTAATATGTTCATGGCAGCCAGAATGTAACTATTTCCCATACAAAGCTGACTTACAACTTTGGCTTTTTGTCATGGCGAAGTGGTAAATAATCATAACATGATTTGAAAATGTATAGTTTTGTCTAAATCTAAACTACAGTTCCATGTAAGCTTGCCCACAAATGTGTTTCCAGTAAATCAGGACAGCCTACACCCAATGGTGAGAAACACGTAGAACTCCATTTCCCGGGCTTTAACAATTTCTTCAACGGAAGAATCCTTTAGATCTTAGTTGGATGTAGATCAAAAAATTCATTCACCCAGATCAACAAAATCATTTACTCACTTGGATGGAACCATCAGATAGGTGTGTCATTGGACTGGCTGCAAGATTTCAAAGCATTCAAGTTGTATGGCTTTTTGTTATTCAAGTTGTGTGGCTTTTCATGAGAATAAAAATAATCACCACTATTACTTTTAATAATTATTGAACACAGTCTATCTTTCAGGAACGATGCTCAGCACTTTAAATGTAGTGTTTCAGTCAATCCTAATAACCTCTGTATAAGGCTATACATTGCCATGTATTGAGATATGTATTGTGATTCTCATTGCCACCCCCATTTTACAGATCTTATAGTTGTTTCCTTAAATCATTTGCGACTCTGTAGCCTGCTAGGCTCCTCTGTCCATGGGATTTCCCAGGCAAGAATACTGGAGGGGGTTGCTATTTCCTTTTCCAGAGGATATTCTTGACCCAGGGATCAAACCTGTGTCTCCTGCATTGGCAGGTGGATTCTCTACCACTGAGTCACTAGGAAGCTCTTTATACAGGTCTTATGAACAGCTGATACATAGTAAGCCAAGCTTTAAATCAAGACATGCTTATTCAAGAGCCCATGAGGCATTACATCCTGAAAGTTATGGACTGGAGCATTTGGGAAAGCGTTGCTTTATCAAATTTGGCTTTGTAACAGTAACTTAAACTTATGAGACTGATGATAGCACTCCAATATGCCTTGAGAGGATTTGCTGGAAGAAAGGCTTTTGCTAAGCTCACCAAGACACTCAGTGTATCATTACTTTCTTCACAGCACTTCTCCAACTTCAATGTGAGTTGAAGGGAGAAAGGATTTTGCCCATTTTTTTTTAACTGCTGTTTCAAGAGCATCTTAAAAGACTGACCCATGGAACATGCTCAGTGAATATTCTTTGAATGTTGAAGCTGCATATTGAATTTCGGTCATAAAAATAAACTCTGCATCAGATACCCATATGAAATGAAAATCAAGCCATGGTCCCATGGATAATGTAATCTGTTTCCCCAGTTCTTTCCTTTTCACATTCATCTGTATGTGTGTGGGCATTTGTATATATGTGTCTGTGTGCCTGTTTGTGTATGGGGGAACATTTAGAGTATTTTCTCCAGCCTTAGTAGCATGGAGTCTGAAAATGTGCCATAGACAAATATTTAAAGCTCCAATCGCCTTTGAAAATTATTTGAAAGGACAACATGTGAAAGTGATTAAAAATATGAGCTTAGTCTGGCAGCTGAAGTTAGATTAGGATCCCTATAAATTCTAAATTACTTACTATATTCCCTTTTCATTTCTCATGCAAATATTAGCATTTTATTTCCCTTGATTACAATGTTAAGGTAATGTTTCATTTTCTATCATATTTTCCTAGCTAGATCTTCCATTTGAATGTTAAATAGAAGCAGTGATAGAATCCTCCTTCTATTCTTGATTGTAAAGTGAATGCTTCAAAATAAATTACAACAGTTGTATATTCTTGTTAGATTTCCATTAGTATTTGTGCCAGTTATCAACTTATTTCCTCTTGGCTCCAAGTATATACTTTATTGCCCGCTCTTTGAAAAGGCAGATGGGCCCTTTAAATATTTCTCCTTTGACAGTCGGCATGACATTAAACTTGGGCATCCCAGGTGTCTCGGTGGTAAAGAATCTGCCTGCCAGTGCAGGAGAGGCAAGAAATGCGGGTTTGATCCCCTGGAAGATCCCCTGGAGTACGAAATAGCAACCTACTCCAGTATTCTTGCCAGGAAAACCCCACGGGCAGAAAAGGCTGACAGGCTACAGTCCATGCGGTTGCAAAAAGAAACAACTGAGCATGCGCGCATGACAATTAAACTTGGGCAGTAGAGGGCAGTAGAGGGCAGTAGGGAGACATTGCAAAAGGATGTGCTCCCTGGGCATGCTCCTGCTGCTTACAGGCATTCCAGCGCCTATCTCCTAGGGTACAGGCAGCTCTTCCAGCATCTGGCTCTGGAAGCATCACAGCTTCTCCAAGGCCAGGCTCCTACAGAATAGGCAGCTTCTCCAACATCAGGCTCCTGTGGTACACACAGCTTCCCTGATGTCCAGCTCCTGCAGCATTAGGCTTCTGCAGTGAACAGAGATTCTTGGCAACTAGAGCCTAGTAGCTTCCACCGGCATCCCCTTGCACTGTTTCATTGCATGGTTCCTCCAACAAGATACTTTGCCATGAATGACTTTCCCCAAAATCCTAGAGTAGATTTTTGGGCAATTTCCAGAGAGCAGATTTTCTAGCAAATTCTACCAGTATGCCACTAGAGGAACTTCTCTGCCCTCCTTCTCCCTAAAGGAAATCAGGGTTGCCAGGAGGAGAAGAGGAAGGGTCCTCCTTGGGCATTGTATCTCAGCTCTGGGGGTAGTGCTGCCTCTTTGTTTTCACCATGTTCTTTAGCATTCTCTTTACTTTTCACTAACCAATCCCTCACTTATTCTAATCAGGTTTTTTTTTTTTTTTTTTTTTAATTCTTTAACCTTTTCCTGTTCACATTGCTGTGTTGTTTCTGTCTCCTGATTGGACCCTGACTGATTTACCAGGTTAAGTACGTTTTCTTCTATACTTATTTTACTAAAATTTTTTATTATAAACGTTCTGAATGGGTGCTGAATGTAATTTAAGGCCCTTTTCTGTACTAATTGAGGTAATGTCTGTCTTTTTAAAATTTTTTTAATGTCATGATAGATATTAATTTTTCAAAAACATGAAACCATCCTTTCACTCCTGGGATAAATCCAATATGGTAATGATTTCTAATGCCCTATTGTCTCTGATTTTCCAGTATTTTCTTAGGACTTTTCTGTGTATGTATAATACACAGAAGCTTGAGTTACAATTCTCCTTTCTTATTTGTCCTTATCTGGTATTAGTTTCAACTTTATGCAAACCTTATGAAACATCTCAGAAAAAGACCACAGCTATCGTCTCAACTCCTTTTCTTTCTGGCCTTCTTTTCTTTGTCTTTGAGAAACTACTATAGAATCTCTTTTCATTCTCTTTGTCTTTGACTTAGATCTCCATCATCTTTAATTTGGGTATTAATAAAGGCTTCCTCCCTTATCCAAATTGCTTCCTCCCTTACCCATGTAGCTAGCCAACTTATCAGTCTCAAATAGTGCCCTGTTTTCTTGCAGAATAATATTCTTGAAAACTTATCAAAGGCAAAAATATATGCATGCCATGAAAGGAATTATGCATTATAAGATAAACTCTCTTTCTGGAAGACTAAAAATTGATCCCAAACTTCTAATTGCAGTTCACATTTTAGACACAGACTTTAAAAATGTAGAACTAATATGTAATACATGTTTTTTTACTTTATTCTCTTCTTTCCTAATTATTCATGTAGTCAACAAGTTTAGGTCCAATGAGTTAGCCTAATGATTCCCATCTTTATCTCAAATTTATTAAGTTCATGGGTTCTTTGCTTGTTATCACTAACATTAGCACTTTGGGAGAGTGGTAATTATGTTTGCAAAATAATAAGAGTAAAATGCAATGAAACATACTATTTGAAAAAAATTTCTACGTTAAGAAATTGTGAATTGTAAAGTAAGTCCTACCACCAGAAAGGTAATTTAAAGAATGCATATTTAGATCCTATAATCTAATAGGATGTATATATAAAATAAACCATGCATATTTAGATCTTAAAAGGCAATTTTAGGGTTTTCCATGGCTGAAAGTGGGCATTGTTTGAAAATATTAAAATGGTCAAGGCCTCTTTTACAAAAAACTTTGTTTCCTCTTTTCCCTAAAATTAAAGCTAAACTTTTGAGCACATCACTCAGTACCATCTGCAATCCCTGCTGACTTTTCAAGCTAGAGACCTCACTCTTCTCTCACTCCCATCTCCCTGTGTGCCACTCACCATCCTCAAGTGTGCTTGGTTTGCAAGCCTGTTCCTAGGACTTGCTGTCAGCCTGGCTTTACCATATCATCCCTCCTTTTTAATCATTCTAATTTTTTTAAGTCTTTGGAAACACTAACTCCAACTTGAGTCCTCTCCCTTCTTTAAGAATCTCCAGAACAAATTAATTTTCCTCTTATATTCCTATAATACTTCACTTCTTGAAACTGTATCTTCTAATTAATTGGAGATAACTGTACCAGTTTGAGGTACAATATAAATCACATCTCCTTTTACTATTCCAATTAAATAGCTTGAGTCATCATTTAACCTCTTCCAGTAATTTCTTCCTATTCCCAGGGTCTACACTGTAGAACAATTCTGAGAACGATAAAAGTTCTAATAACTGTCGGCACTTATGTAGTACTTTACAATGTGCATTTTGTGTACATCAATGCATTTGGTTATGACAACAACCGTATAAGTAGACCTTATGACAATACCTATTTAATACAGCATGATACTGAGGCAGAGAAAGGCTAAGAAACTTGCTCAAGATCACACAGCTGGCCTCTGTGGCCTGAGTCCATCCCTCTGAGTCTTATGGGGAAAGATACTGCAGGCAAAAAGTGAAAAAACTGGTTTTGTGACTCTAAAGACCAGGATGGCACAAGCAGTTTTGAGGACTCAGGTGAAATGACACAGAGTAAGGGCAAGACTCTCTTCTCACTTCTGAGTGAACTGCATCCTGGTTTTGGTGCAGTGAGGATTCAGGGGGAAACAGTGGCCCAGATACCTAGGAGGATTCTGTTTGGGCAGCACTGAAAGTCAACATTCTCAGCACAAGTGCTGGCCTTCCAGTGAGGGCATAAACAGCACAGACATGGGAAAGGATATTAGTTCAGAGGATACTGATGAGGAGAGCATTGGAGTATTAGATATTGTCAGGGAGATATCTGTGGAAATGTCAAGAAGTAACCAGGTGAGCCTGGGATAAACTAAATCCTCCCATTATGAGGGACTGGGTGGGAGACACTGAAATCTACATCGTTATGATTAATGAGCTGCTTCCCTGGTAGCTCAGACAGTAAAGCGTCTGCCTGCAATGCGGGAGACCCGGGTTTGATCCCTGGGTCAGGAAGATCCCCTGGAGAAGGAAATGGCAACCCACTCTAGAATTCTTGCCTGGAAAATCCCATGGACTGAGGAGCCTGGTAGGCTATAGTCCATGGGGTCGCAAAGAGTGGGACACAACTGAGCAACTTCACTTTCACAGTGCTTATGGTTTTGTGAAATCTAGAACCACTTTAATTACACAGATAATCTTATCTATTATCACAATTAGCATTCAAGATATGCATTGCTATTTATACTTTATGTGTTTAAAAAACTGAAACTCAGATAATGAAATAACTTACTCAAGATCAGGACTCTTGTAAATAGCAGCCTGGGGGTTCAAACCTAGTGATTTCTGCCTCTAAGGTTCACATTCTCTCCACTGCATACAATGTCTTCCTGTAACAATGAAAAAAGAAAAAACATACTGTTGTGTCTTTTCTTTGACACACACAAGCGAAGCATTCCTTTCTGAGTACTTGGCATTTCTCATGACCTAGCAATTAGAATTCATTGATATTTTCATAAAATGAAGTCCCCAGTGCAGAGTTTTGTCCTCACCCAAGATAGATAAACCTCGGAATGCTGCTACAATCTGATGAGTCTCAATGTGGTTTTCTTTAGAAAATGTGAGTGCAGATGTAGCTATCACTTTTAATGTATGGATAAGTGTGTATGGAGACCACAGCCCTCACTCTCACCTCATATGGTAGACACATGGGGCAGAACCCTCCATTTCCCACAGTACACAGTCCGGCCTCATACAAGTATTTTTTTCATGTTTACACTAAAATGTGTTTCCCAAGACATGATATTCCTCAAAAATCTGCACGTTATCTTTTTAAAAAAATATTTTCCTTTATTTAATTAGACGGTGATTGCTTTACAATGTATTGGAGTCTGCTGTATTCTTTTGGCTGCTGAATCAGCCATAAGAATACACATATCCCTTCCTTCCTGAGCCTCCCTCCCATCCCCCTACCCACTTAGGTCCTCACAGATCACCAGGCTGGGCTCCCTGTGTTATATGGCAACTTCCCACTAGCTATCTGTTTTACACACGGTAGCACATATACGTCAATGCTGCTCTCTCAATTTACCCCACCCTCCCTTCCCCAAGGTGTCCAGAAGTCTGTTCTCTTACGCACATTATCTTTTTAAGAAAGAAAACTTAAGAAATTCTCTGAACCTCTTCCTTTACTAAAAAGAAAAGAAAATGAAATTTTGTCTCAAAAGTAGGAAGGAGAAAGGGTGTTATAACACCGTTAATTGCAATAGAACCCAATCAGGGGATTCTGCATCAAATTAGATTCAGTTCCTGTTGGTTCTGATGAAATTGTACATCTGATTTTTGTCATAGCAAATGTGATTGTGATACCATAACTCAGAAGAAATGTCATTTCAGAGACAAGGGAACGCCATTGCTTACTGCCAAAGTTAAAGCTTCACTGAGAGCCTTAGTTCGTTTGCTGATCACACGTGGATTGGGAAAGCACATGTGACTCATGAGGACACCTGAGCCGAGCATGCACGTGGTCCCCAAGTGGGCTACTTCACCTGTACCTGCTCTGTTTCTCTCTCAGCCTATCTGAATCGATTGGGTCATGTTGGTGAAGGTGATGCCATCCTTCCTTCCTTGTACCTAATTTTCTGACAAGCTGAAAGTCAGCAACATTTCAGAAAATACAGTGCCCTTGGTTAAGGACTTAAATTCCCATGCTACACAAATAGGATTTTTTCTGGAATGCACAAGTGTAACAGGTTTATATTTATATAAATGTGTATTTTTAAAAGTTGTAGGTAGAAGGAGAAGAGAAAAAAAAAATTATGTCTGGGAGTTAGTCCCTTACAATTATGTAAAAGTTCCCAAACTAACTGTCTGAAGGAAAATCAAGAATACGTTTTGCCAAGAATGTTTCCCTCTAGTATTAAATATTTTAAAATCCCCCAAACTCTTTGTGTCTCAGAAAATGAATCTATTCTTCTCTAACATCTTTAATTTGCTGATATTCATGATTGTCTACAATTTCAATTTGAGTCAAAGTGTGAAATGGGACATTAGTTCCAAAAAAAAAATGATGCTTTGAATTTTGTATCTGGTTAGAAGCTAAAAAGGCTTTTTTTGAATATTTGCGGTTTTTCTTTTAACAATCATGAATAAACTACTGTTCTTGCACAATGCAGATGATTAAATGATAAAACTTGGAAGTAAATTCAATAATGGAATAACAATAAAAATTCATGAGGGTTATACTGCTCTCTTTGAGGTATTCCATTAAAATGATTGTTGCTTCTGAACAAATGGCGTCTCACTGCTTTTGAGGCTGGTGTGTGATTGACTGCTGAAAATTTAGCAGATTGTCCTGATGGCTCAGACAGTAAAGAATCTTCCTGCAATGCAGGAGTAGTGGGTTCAGCCCCTGAAGAAGGGAATGGCAACCCACTCCAGTATTCTCACCTAGAGAATCCCATGGACAGAGGAGCCTGGCAGGCTACAGTCCATGGGGTCGCAGAGTCGGACACAGCTGAGGGACTAAGAGTGACTAATGTTTTAGAATATCTTAAGAGGGAAAATCTGTTGAAACAAATCTCCAAAGTCAGCACTAGAATTTGAAAACCTTGCAAAAAAGCCTGCTCTGTCCTCAGCTAGGAATGAGATACATCATTCTTCTCCCACCACGCCAGGCTCCCCCATCTCCAGATGGTCATACTCTTCACGTGTTTCTAAATTCAGTTCAAATACCGCCTTCTCCAGAAGCTTCCCCTTCACTCCTTTAAAGTCAGTTCTCTTATTTAAATGCCCTACCTATGTCTTTTTTTGAGACAGATTTGTTCCTTTTTATTTACATTCATTTGAATCCCTGTCTTATTTCCCCTACTTGATTCCAAAAGTTCATACACATCAGGTTCATTATCTGGTTCATCTTCGATTCCTTCATGGAGCTAAAGTAGTGCTGGACACCAGCCAGGCATAATTGTAAAGAGAGCTTACCTTTATTGAGAGTTTACTATGTGCCAATCAGTCTGAAAGGTGTTGTTTAATTCTTCAAAAAATCATGCAAGGTATGTACTTTTATTGTTTCTATTTTTATAAGTGTGAGATCAGAGACTTCAAGAGAATGAATGATGAGTAAACATTCAAACACAGGCTTCAGACTCAGACTGTGTGACTTCAGAGATGGTGTTCTTAGGGAAAAAAAAAAAGACACTAAATTAGAAAAAAATGAATTTACCAAGAAATTTTCAGAATCAATGTAAAACAAAGAACAGATTAAAATTATGTGTTCCAACCTTCCACTACAAGAGGAGTCAAATAATCTAATTCCCATCTTTCATGTGCTAACCCTCTCTAAACCATTATAAAAACAGCAGTACACAGTTTCCATCCAAATAGAGTTTTCTGGTCAGATTTTTTTCTAACCTGGCAGAGCCACTATTTAAATCCAGGAATATCAGAGTCCAAAGCCATGTGCTATCCACCAGAACACTAGGGCCCTCCAATCCCTTGAAGGTTTATCCTCAGCTTTTGTTATGATCGTTAGAGCTCATTTCCACCATGTTCCTTTGTTGTCCTCTTGAAGGTCACAGAACCTCTCCCTTTACAGCCTGTCTCATATATTCTTAGGCTTCTAATTTCTCCTTACTTTCCTGTTTCCAAGGTCAAACAAGCCACTTTTTTCATTCTTTCCTGAAGGTCAGATTTTTCAGGCTTGCAACATTCTTGTGCCTCCTCTCTGTCCCCTCATCAAGTTATGCACACATGATATTAATACTAAATGACTGCTTTGAATTATTCAATTGTTGCTCTAATTGTCATGTGCATTTTTCTCAAAATAATAATTGCAAGATTGCACAGGCCGATTCGGTAACTCTGCAGTCTTGTTCATGAATATAAAATAAACACAAGGGAGTAGATGAGAGGACGGGAAAGTCACTGCCAGCTGGAACTTGAGAAAAGAATGATGTTCTGTAACTTCAGGAGCCACTGAGCACAATTGAACCTTGTCTATTTTTGGCAATATATGAAGGCTACATGAAATACTGTGGTTTCCCACTCCTGCCCTCTATGCTTTTGGGGTATATGGAACTGATCTAGTGCTTAATGGTAAGCAGCCTTGTAAACTTGGTTGCATGGAACTTCCAATTAGAACGTGGCTTAGAACAATTTTTGGCATTTTCTTTTTATCAGATTTCGTAATGATACATCAAACCCAGTTCTTCTCTATATTTTGGCATTTCTGTGTTTACTCTATAGAAATAACTAATATGACTTTTTGTGTACACAGGGCATACAGATTTTTTGAAGTTATTATGTAGAGCTGTAGTACAGATCTTGCTCCTATTGCTAAGTTGTTTCTGTTGTGTCCGACTCTTTGCGACCCCATGGACTATAGTCCACCTGGCTCCTCTGTCCATGGGATTCTCCAGACAAGAATACTGGAGTGGGCTGCCATTTCCTTCGCTTTTTTAAAAAATGAACCTCTGTCAAAATACATGGTAATAGAGAAGAATTTCAGTATTTTCCTGTGCATACCATAACATACGATGCCATTTCTCCCCATACTGTTAAGGGTTCTCCCTTTAACTTAAATTTCTCTAACAGCTGCTGCTGCTGCTAGGTCGCTTCAGTCGTGTCCAACTCTGTGCAACCCCATGGACGGCAGCCCATCAGGCTCCTCTGTCCCTGGGATTCTCCAGGCAAGAATACTGGAGTGGGTTGCCATTTCCTTCTCCAATGCATGCATGCTAAGTCGCTTCAGTCGTGTCTGACTCTGTGTGACCCCATAGACAGCAGCCCACCAGGCTCTTCTGTTCCTGGGATTCTCCAGGCAAGGATATTGCAGTGGGTTGCCATTTCCAGCAAAAGCATATAAAAGCAAGAACTGAGTAACCATACAATGCAAGTCTTAATCACTGTCATAATTACTATTTCTCTTATGGCTATTATGTTTTTAAGATTTTTCTGATGTATACCTTTTTTTAAAAAAAAGTCTTTGCTGAATTTGTTACATACAACATTGCTTCTATTTTATGTTTTGTTCTTTTGGCCAAGAGGCATGTGGGATCTTAGGTCCCCAACCAAGGATCTAACCTGCACCCCCCTGCACTGGAAGGTGAAGCCCTAACCAGTGGACCACCAGGGAAGTCCCTAGTTATTATTTTTATTGTTATTATTAGGCAGAGAAATAGTCATCACCAGCACTGTTTTATCATAATGCTTGGGAATTTGAGATTTTGTTTATTAAAATGAAGAGTTTCCATAACAAGTCTCACCTAATTATGTACTCAAGCCCATCTTGAATAGGTGCTTACTATTTTATTCATGCATAATTTAAATATGTTCCTGCACTTTTTCTTTTGGTTTTGATTCTAACCTGCTCTTTTAAGATTATGTATGTTTCAGCTCCAGTGTCACCTACATTGGAACATTTCTTCTCAAAGTTCAAAATTCAAGGTGCATACAGATCTCCTGGGGATCTCATTAGTAGCCCCATTTGTAGTAGATCTGGGTGGGCTGGAGAGCCTAGTTCTAGCAAGCTGTCCAGTGTTGCTAATGCTCCTGGCTCTGTGAACAATTTGGAGGAGGGCAAGACAACCCACTCCAGTATTCTTGCCTAGAGAACGACAAAGGAGCCTGGAGGGCTACGGTCCATGGGGATGCAAAGAGTTGGACACGATTGAGCGACTCAGGACATAGCAGTGAACAACACTTTAGAAAACAGCTTTACGTGTAATACATTCTCAACTGAAGCAATATAAGTGGTACACTTGATTCTTTTCTCTTCCTAAATGTAAAACTAATCAGTCAGTTTTTCAACAAATATTATTGAGGTCCACAATGTGCCAGGTATCAACTGTTCTTCATTTTAATACAGAACCACGTCATTTCCATCGCCACTACCACCCAAGTTCATGCGACTATTCTCTCTTCTGAGAGAGAATACTGAATGCATTGCTCTACATACATCCTTGCTCCCTTCTTCAATTTTTTTTTAAATAGAAAATACATGGATTTTTAAAAATGCATTTCTGATCATAGCATTTCAATGTATCAAATACATCAAAAGCTTTTCATTAACTTCTAAGATAAAAGTCCCAAATTTTTAACAATCAGCAAGATCCTGCTTACATTTAATACCTTCACCTCCTGTCACTCTCCTGATTATTGATGTTCCAGCCCATTTGCCTCTCTTTCAGTTATTAAATTTGCTAAGCTTCTTCACATCCCAAGTCTTTGGCACATGCTTTTGCTTTGCCTGAAATTCTCTTCTTCTTTATCTAATGCTATTTATCCTTCAAACTCAGATTAATATTACCTCATTGGAGAACCCTCATTTGACCCCCTGATGAAGTCGTGACATCATGTTACAAGTTCTTTTAGTGCCATTCATTTCTTTTAGGGGGCACTTTCGTAGGCATAGTTACATAATCAAATATGCAAATTAGCCTGCTTCCTCTAATAATGAACTGCAAGAAGGCGTGGATTTTGTTTGTCTTCTCGTGACTTTTATACATCTAGTCCTTAGCAGACTTCTTGGCATATAGCAGAGGTCAACAGATACTTAATACATGAATGATAAAAAGAAATAGAAATAGATTGTGTCATTCTGGTCCATTTGTACCTCTCTGTTAAAAACAGATATAGTTTGCCAGTTTTCAAAGAACCAGTCTATAACAAAATATGCATCATTAGAATGCAATCCAGTCTCTTAGATGTATCTATAAAGTGTTTCGTGTCACTTCTGTAATTTCCATTTTCTCCTAAATTTCATGAGATGACTAACAGAAAACTTAAATTACTTGCATATGAAAAAAGACCCAGCTGTTAATGTATTTGAGAAGTCTTTAATATATTGGCACATACAACCTCCCACTGCTTCCTAAGTTGTTTTTGATGACACAGAGTCTTTATGTATAGTGAATTATTATATGTGCTTAAGTGAAAATGTTAGTGACTCAGTCATGTCTGAGTTTTTCTGACCCCATGGACTGTAGCCCACCAGGCTCCTGTCCATGGAATTCTACAGGCAAGAACATTGGAGTGAGTTGCCATTTCCTTCTCCAGGAGCTCTTCCTGAGCCAAGGATCAACCCCAAGTCTCCTGTATCGCAGGCATATTCTTTACATTCTGAGCCACCAGGGAAGCCCATATGTGTTTCACCCTTTGTTAAAGGGGAAGATGCATCTCTGGGAGTTATATCCCAGAAAATCTTTGCAATTACACTATTTGGGTATTCTAAAAAGCTACGGCCTCATCTTTTTCTGGTTGCCAAATCTCATTTGTGAAAATACATGTTGAATCTATTTCTTGAAATTCTGCCACCACCTTGGAGCACAGGGGAAGAGAATAGAAGGGTTCTTGCTAATTACGCTTGAGTCTTGTATGCCATGAGATATTCAGGACCACAGAAACGCTGGTTCTAGGAGACCTCTAGGATCTCTTCAGAAAGCATTATTTTAGACATTTTTTCAAGGTCTGGAAAGTTATCCTCAACTTTCTGAAATTAGCAGAAAAAGCAAAAATAATTTGGGAAAATCCCACTATCCATCTTCTGCATAGAAAATAGGAAGATAATTCAAGTTGGTGAACTGAAGTCATACAGTATGTGGCTTGCTTCACATATCTTCTGAAGGCCTCTATTCCCATCCAAACCAAGAAGATCTCAAGCAATGACCTCAGCCCCCCCTGGGCTGACACATTCTGTAACTCCAAAGTGATGATTCAGCGTTATTTTAAGCCCCACATGAAGCAGGGGAGTATGATTCTCCTCAGGTCCATGGTGGGCTCCAGGCCAGCCACAGCTGTCAGCTCGGCGGGTTTCAGCAAGCTGCTCGATGCAGACTGACATGGAGCCCTTGGCCCGCATAAGCGAGAGCCCTGTACTTATGGGAAAACGCTTAAGTTGCCTACTCTCTTCTTGCGGTTGTTGTTTTACAGTTCAAGTTCCACTTAATAGACATCAGGAAAAAGCTGCTCTGTCTGCAGTGGCAGTGGAAACATCCTTTCTCCCTGGTACTTTGTGTTAACACAGCTTGGCTGAAGGTCACTGAACTCCTGAATCAACCAACAGGGTGGTGGGGGGTGTTCTGTAACAGGGAGATCTGAGTACACAACACCATGGGGGTATCCTCAGCTACATTTTGGCCCTGGCTCTCACTCTTACTCACTTTCTCACATAGACATCTCTAATCTTACCCTGTTCCCAAAGGCTTAATAATATGGATACAATAAGCATTCTTTTTCTTTCTTTTCTTTTTTGCTTTTTCTTCCTTCTAACCTTGTTCTAATTTTTGTTTGCCATTTTAATTAATCATTTAGCATCCTTAAGATGTTTAAGCTTTAATCTTTGAGCTGAAATTCCTAATTTGTAACCAGTCTATGAGTGAATAGAGAGACTCCTACTGAATATTTAAAGACTCTTGCTTTTGTGTTGTTTTGAATGCGCCCCTCTGATTTTTGCTTTCTTCCTAAGGTCAAGTTCCATAATTACATTCCCAAAGAATCCAAGGATATGCCAAGACACTTTTACCTTGCCACTTAAGCTTGGGGGAAAAAAGAATTTTAAAATGACCCACAGGAAATATACAAGCTCTCCTCCTAACTCTCTCCTCTCCTTCACTGTGTCCACATGCTTCTCAACTCCTTTCATCTCTCCATTTCACTACAAAACCTTTTATTTCTCTCTTCATTCACTTATTTAACAACATTACTTTGGGTTTGCACAGGACTAGGCATTAAGGATGGAGAAGGCAATGGCACCCCACTCCAGTACTCTTGCCTGGAAAATCCCATGGACAGAGGAGCCTGGTAGGCTGCAGTCCATGGGGTCGCAAAGAGTCAGACACGACTGAGCAACTTCCCTTTCACTTTTCACTTTCATGCATTGGAGAAGGAAATGGCAACCCACTCCAGTGTTCTTGCCTGGAGAATCCCAGGGACAGGGGAGCCTGGTGGGCTGCCGTCTATGGGGTTGCACAGAGTCGGACACGACTGCAGCAACTTAGCAGCAGCAGCAGCAGCAGCAGGCATTAAGGATGCTATAATAAGCAAGACAGAACATTTCCCTGCCCACTTTGCATTTCAGTGAGGAAACCCAACAGCCAACAAGTAAACCAAGCCACCATCAGGGAAGTAACATTATTAATAACAGAGATGGGCCCTTTCTACTGAGGGTTCAGGAGAACTTTCTTTGAAGAGTTAAATTTAAGCTGAGATCTGAAGAATGAAATCAACTCAAACCCACAAAGAACCCAGGGAAGAAACATTTCAGGCAGAGGGAAAGGCAGGGATCAGGGAAGAGACTGGCAGAAATTCACAGTAGCTGGAGGATAATAGCGTACCCATGACTGAGCTAGTGAGTGAGGCTGGGGCAGGTCACCTGACATCCCTGAGGGTCACAGCAACTTCTTGAAAACAGTGGCAGACTCTGTGAGGATGAAATTGTGAGAGCTCTGCTGATTAACTGGAAAAACCAGGTGAGAAGTCCAAATCACCTGTTTGTTAGATTCTGTACAGGCATGTTCAGCCTGGACCTGGGGTGAGCGTCGGGGGAGAAACTCTAGGAAGTCCATTCTGAGAACTGCTACCCACAGAGAAGCATCCAGAAGAACCAGCCTTCTCATTTTCAAGAGTCCACTGTGTAATATAATGTATACAGTGATGTATGCTCCAGCACTTGGAATGTCTCCCCTCTGTTATTTCCAGTCCTTACTTCCACCCACAGGGCCGAGCACTTATCTCTACATCAAGACTTATTTACCAGGCATTAGGTCAGGCAGAACAATGCAAATTTCTCAGCAAATTCAGCTAAGCTCAGTATACTTGGAAACAGACTTAAAGCAACCTCTGAATGCTAACTCCTTTTAGTTTTTCATTCCCATGATTCTTTTCTACGTGGATGCCTACCGGGTTAGTGCTTTGTATAATATTCCACATCTGTTAGTATTTGACTTTTTTTTTTAAATTCTTAATATGCTTTCATCACCCTCCCTGGTTACATGTTAAAATGTGATCATTTCATTCCTAAATCCCCTTCTTCTATTTCATTTTTGTCAGAGGATTACCATCAAGCTGTAAACTCCTAATATTTTGGTAATAGTTTTAGAAACTTAAAATACAAATGGACTCTCTGCACTATTTTCCAACATAACATTTTTTCAATTCTACTTTAAATGAGCAGTTTAATTGGCCTCCTTAGGCTCTTTGAATTACAGGTTGAGCCAAAGGTGAAATGACATCTTATTATTTGCATTATTATGTTTCAGAACATGTGAGTAACTCTGGTAGAGAACTAGAAGTTACATATATAGGCCCCAGATGGCAGAATATCACATTGTCTATGTCTTAGTATGAGAAACAGCTCAAGCAAGTAAACTATTCCCAGACATTTATTACATAGCCCAGGTCTGGAATAATTATTGTGCTTCTGGCAAGAGACAAAGGTGGAAAAATGGACATTTAAGTAGAGTGAACATTAAAGGAATTATTGCATTCTTTTCTGAACATAATCACCTGTAACTGGAAAAGTAATGGTTCCACATGTCATATTCTTTGTTGATCTGTTAGATATTTGCACTTGTTTAACCCAAGTGTAGGTGTAGAATATTGCCAATAGATATTCTTGAGAACTCAGTAAATCCAAGTAATTATTGTTAGTAGAGCAGAATGTAGAGTACATAAGAAGCTGATATTTCCAAAAATGTAAATAGCGTGCTTTGTTAAAATATCTAAAAATATGTCCCACTTCTATTACTTATACAGTTTCAAAAACATTGATATACATTTTGTGCACTCAGTGCAAATTGTGGAACAACTGTGTTTGATCACTTTGTGCATATACTTCTGAATGTGTATGGCAAACTCTTTTTCATGGCATTTCTTAACAACAGAGTCAGTTTTTGAGCTGGCATCTCAATATCTCACTGATGTTGTTATTTCTTCAATAACAAATATGTCATTTCTCTTATTGAAATTACCTAGGTTATTTATATATATATATACTTTTATGGCCAGGAATGAAGATTATATAGTATGAGAGCCTTTTGATTAATAAAGCATCTTTAAAAAAAAAAATTCAGAAATTAGTAAATGGACCAAGGCATGTTCCAGCAAATACTTGATTTCAGCTGATACCACCAGCTGTTTCCTTTAGCATAAAAACACAGTTACCTAGGAGAGATAGCTACTAAGACTTCCAAAGATAAAATCACAAATGAATAACCCCAGGCATAAATCATAGCTCTTCTGGCTTTGATAAGGCAATGTATTATAATGGGAAAGAAATATTTATCCTATGCTTCCTGTGTTAATTTTATCTTAAGGTATCCAAATAGCTTGTGAAGGAAAGTTTTTTGTATATAGAATAATTTAAGCTAATCAATTCAAGAAACAGAATTTAGAAAATCACCTAAGATATTCTTGAAAAAAAGTATAACTCAAAGTGTCAAGATTTATATCCCATTAATACTTTTAAAACTATGCTGTGTGACAGAATTTCAAACATTAGAACAAAGTCTCCCTCACTCCCCGCTTTTGTTTTTTCAGACCCAGAAAATTAAAGGGATTTGGTCCAGGTTATGCAGGAAACCCAGTGACTTTATTCATCCTAGAATCACAAGCTAAGTCTGTCCTTTTAAGATAACAAACGGGTTATTTTGTTGCTGTTTCTATGACACTATAAGGAGAACATTCTTTCGGATTCTACTGGGTGACAAGGACAATGGATGATAAAATGGCTGCTGTCTATTTTATTGTTTCTGGGAGAAGGAGCGCCAAATTGAAACAGAGTGAGTGGAGACCCAGGCCTCTCTCCCCAGACCATTTTTAGAGTGAGGTTTACAGAAGTTCCACGTTTGCAGTATGTGCAGAGGTCAGCATCATGATGCCCTGACTGTTCAAGCAAAAACTTTGCTTCCTCATAATTAGTGAGTCTGCGGAAAAAGAGAGTCTTCCCAGGCTTTTCCATCACTTGCCATGGCTTACTGCTGGGAGAGCAGGAAAAATATGAGGAAAACAAACAGAAACAGGCCTTCTCTGTGCGCGGGCTCTCGGCCTGCCAAATCAGCCGGCTGGACGCAGAGGCAATTTCCTTAGTGTTTGCGGCCTTAAGCTGACTTCTGCACAGGGAAGTTGGGCAATATTTATTGTTGAATGGGGCCCTGGGAGATTATTCTTGGAAGGGACAGCCTCTGTGAACCTTTGTGTGTTGATTGAAAATCTCTTGTAGCCAGGGTTTCACAAACTAGATGTGACTGCCTCCTTCTAACATAAAAATGACTGGAAAACAGAAAAATTCTTAAAGTTTGGAAGGCCCAGTCTTAGAGACATGGTTTCTTCTTACTCAAGGCGATTTATGTCTCTGGAGTGCTGAGTTAGGGAAGTACGGAAACAGGGTTATGCTTTAAGATACTGTGAGCTACTTTCTAAGATATTGTGAACCACGGAAATCTAAAAACACCTATTTACTAATTTCTCACTTATAAGGGTTTTTTTTTGTTTGTTTTTTGAGCTCCTTTGAGAGAGTCATGGTCAGGTACTAGGAGAAATGTAAAGGTGAAAAAAAAACATGATCTTTGACATTAAGGTGCTCATTCTATTTACCATCTTTCAAAAAAAACAAAACACAACAAAACTTCCAAAAACAGTAAGAATAAACCACGTGGTATCAATAGTTACTCTTTCTCTCCCTAAGTTAGTATCTGAGCATATGGAGAAAGGGGTGCCAAGCACATAGCCTCAAGTCAATGGCAAGGGCCGAGCCCTCAGGCTCCGCGCTGTCTGTCTCGCAGGCTCTCGGACAATGCCTCTCACCCAGCTGGGCTGCCGCTCCTCTTGTCGTCTGCAGCTGAAGTGTGTGCAGCAGGCCAGATTCATGAGCGGGTCTTTGCCAGCATGGTCAGGGCTCAGCAGGCCTCCCTGGCAAACGAGCCTGATGTTGGCTCCTGCTTGGGTAGAGACGTTGCAGGGTCTAATGCAGTCAGCCTGGAGGCTTGCAGGCTGCTCAGTAATCTGTGCAATCAAATCAGTGTGACAAGCTCCCCTGCTACATCAGTTGCTTCTCAACCCTGAGTGACCCTAAGAGTTCACCTTCCAGGCCTCCCTCCGCCTGACCATGTAACCTTGCCAAATTGCTGCGGCCACCTGCCAGCGCGGTGATGTTTCCAAGGTGACATCTTTCTAGAGCTCTCAGTGTGGGGTGGGCAGAGCCCTCCCCTGCCTTCACTGTTGCCCTCACCTCTCTGAAAACTTCTCTCCTCTTCACTGTGGAGAGGGCCTCAGAAGACGCCTTCTTTGGCCCTCTCTCGCTGTTCTCTTCTCCTTCCCATACATTCCCTAGGCCTGAAGAGGTTGGACGTTGCTTTTATTTCCCCCAAATCATGTCTCCTCTTCACCTTCACTTGGCATGGAGGGAGCACACCCTCCACAGCACAGTGAGTCCCTTGAGTGTGTTTTCATAACCTAAAAGGATAACAAAGGCTCAGTGGAACCTGACAATTCTAGTCTCAGAACAATAGTCTGTCTGTTTGGATTTCTGAGGCCAAGTATTAACTTGCTCTTTTTCTTTACAGCATCCAAATATCCCATGAGGCTAACGGATGCTTTGGGGAATCAGGGGTGAATATCTTATATTCAGAAAGGCAAAAGGAAGAACACATTGATGATATTAATGCTTATCGTGTAGGCTTGTCTTACCACCAGCGTGGCAAAGGACTTGTGCCCTAATCTTCATGTGAGAAGCCTTACAGAAATGAGTCAATAGGGAAAGCAAAAAAAAAAAAAACTAAATTAAAAATATTTTAAGCCAATATATATGTATAATGGCCAGAATTAAGAAAAGAAAAGAAAAGAAATGAGTGAATAAAACCCAGTTTATTTGTCAGAGTAATCTCCTTGAAACAATGAGACCAGTAACTTTCAGCAACTTCTTGCAATGATGAGAAATAGTGCCAGAAGGTTCTAGAGTGGCAGAAGCCACTCCTAGGGAGCAGTCGGTAGAGCCCTCAAGCTTAAGAAATTAATGACCTGAAGACCAATACTGCAGGCTGGCACAGCCTTCTCCTGGTGCCCATTGGCCTCTGGCAACCCTGAGCAGGAGCGAGGGTGAGCAAGCACACAGGAAAGCTGCTGCTTCAGGGTTCATCAGCCAGAAGAAGGAAACAAACAAGAAGAAATTGGAAGAGGCTGAGAGTCCTCACCCATGGACCACATGTAAGATGGTCTGCACAGGGGTGATGACACTCTTCTGGAGGAATTGAGAGGGCATTTCTTAAACACCAGTGATAGGTTGGAGAACTTGAGGGAAGACCATTCGGAACATCTTACCTTTCTTCCTCCCCTTTCTTTCTATTGGTACCTGGGAAAAGTAATAGAAACATGTTAGGTCACAGTGGAAATGACTATGTCCATGGAATTGCTATTTAAAGTATTTTAATTTCTCATTTTATATTGCTGATTTAGTCTCATTCTTTAAGAATTTAAATGTGGTGGTTCTATTTTTTTGTTTTTAATTTGTAAGCATCAAATCATTCACAGGTCAGTTGGTTCTAAAGCCCATCCAGTTTCAGATGGAAACGGATGCTGCTCCTTCAGAGTTACTATCCCAGTGATGGTAAAATAGAGTACCTTGCTGTTCCCTCAGCCAAGAAATCCCTTTCCTCCTATTCTTTAGATATTTAATGTCTGCTGATGCTATTTCCCCACTTCTCAGCTCCAAGTCCTGTACTTAAATCAGATCCCATTATACTGTCTCATTGCACCCTCTTTTTTTCCTACTTAGTGCTTATCTTGATTTGTAATTATATACTTATTTGTGTCATTATTTTTAAATGTCTGAAACAAGAGTTCATTCTTCAATGAGCCAAGGAGGAGAGGGATAAAGAGACCCTTGTCACAGAGGGCAAGTGGTGCCAGGAATGTGAGAAGTACACAAAGGAAGTGACCTGAACATTTCCGAGCAGTTGTATTCTGGGGGTTCATACCACATGGGAACCAGCACTTTCCTTCCCTGACTTGCTGAAGTCCATATTCATGCCCTTCCCCACCCAACTCCCAAGTGGTTTGTCATCCATTTCTTTTGCTCTCTCTGCGGCATCCTTTGCCTGAGCCCCACCCCCAGAGAATAGATTGGTGGGACAACTCTAGCTGGCTGAGAAGGGACAGATTTATGGAGGGATCATGGAAGGATGTTATAAACCCAAAAGCTAAAGCATTGAAAATGGGCTTCTGGAAGCCCATGTTGGATCACTAGATTCTCTACATATGCAGTTGTGGGAATCTAAAGCAGTAATAGAAAAATGAGAGTCAGTGAGCTTAAAAATGTGCCCAGGGTCTGTGGCAGATTGGGAACTGAATGTTGGCCAACCTGAATCCAAGGTGCGTGAGCTTCCTTGTTACATCCAGTTACCTGGTACTCACAGCTCAGCATCAAGGCTGATCTAAGTGCAACTGTAAAACTAATATTGCATTCTGGAACTATACTGAACTCCTTGATTGACTTTTTTTTATGACCAAGCCCCCCTATTTCACCTTTTTATTTGTTCCAACACACCTGTGAAATAAGAAGCTTTCCTATCAGTGGCAGTGGTTTATTACAATAGAGTGAAGGGGTGCACGCTGCCGCCGCTGCTGCTGCTAAGTCGCTTCATTCGTGTCCAACTCTGTGCGACCCCATAGACAGCAGCCCACCAGGCTCCACCGACCCTGGGATTCTCCAGGCAAGAACACTGGAGTGGGTTGCCATTTCCTTCTCCAATGCATGAAAGTGAAAAGTGAAAGGGAAGTCGCTCAGTCGTGTCCGACTCTTTGCGACCCCATGGACTGCAGCCTACCAGGCTCCTCTGTCCATGGGATTTTCCAGGCAAGAGTACTGGAGTGGGGTGCCATTGCCTTCTCCAAAAGGGGTGTATACAACTGTGTAATTTGATAATGGCTAGCTAGTCCTACCCTACGCAAGTACTGCCATGGATTGCCAAGGGAGACATGCCCCTTCTATTTCTGAGAATCCTTTTAAAGCCCTTTAACTTCAGAAGCAGAATCACGTGTGCTTTACTCTTGGTTTGTGAGTCTTCCGGTTACCTTAGGCTCTCTGGGCTTCCCAGGTGGCGCTAGTGGTAAAGAACCCACTTGTCAATGCAGGCGACATAAAGCGATATGAGTTTAATCCTTGGGTTGGGAAGATTCCCTGGACAAGGGTATGGCAACCCACTCCACTATTCTTGCCAGGTGAATCCTATGGACAGAGGAGCCTGGCCAGCCACAGTCTATAGGGTTGCAAAAAGCTGGACACGACTGAAGTGACTTAGCATGCATGCATGCAGTCTCTCTAGAGGCAGGGCCCTATCAGAGATTTACTGCTGAACACATCTCCCCTGGTACACACTACTTCCCAGATTCTGACTTTGTTTTTCCTCCTCACCTTCTGTGTGTTGCTTGCTGCTTGCTTCTGTTCACTGCCAACCTCTGTTCAGCCAGGTCTCTTAACCCCAGCACCATGCTTTTCTCACTAACTGGAATGTCTGCCAGCTGTTTACCATGAATCTTTGGCACATCTGTGTAGATCGCCTTCTCTTTGTTTATTCTCAAATAAGCCCCCCAGAGGACATTTTTGTGGTCTGTCTGGTCGCTGGGTCTCCATCATTCTAACCCCACCATCCCTCGACTGGACCTTCCCACCACAGATATTCACACAATTACCTCCTTGTTCTTTATTACTAACTTGAACCTTCTTTTAATAGCTTCATCATGGATGAATGAGCTTTTAAAAAGAGAAATGTATCTTTTGTACATACATTTTTATATGAATTCTTGTTTTATAGTCCCTGAATGGATGATTTGTTTAGGAAAACAAAATAGAGCACAGATGTTTGGGCCAAGTGTGCTTGCTAAAAGATATTCTCTATAGCATGATGCATATGAGTATTCACAACAAAAGATGGACATGTTTTTCCGTTAGAGGGTGTTGTTTCTTCTCTGTCTTGTCAAAAGTTGGATTTATAGACTAAACCAATAGAATAGTTATTTTAAAATATCACTAGCAAAATGAATGACAAATGTATATTAAAAGTTTATGAAACCATTTTCAAAAAAAAAACATTAGACCCTTTAAAGGTTGAGATTATCAAACATTCTCCATTAGGTTGGGACCTGCTGGTTCATATTCTTGTTCAGAAAAAAAAAATTTTTTTTTTCTCTTTGAGCAATTGAGACTGGCTCTGGCAAGGATGTGTTGGCAGACTATGGCAAGTTGTACAGCTGCTGGTTGAGACCTTTGACAAAAACATATCTGTGGAATTCACTGAAGGAAAAAACATTGTCTTTATTGTGAGTTTGCTTTTGAAGAATTTCTGTTTCTCCTGGTAACTGTGGCCATAGCAATTACCTAAAATTGGTAATTGACTTTCTTTTCTGTATCCACAATGGATAAAGGCTAACAGTGTGCTTCTAAGGACTTTAACATTAGTTATTATGGCCTTTATTTTTAATCTTCCAATGTTTTTGCTTATGAACAGAAGACCCACATATGACTTGATAATAACAGGTAGAGCATTTTCAATCAGTAATAACAATTATTCATGTTTTTGTAGGAAGAGGTTTTGAATATCTGAAGCTTTGGACTATCATTTCCCCAATAATTACTGATATATATCTGAATATATATAATAGATACATATCTCTCCATATCTCCATATAGATATGGCTTCAAATTTCAGTAAACTGATGAGGTCAAATACATTCACAGCACAGTTGACTGTGCTATTTCAGAGAAGTTCAGGATAAGGTCACATCTGAAAAGGGAGCCCTTTCTTCATTCTGGAGAAAATGCCAGTTTGGAATTTTCATATTTAAGACATCCCCTGTCCCTGCCAATAAAATATAGGTTATATGATTCTAAAGTTTTCAGTTAGAAAGTTTTGCTTTCATGGCAGAGGAAAACTGCAAGTTATTATAGTCCACGATGTGTATTTAGGGAGAATGGGTGGGGGACACATAATTTCAACTTATTTCTGGACTAAATTAATATGATTATATATTATTTCATACCACAGGAGTAAAACTATTCTCTCATAGAAGTTGATTCTTCTCCCAAATGAACTGGACTGTTAGTTATTTGGATCAATATTTTTTATTAATACCACAACTAGCCAGATTGTTTTAGGAAAGAATAAAATCATGTTTGTCACTAGTAATGATAAGAAACAGGTAGCTTGCAGAGTATGTGCCTGCTAGTTTGAATTTGGGGAGGGGGATGGTAGTAATCATTGGTGGTTAGCTGTCTATATTGCTGTCCTAGAACATAGTCTTTAGAACACCTAGGTTCATCTGTACAGACAGATGACCACTAGGGAGACTAACTAAATATGGCTGCCCTCTTGAAGGAAAGAAATGGAGACACGTATGGCAGGCATGTCTAGGTGAGGATGTCATCTAATAAGGACTTAAGAATTAAGATCCTTAACTGGTAATGAAGTATGTGTTGTAGAAGCCCTATGGAGGTATCCTCTTACTCAGGAATATTCAGGAGATTCAGTTCAGTTGCTCAGTCATGTCCAACTCTTTGTGATCCCATGGACTGCAGCACACCAGGCTTCTCTGTCCATCACCATCTCTCAGAGCCTGCTCAAACTCATGTCCATAGAGTCAGTGATGCCATGCAACCATCTCATCCTCTGTCACGCCCTTCCCCTCCTGCCTTCAATCTTGCCCAGCATCAGGGTCTTTTCCAATGAGTCAGTTCTTTTCATCAAGTGGCCAAAGTAATAGAGCTTAAGCTTCAGCTTCAGTCTTTCCAATGAATATTCAGGACTGATTTCCTTTAGGATGGACTGGTTGGATCTCCTTGCTATCCAAGGGACTCTCAAGAGCCTTCTCCAACACCACAGTTCAAAAGCATCAATTCTTGAGCACTCAGCTTTCTTTATGGTCCAACTCTCACATCCATACATGACTGCTAGAAAAACCATAGCTTTGACTTCCCTGGTGGCTCAAATGGTAAAGTGTCTGCCTACAATGCAGAAGACCTGGGCTCAATCCCTGGGTTGGGAAGATCTCCTGGAGAAGGAAATGGCAACCCACTCCAGTATTCTTGCCTGGAAAATCCCATGGGTGGAGGAACCTGGTAGGCTATAGTCCATGGGGTCGCAGAGAGTCGGACACAACTAAGCGACTTCACTTCACTCACTTCACTTCACTTTGACTAGACGGACCTTTGTTGGCAAAGTAATGTTTCTGCTTTCTAATATGCTTTCTGGGTTGGTCACAGCTTTTCTGCCAAGGAGCAAGAGTCTTTTAATTTCATGATGTAGTCAGCATCTGCAGTGATTTTGGAGCCTAAGAAAACAAGGTCTGTCACTGTTTCCATTTTTTCTCCATCTATTTGCCATGAAGTGATGGGACAGGAGGCATGATCTTCATTTTTTGAATTTTGAGTTTTAAGCCATCTTTTTCACTCTCCTCATTCACTTTCATCAAGAGGCTCTTTAGTTCTTTACTTTCTGCCATAGAGTGGTGTCATCCGCATATCTGAGGTTATTGATATTTCTCCAAGCAGTCTGATTCTCGCTTTTGCTTCACCCAGCCTGGCATTTCATATGATGTGCTCTCCTTATAAGTTAAATAAGTAGGGTGACAATATACAGCCTTTCCCTATCTGGAACCAGTCTGTTGTTCCATGTCCAGTTCTAACTGTTGCTTCTTGACTTGCATATAGATATCTCAGGAGGCAGGTAAGGTGGTCTGTTATTTCCATCTCTTGAAGAATTTTCCATAGTTTGTGGTGATCCACATAGTCAAGGGTTTTAGCACAGTCAATGAAACAGAAGTAGATGTTTTTCTGGAATTCTCTTGCTTTTTCTATGATACAACAGATGTTGGCAGTTTGCTCTCTGGCTCCTATGCCTTTTCTAATTCCAGCTTGAACATTTGGAAGTTCTCAGTTCACGTACTATTAAAGCCTAGCTTGGAGAATTTTGAAATTAGGGAATTTCAGATTCATTATCATAAACTTACTCAATATGAATGTTGTCATTCAAACAGGTAAATGAGAGAGAGAATTAAAATTGAGAAATATGCTTCTGCTCACCTTACTTTGCTTGTGTCTCTCAGCTAACCTGTCAACTAAGTTGAAAGATGTGCCTCCTAGATGAAGGAAGATTAAAGTCTATAATATAGAATATCATAGCTCCTAAAGTGTCAGAATTTAAAAAAATGCAGACAGAGTTGACCTTCTGCCCAGTCCACTGGAATTTGAATCTTGAGCATAGCTCCTTGATAGGGAGTTTACCAGAAAAAAGTAGTTTGGTGAGGTGTTCCAGAATGCCAGACCCTTTAGAAGGCATGTTCTTGCAACCACTGTGAGGAGAGTCACTCTACAAGAAGTCCCCTGTGAAGCAAAGGTAGTTTTCAGAATTTTGATCTCTAGGATAACTGCTTCTGAGCCTCTTTTTTAATCTCAAAAAATTAAGTAGATGATTTCCTTAACAAACTAGACTACATACAAATTGTTAAGATAATAAAAAATGTCTTTATTCAAAATGAAACAGTGAAAAACAAGTTAAGCAAAAGTATTTGTAGCAAATATCAAACACTCTTATCTATATTAGTTTATGTAAAAGGCTCATAAAAATAGTAAGAAAAGCTTCAAGAGTCTCAACTTATGAATAAGTAATTTATATTGAGAGAATGGAAACACTTTCAACATCAGTAACAACATAATACACGTGAAAATGATCATATAATCCTATTTCTGGTGAAAAAATGAAAGGGATATTCTAGCCTCCAGCACAGAAAATAAATAAATAAATAAATGATTTTCTAGAAATCAGTTTGCTAATTCTTACCAAGAAAATTTAAATATTCATCTCCTTTGGCCTAGTAATTTTACTTCTAGAAATATATCTTAAAAAAGAAACAGCAATAAAGGCAGAAAAAATTCTGCACAACCGCATTCATTAAAACTTGACAGATTTGTGATCATCTTTGCTCCATTCCTAACTAGTTTTATGGCATTGAGGATTATTTCTTTCTGAGTGAATCTCATTCTTATTATTTGTAAAATATGAGATGGTGGTAAGAGCCTCTATTTCATACAAGTATGAGTGTCAAGATGGTATATATAAAATGCTTAGCAATATGTGTTCAATAAATGAAAGAAAGATGTATTACTAATACATCTTTAGAATATTAACATATTAAGTAATATATAGAATTATCTTAGAATATTAAGTTAATAAAACATATAAAACTTCCCAGAGAGTCAACTCTCTGAGTGCAAACTGCCAAAAAAAAGCGAGCTATGCTGAGGTGGATTAAAGCCCCAATTCCACACTTGGAGTAGAGCTCTGTAGACCTGCTTCCCAGCAAAATAACCATAACTGATAAAAATTATTTTTAAAAAAGCAGTCATTCAAAATCTCTGCAAATTTTCCTAGGGGCATACAGCTAATCAAAAACACACCACATGGGACTGTAGGCTGCCAGGCTCCTCTGTTCACGGAATTCCCAGGCTAGAATACTGGAGCCGGTTGCCATTCCCTTCTCCAGGGGATCTTCCTGACCCAGGGATTGAACTCACATCTCCCACATTGTGGGCAGATTCTTTACCATCTGAGCCATCGGGGAAGCCCCCCTCCTTACCCCCAAACACATGCATACAAACATTTATTCAAGAATATCTCTTAAATAACAGTGAGAGCATGACCTGCACCCTCCCTCCTCTCCCCCAGCTCAACGTGATAGAAGCTCTACTCTGAGTCAATATAACCCTGTACACAAGATTCCTGCTTCCCTTCTTCCCATAACAACAAGCCCAGGGGCAGAGGTGGATGTGTTGGGGTTACCATATCCAGAACCATTAAAATATATACCCTAAAATGGTCAGTTTTCAGCAAAAACTATGAAACATGCAAAGAAAGAGGAAAGCATTTCTTATATAGAGGGAAAAATATTAGAAGGCAATGTGAGAAGACCTGCGTGCCAGACTTATCAGAAAAAAAGTACAAAACAGCTACTATAAACATGTTCAAGAACTAAGGGGAATCATGATTAGAGAAGTAAAGAAAATATGACAGTATCTCATAAGATAGGAAATATCAATAAAGAGATTAAAAATTCTTTGAAGAATCAGTGGAAATTTTAGAGCTGAAAAGCATACTATTATAATAGCTGGAGTGAAAAACTCATGAGGGGCTCATAGTAAATATGAACTGGCAAAAGAAGAACTAGTAAGCTTGATGATAAATAGATAGAGGTTATGCAATCTGAAGAACAGAGTAAAAATGATGAAGGAAAAATCACCAAGCCTCAGAGAAATGTAGGACCTCACTAAACTTGCCATCATGCATGTAGCAGTTGCATCAAAAGGAGAGAAAAAAGGGAAGTTTTGTTTTTAATAAAATTACCCAAATTGGATGAAAAAAAATGTATCTAGACATTTAAGAATTCTCAATAAGGTAAACAGAAAGAGATCCACCCAGAGACGTATCATAGAGAAAACAATAAAAGCCAAAAATGAAGAGAAAATCTTGAAAGCTACGAATCGCCACTCCAGGTTCGATGCTTGATACTGGATGCTTGGGGCTGGTGCACTGAGACGACCCAGAGGGATGGTACGGGGAGGGAGGAGGGAGGGGGTTCAGGATGGGGAACACGTGTATACCTGTGGCGGATTCATGTTGATGTATGGCAAAACCAATACAATATTGTAAAGTAATTAACCTCCAGTTAAGATAAATAAATTTATATTTAAAAAAAGAAAAAAAAACATGAAGATACATTAAAAAAAGAACTCATCACAAACAAGAGAACAATAATATTAACAAATGACTTCTCATTAAAAATAACGGAGGCCAGAAGAAGTAGGATGATATTAAAATTGCTAAAAAAAATAAAAAGCCTGTAAGAATCTTACATCCATAAAAACTGTCTATAAAATATGAGGGCAAAGTAAAGACATTTCAAGACAAACAAAACCTAGAAAAGTTATTGCTAACAGACCTGTCTTGCAAGAAATACTAAAGGAAGTACTTCAAGCTAAAAGTAAGTGATGCCAGACAGCAAGTAATTTAATTCACCTGAAAAAAGAAAAACAGTTCCAATAATGGTGATTATGTAGACAGTTATAAAATACAGTAAAACTTATGTATTGTCTCTTCTTCTTTTAACCAATCTAAAAAGCAATCACATAAAACAAAATGTATATAATTATGTCATTGTCTTATAATTATGGAGATGTAATATATTTGACAATAAGAGCATACAGAAATTGGGTAGGAACAAAGCTATATTATAGTAAGGAAACAACTGTAATAAAAAAACAACAGAGTATAACTGGAATCCATAGAAAGAAATGAAGAAATCAAGAAATATTAAGAAAATTACTGCAGCAAACTATATGAATATATACTAGCTCTTCTTCTCTCAGCTTCCTTCTTTAGAGTACAGAAAATAACATTAGGTAATAAATATAAAAATGTATTACTGAATTGCAACATACATGGATGTAAGATGTATGGGAATTATAGCACAAAAAGGGGAAGGGAGGAAAGCCATATATAAGAGTTATAAATTCTAGATCTATTTAAATAAAGTTAACATAAATCTGAAGTAGATCTTGATAAGCTTAGGTGTATATGATAAGTCCTAAAAACACCACTGAGAAATAACTAAAAAATAGTGAAAATATCAGTAAAGGAATTAACTATGAATAAATTTTTGGTATTTGGGTTAGGCAAAGCCATCCTAGATATAACAATAGACCTGCATGCAACACAAGAAAAAATTAAATAAGTTGGACTTCATCAAAAGTTAAATGCTTTGTTTTTTGAGTACAATCGTTATATGAAAAGACAACCCATATGATGCAAAAAATATTGCACTGGGAGATAGTTTGTATTTAGAATACATAAAGAACTCTCTCAACTAAATGATAAATGACAACCCAATCAAAAATGGGTAAAGAAATTCAATAGACATTTCTCCAAAGAAGAAATGCAAATAGCGAATAAGCACATAAAAGGATGTTCAACATCATTCACCATCAGGAAAATGTAGGAGACAGTATAGTCAAAGTCTCAGTGAGACAGTAGTTCATATCCACCAGGACAGATTTAATTACGTGAAAGTGAAAGTCACTCAGTTCAGTTCAGTCGCTCAGTCGTGTCTGACTCTTTGCGACCCCATGAATCGCAGCACGCCAGGCCTCCCTGTCCGTCACCATCTCCCAGAGTTCACTCAGACTCACGTCCATCAAGTCAGTGATGCCATCCAGCCATCTCATCCTCGGTCGTCCCCTTCTCCTGCCCCCAATCTCTCCCAGCATCAGAGTGTTTTCCAATGAGTCAACTCTTCGCATGAGGTGGCCAAAGTACTGGATTTTCAGCTTTAGCATCATTCCTTCCAAAGAAATCCCAGGGCTGATCTCCTTCAGAATGGACTGGTTGGATCTCCTTGCAGTCACTCAGTCGTGTCCAACTCTTTGTGACCCCATGGAGAATCCATGGAATTCTCCAGGCTAGAATACTGGAGTGGGTAGCCTTTCCCTTCTCCAGAGAATCTTCCCAACCTAGGGATCAAATCCAGATCTCCTGTATTGCAGGTGGATTCTTTACAGCTGGGCCAAAACGGAAGCCCTATAGATTTAATTTAAAAGTCACAAACTAACATATGATGATGAGGACGTGGAGAAATGAGAACACTGATCCATTGCCAGCGGGCATGTAAGATGATGGAAAATCATCTGGTGGTTCTTCAAAAGACGGGACATAGAGTTACCATGTGCATGCTAAGTTGCTTCCGTTGTGTCTGACTCTGTGAGACCCTGTAGACGATAGCCTGCTAGGCTACACTTCCATGGGATTCTCCAGGCAAGAATACAGGAGTGGGTTTCCATGCCCTCCTCCAGGGGATCTTCCCTACCCAGAGATTGCACCCTTGTCTCTTCTGTCTCCTACACTGGCAGGCAGGTTCTTTACCATTAGTGCCACCACCCAGCAATTCCACTCCTAGAGAACAACTTAAGAGAAACGAAAACATATGTCCTCACAAGTCAGTTCAGTCGCTCAGTCGTGTCCAACTCTTTGCAACCCCACGGAATGCAGCACGACAGCCCTCTCTGTCCATTGCCAACTCCCGGAGTTTACTCAAACTCATGTCCATTGAGTCGGAGATGCCATCCAACCATCTCATTGTCCGTCGTCCCCTTCTCTTCCTCCCTTCAATCTTTCCCAGCATTTTTCAAATGAGTCAGTTCTTTGCATCAGGCGGCCAAAGTATTAGAGTTTCAGCTTCAGCATCAGTCCTTCCAATGAATATTCAGGACTGATCTCCTTTAGGATGGACTGGTTGGATCTCCTTGCCGTCCAAGGGACTCCCAAGAGTCTTCTCCAACACCACAGTTCAAAAGTCCTCACAAAAACTTCTACATAAATATCCATAGCAGCAATATTCATAACAGCCCCCAAAGTAGAAACAGCTCAAATGACTCATCTAATAAACGATAAACAAAATGTGATCTGTGTGCTATGCTAAGTCACTTTAGTTGTGTCTGACTCTTTGCCACCCTATGGACCATAGTCTGTCAGGCTCCCCTGTCTATGGGATTTTCTAGGCAAGAATATCGTCATGGGTTGCCATGCCCTTCTCCAGGGCATCTTCCTGACCCAGGGACTGATCCTGCCACCTCTTATTTCTCCTGCATTGGCAAGCACGTTCTTTACCACTAGCGCCACCTGGGAAGTCCTTATGATGTGTGTCTATGTATGTCTAATATGATATATGATTCCATTTACATGAAATGTCTAACACAGGCAAATCTATTGAGACAGAAATTAGATTAACCACTTGGGGTGGTAAAGTTGGGGTAAAATGGAGAGTGACTGATAAATACAGTTTATAACAAAATGTGCACAAGCATACAATATTAACTTTATCTACAGCAATAGGCTAGTTTCTCGTATGTGTTGTGTGTTAGTCACTCAGTTGTGTCCGATTCTTTGTGACCCCGTGGACTATAGCCTGCCAGGCTCCTCTGTCCATGGAATTCTCCGGGCAAGAATACTAGAATAGGTTGCCATTTCCTTCGCCAGGGGATCTTCCCAACCCAAGGATTGAACCGAGGTCTCCTGCATTGCAGGCAAATGCTTTATCGTCTAAGCTACTAGGGAAGCCCAGTCTAGTTTATAACATTCCTTTAATGTTAAATATCATGATCCTGTAAGAATATTAAATAGAGAAAAATAAAGATCTTTATAACGATAAAAGTTATTAATCAGATAGCAATGTATGAAGAGACTGTAAGGATGAGGAAGAAGTGGCAAAATTTGGAGGAAAAATTTTCCTTTGGGAAAAGATAAAACTTGATGGAAGAGGTAATTGGTTAAATAGCAGCTCTCTCATGAATAAACATCTTTTGTTTTAAAAGGGCTCTTTTCTCTTAAGTAGCTGCTATTTTGTGAGGCAGTTTTCAAGGAGTTTTACATACATTATCTATCTTTAGTTCTCACACAATAGGTTTTTACAAATGACAGCTTTTCAAAAAGGTAATTTTCACATAACAAGTATACGGTGGAGTTAAAGACTAAAATTCAGGAATGCTTACCACATGGTTCTATGTTGATTATTATAAAAATGTGTGAACCACAAAACAAATTTTATTAAAACATCTTTTGCATATTATTTGATTTAAAATGAAGAGGAGAATATTGAAATGTGTGGTCAAAATCATTAATCTGTGAATAGATTCCAAAGTTCTGAAGGAAAATTCCTGAGATTTCTTAAATATTGAAAGTGAAAGTCACTGAGTCATGTTCAACTCTTTGCAACATGGACTATACAGTCCATGGAATTCTCTAGGCCGGAATATTAGAGTGGGTAGCCCTTCCCTTCTCCAGGGGATCTTCCCAACCCAGGGATTGAACCCAGGTCTCCTGCATTGCAGGTGAATTCTTTACCAGCTGAGCTACAAGGGAAGCCCAAGAATACTGGAGTGGGTAGCCTATCCCTTCGCCAGCATATTTTCCGAGCCCAGAAATCGAACCGGGGTCTCCTGCATTGCAGGCAGATTCTTTACTAACTGAGCTATCAGGGAAGCCCTCTTAAATAATAAACCTTAAAAAAAAAAAAAGCACCTCAGATCACATTAGCAAGTTTCCCAAGTGAAGGTAATTTTTCTTTTTTAGTCCTTTTTGGATAGGTATCATTAAAGATTTATTTTTCATTTAATTCTTTAAAATTGATTGGATGAGGTCAGTCAGTGGAGAATCTTGGTCATATTTATGAAAAATCTTAAGAGATTTTTTTCTCTCTCTGGTTGCAAAATGTATTATTCCCTGGTGGCTCAGATGGTAAAGAATCTGCCTACAATGGAGGAGACCTGGGTTTGATCCCAGGGTCAGAAAGATCCTCTGGAGAACGAAATGGCAATCCACTCCAGTAGTCCTGCCTGGAGAATTCCATGGACAGAGGAGGCTGAGAGCTATAGTCCATGGGGTTGCAAAGAGTCAGACATGACTAGAGTGATTAACACTACATAAGTATCTTCTCAGCTCAATATACTGCAGCAATATCCCTCATGTAAATAATGTCTTAAACAATATATACTCAAACATTGCATTCCCCCTTAAGCTTCCGATTAGATATTAAAGGAAGAAAAAGACTAGGCTTAAGAGGATTTTTAAATTATCTAAAGGTTTGCAGTTATTTGTTATCTGTTCATGTTATTATACAGAAAAATGACTGTTTCTCCCCGATGGAGAGGTAAACCAGCAATAGGATTTTGACAAGAAGATTTGCATGATTCCAATTAGGACTTAGGTCATGAAGAGTAATAAACATATTGGTTATAATCTCCTGTTTGTGTGAGCCTCTTAGAACATGGAGTCTCTGATGAGATCATACCTTTCATTATACAAGCATCTGGTCCTAGAATACCTTGGTTTGATTCAGATAGGCTGATTCAGACCGGACTATGCTGATTAGAGGGGACAAAAAGGGTGGGCTCCAATCAGAGGAGTCAAAGCTTAGACCAGAACTTTACCTTTAGGGATTGATTTATTTAATATGTTGCAAATTTATAGAGTTTGATTCATTCACCTCAGAGGAACCTCAAACAATTCCCAGATAAGCAAAAGGTCCAAAATGTCTTTGAGAATAGACATGTACATTATACGACAGCTGTTTATGTCTTTTAATAGAAGGGGGCAGGGATCTTTTTGCTTTCCAATTTGGCAATGATATATTCTCTTTGGCCAGCAGAGTAGAGATACTGTGGCTTAAGATGAAAGGTACAAAGAGCGAAAGGTAGATCATAGGAAGCAATCACAGGGTGATGAGAAGACAGAGCAGGAAATGCTGATTTAGATAAATGAGGAATATTAAAGGTTACAATGTCATTTATGAGGATTCTTACCCCAAAAGAATTTATCTTAAACTCTAAAATAGATTGACATAAAAGCACAAGGTTTTTAAAAAATACATAGTCACACAAGTACAGTCTAAAACCTATTTTTTTAAAAAAATATTATGTAAGAAGGACGTTAATTAAAAGCTCTCCCCACACCAAAATAAATGCTACAGAGAAGAATGCTGGAGAAGGACATCCCTGAGTTTCAGCTTCCTTATCTATAAAAATCACAGTAAAAATACTTGCTAGTTTGAACTTGTGGCCTCTGAGATTCTTTCCAAATTATTTTTATGATTCTAGGTAAGATAAACTCATTGCAAGTTCAAGATGTCACATTTAGCAGAAGGATATGAACTTTAATGAGGAATGAAGAGGCTTCGATGGGATGAGCCACTAAGGATGGACTATTGTGCAGTCTGACAGGTTTGTGATGGACACATATGCATGTATTAGGAGGGAGAGATTTCCCCCAGCCCTTAAATCACACTGCCATTACCAAAGCAAATTCTCACAAGGAATTCTCAACCATAGCTGTGTATTAGAATCTGGGGAGCTTTAAAAAATCCTGAAGTCCAGGTCATGTCACAGGCCAATTAAATCAGGATCTCTGGGGATGGGACCTGCACATCAATGTTTTTAAAGCTCCTGGGGGGATTCCTTGTGAGCAGTGATGAGTACCACTGCCTCCTGCTTTCATGTTACAGGTTTTAGTTTTTCCTTGTTCCCCACTCATGTCCATTTTCCCTTCTTAACCACTTGTTTTCTAGACTTTGGCTTCCAGCAAAAGACACAAGTTAATAAACAACAGCTTCAAATAGACTATGTAACCAGCTCTGACAATTACATAAGGTCAAATTCTTATAATAAATTATATCTATATTCCTAGAGCTCAGCTTTTCTGATTGGAACCCTGAACCATTTGTGGGCTATGGCTGGATAAATAGAATCAACAGGCTTTGCTATCTTGGCCACAACTTCCCTTTGTCTACTGGCAGGGAAATCCAGGATCGGACAACACCAGATCTTCACTGAGCTTTTGACAGCAGCCTGCTAAGTCAGAGCAGTGACTCTCCCTCCGTTTTCCATTGTCTCTGTCCCTGCCCATTACCACTGCACAGTGCCCTGTCCTGTACGTTTACCACTCAGATCCAACCAACCATAATCAGCTTTTCCAATCACCTTTTTTCTGATACCTCCTTTAACTATTTCTCTGATTTTTGTCATGCCTCTGACTTTTGTGCCATCTGTTCACATATGTCTGTGATATTACTACTCTTCTCATTTGTGCCACTTCCTATTCTTTGTTAAAATCTTAATTCTTGAATTTAGAATGCAATAATTCTTATATCTCTTCCTATCTATATCAGACAAAGTTAGGAATGTAATAGAGGCTCACTGAATAACTGTTGAAACTAATAGATTTTTATTGAAGGTCTGTTGTTTATTTATTACTATACCTGTTATGTCAGAATGGGGCTGGCAGTTTGCCAGCTTTAAAGAAGGCCATAGTATTAACCCCAGAGCAACTTCTGTTTGTCTGCCTTTAGGACACATTAACACCTACAGACCTGGCTAATAAATTTGTGAATTAGTTGTAGAAAGATAACATATATACACTCTGCAAAACATTATAGCCTTAGAATTTTGAAAAGGAAAAAAAAAATTTATACTTAATCACTGAATAATAGAAAATAATTTTCTTTGAATGATTTATTTTAGCTATTTTTAGAGCAACATTAATGTTTTCAAAAAAGCATATTATGATAGTATGTTATATGACATATTTCATTTAGCCTCATTTTGAAGTCTGAAGTGATCAACTTGTTTTTAAAAGCTGCAGCTGCAAGTAAGAGGAGTATGCAAACTCACAAACTTGACACTTGAAAATCAAAACTTTAGAGATACAAAATTTTTCAGTTCAATAAAAATTATGTACAGTTAGATCTTTATTCCATATGTAAAATTTTACAGTCTGCTCAATTTTTACTTAAAAGAATAAGAATTTTGCAATAAAACCTAATTTTTAATGCCCACATAACATTTTATTCTATAAATATAGCCAATTTACTTAATCAATCTCCCATTGTACAACATTTGATTACAATTAATGGTTTACTCCTACACTGTTCATGGGAATGTAAATTGGTATAGCCACTGTAGAGAACAGTATGGAGGTTATTTAAAAAACTAAAAATATAGAGCTATGATACGACCAGCAATCATACTCCTAGGCATATATCTGGAGAAAATCATATTGCAAAAATATACACGCACCTCAATATTCATTGCTGTACTATTTACAATAGCCAGGACAAGGACACATCTTAAACATCCATTGACAAAGGAATGGAGATACAGGATGCTTGAGGCTGGTGCAGTGGGATGACCCAGAGGGATGGTATGGGGAAGGAGGTGGGAGGGGGGTTCAGGATTGGGAACATATGTACACCCATGGCAGATTCATGTTGATGTGTGGCAAAACCAATACAATATTGTAAAAAAAAAATTTTTTTTAAGATATGGTATTTATATATATACAATGGGATATTCAGTTCAGTTCAGTCGCTCAGTCGTGTCCGACTCTTTGTGACCCCAAGAATCGCAGCACGCCAGGCCTCCCTGTCCATCACCAACTCCTGGAGTTCACTCAAACTCATGTCCATCGAGTCAGTGATGCCATCCAGCCATCTCATCCTCTGTCATCCCCTTCTCCTCCTGCCCCCAATCCCTCCCAGCACCAGAGTCTTTTCCAATGAGTCAACTCTTCGCATAAGGTGGCCAAAGGACTGGAGTTTCAGCTTCAGCATCATTCCTTCCAAAGAAATCCCAGGGCTGATCTCCTTCAGAATGGACTGGTTGGATCTCCTTGCAGTCCAAGGGACTCTCAAGAGTCTTCTCCAACACCACAGTTCAAATGCATCAATTCTTCGGCGCTCAGCTTTCTTCACAGTCCAACTCCTCACATCCATACATGACTACAGGAAAAACCATAGCCTTGACTAGACGGACCTTAATTGGCAAAGTAATGTCTCTGCTTTTGAATATGCTATCTAGGTTGGTCATAACTTTTCTTCCAAGGAGTAAGCATCTTTTAATTTCATGGCTGCAGTCACCACCTGCAGTGATTTTGGAGCCCCCAAAAACAAAGTCTGACACTGTTTCCACTGTTTCCCCATCTATTTCCCATGAAGTGATGGGACTGGATGCCATGATCTTCGTTTTCTGAATGTTGAGCTTTAAGCCAACTTTTTCACTCTCCTCTTTCACTTTCATCAAGAGGCTTTTTAGTTCCTCTTCACTTTCTGCCATAAAGGTGGTGTCATCTGCATATCTGAGGTGATTGATATTTCTCCTGGCAATCTTGATTCTAGCTTGTGCTTCTTCCAGCCCAGTGTTTCTCATGATGTACTCTGCATATAAGTTAAATAAGCAGGGTGACAGTATACAGCCTTGACGTACTCCTTTTCCTATTTGGAACCAGTTGTTCCATGTCCAGTTCTAACTGTTGCTTCCTGATCTGCATACAGATTTCTCAAGAGGCAGGTCAGGTGGTCTCTCTCAGAATCTTCCACAGTTTATTGTGATGCACATAGTCAAAGGCTTTGGCATAGTCAATAAAGCAGAAATAGATGTTTTTCTGGAACTCTCTTGCTTTTTCCATGATCCAACAGATGTTGGCAATTTGATATCTGGTTCCTCTGCCTTTTCTAAAACCAGCTTGAACATCTGGAAGTTCACGGTTCATGTATTGCTGAAGCCTGGCTTGGAGAATTTTGAGCATTACTTTACAGGCATATGAGATGAGTGCAATTGTGTGGTAGTTTGAGCATTCTTTTGGATTGCCTTTCTTTGGAATTGGAATGAAAACTGACCTTTTCCAGTCCTGTGGCCACTGCTGAGTTTTCCAAACTTGCTGGCATATTGAGTGCAGCACTTTCACAGCATCATCTTTCAGGATTTGAAATAGCTCAACTGGAATTCCATCATCTCCACTAGCTTTGTTCATAGTGATGCTTTCTAAGGGCCACTTGACTTCACATTCCAAGATGTCTGGCTCTAGATGAGTAATCACACCATCGTGATTATCTGGGTTGTGAAGATCTTTTTTGTACAGTTCGTCTGTGTATTCTTGCCACCTCTTCTTAATATCTTCTGCTTCTGTTAGGTCCATACCATTTCTGTCCTTTATCGAGCCCATCTTTGCATGAAATATTCCCTTGGTATCTCTAATTTTCTTGAAGAGATCTCTAGTCTTTCCCATTCTGTTCTCTTCCTCTATTTCTTTGCATTGATCACTGAAGAAGGCTTTCTTATCTCTTCTTGCTATTCTTTGGAACTCTGCATTCAGATGCTTATATCTTTCCTTTTCTCCTTGGCTTTTTGCCTCTCCTCTTTTCACAGCTATTTGTAAGGCCTCCCCAGACAGCCATTTTGCTTTTTTGCATTTCTTTTCCATGGGGATGGTCTTGATCCCTGTCTCCTGTACAATGTCATGAACCTCATTCCATAATTCATCAGGCACTCTATCAGATCTAGGCCCTTAAATCTATTTCTCACTTCCACTGTATAATCATAAGGAATTTGATTTAGGTCATACCTGAATGGTCTAGCGGTTTTCCCTACTTTCTTCAGTTTAAGTCTGAATCTGGTAATAAGGAGTTCATGATCTGAGCCACAGTCAGCTCCTGGTCTTGTTTTTGTTGACTGTATAGAGCTTCTCCATCTTTGGCTGCAAAGAATATAATCAACCTGATTTCGGTGTTGACCATCTGGTGATGTCCATGTGTAGAGTCTTCTCTTGTGCTGTTCAAAGAGGGTGTTTGCTATGACCAGTGCATTTTCTTGGCAAAACTCTATTAGTCTTTGCCCTGCTTTATTCCACATTCCAAGGCCAAATTTGCCTGTTACTCCAGGTGTTTCTTGACTTCCTATTTTTGCATTCCAGTCCCCTATAATGAAAAATGGGATATAACTCAGCCATAAAATATGAATGAAATAATGCCATTGCAACAACATCGATGGACACAGAGATTGTCATATTGAGTGAAGTAAGTCAGAGAAAGACAAATTACCATGTGATATTGGTTATATGTGGGAGCTAAAAAAATGGTAAAGTGAACTTATTTGTGAACAGTTGTAGAAAACAAGCAGGGGGAAAGGAGTAGGAGGAATAAATTGGGAGATTGGGGTTGACATACACATTACTATACATAAAATAGATAACTAGTAAGGATCTACTGCATAGCACAGGCAACTCTGATACTCTGTGGTGAGGTGTATGAGAAAAGAACCTAAAAAAGAGTGGATATATGTATATGTATAACTGAATCAGTTTGCTATATAGCAGAGACTAATACAAAATTGTAAATCAGCTATACTTTAAAAAAGTTTTTTTAATGAAAAAGATGAAACAAGTTATGGTTCAAAAATGTATCTGTTCATCAATCTTTTTGACTATGATTTTAATAATAACCTTAGGATAAAAATTTTAAGACAAAGCCACTTAAAATGTATGTGCATTTAAAAATGTTCCATGCATATTTTCGGCTTTTTCTTAGAAAGGGTATACCAATTATATCTTCATCAATAATTTATCCTTTTTATTTTGCCAAGTTGTTAAGCCCAAGTACATAAAATTATTGTTTTAACTTGTATTTCCTCTAACATACAGTTCCAAAGACAATACAAATTTTTATATCTCAAGATAACTTGTGGTTTGATAGGCAGAAGGATGCATTTTTTCATCAGACTTTTAGTTTACAGAATTCTTTTATATGCAATAAATAAATAGTGATAGAAAACACTGATTTCACAAAAGGGGGAGAAAGAAGCATAATTTTGAAATGAGAGTAAAGAAAGCCAAAGAAGTAGGAAAAAATGGAGAACAATCATTCTTTCCCCATCCCCAAATCAGTGGTGGACAGCGAGGAGAGAGATTTGCCTAAAGTGGGGATTAAGTTGCTCTGGATGTCAGACTGTGTGAACACTTTGGCTGGGACTCTGCAAGTATTAGATGTTATAATTAACAGGGCATCAAGCCAAACATTATACATCCAAGACTGATAAAGGAAGTTAGAGTAGAAATTGGAGAAGTGTCAATAGATAATTTCACAACTTAGTTGAGCTCAAAATGAGATCCCTGAAGATAAAGACAATAATTAACATAACCATATTATGATAAAAAGGGAGAAGGGCTGGCGAATTACTCAGAATTACACATCAGTCTATTTGAACCTTATTGGGAGAGAAACTGCACAAGACTTTTAAGGAGTCCAATAGAGCTCTACTTAGCAAGCCCATAGTGTGAGGGAATGGAGCCCCTTGCTCTCATTATTTTGGCTCATTGCAATTTTTTGATGATATTATTACAGCGAAGGTGTGAAGTCATTTTCAGAAAAGAAGAATCATACAGCATGTGCTATTTTTGCTTTGTTTGTGCGGGTCTGGAGCTGGGATACTGCCTACTGAGAGGAGACTTCATTTGTAATCATATACAAGCTGTGAATAATCTGGACTCTTCTGAAGTGGTTTGCGTGAGGAAATGCTTTTTAAATTTCCAAAATTCTTGTTTAAGAAAAATCTTCTTCTACCAGAGGGGACTGTCCCTCCATAAAGTCTTGAGAGCATGGCTATTTTGAGATGATGGACTAGCGTAGCAGATGTACGAGGTGGCTGGTAGGCAGTCTCAACCTACCGGCTCCCCCAATGTCTCTGGGGACCTCTAAGAAGCATCACAGCCTGGAGGCTTGATTATTGCCCAAAGTTCAAAGAAGGGGAAAGAAAACACAAGAGGGGAGGATCTAAATGACAGAAGAGAGATAATGTATAACCAATATGTCACACAGGAAGGCTTTGAAGGACATGCCCTTCCACCCTCTCTTCACTCATTTTGAGTCTTTCTTACACTGTATCTAAGTTCCCCTGAACCCACAAAACTGGGCAGACGTTTTCTGAGCCAAATATTTGCTTGACAATTCTTCTCTCACATGCGAGGAAATAGAGAACAATCTATCATTTCCTGCTTAGGACACAGCTGGGGGAAAAAAAGAAGTCCACCACGTGTAATTAGCTTTCAAGTATACTTTTCAAGGGCATAGGGGTAACGAATTCGCCTGCCAGTGCAGGAGATGCAAGTTCAATTCCTCGGCTGGGAAGATCCCCTGGAGAAGGCAATGGCAACCCACTCCAGTATTCTTGCCTGGGAAATCCCATGGACAGAGGAGCCTGGCTGGCTACAATCCATAGGGTCACAAAGCCTCAGACATGACTAAGCACACACTTTTCAACAGAATAAATATAATGTAAGATATTTTTAAAATGTCAGCAATCAATAAGACAGTGGTCACACCCTACTGTTTCATGGGCTTCGGCTTGGCCAATCTAGCAACTTTCTAGTAAAAAAAACCAAAATGAAATAAAAAGACAAAACCTCTTTAAATATTTGAGTCCCTATCCTTATTCTGAAGCTATTTGGATTGCTTCTAATATAGGCTTTCTGCCCTAGTTTAGAATAATTTCCTGTAATCCAGACGTAGTGGTTGTAAAACTGAATAACCACAGAACATTTACAAGCCCCTTGAATGACCCATCCTGCCTGGAAAAAAGGTTTCCTTCCTTTGGCAGCATCTCTGAAGCCATGATCTGGACATCCTTGGACAGAACATGCTGTCCTGGCTTAATGGGCACAGGGTGAACAAGATTCTCAGTTGTACCTGCATGTCCAGATGGTGTGCACAGTTTGTATTTATTTTCAGAAACCAAGGACAGTGTTACTCCACTTTACTGAACCACAGCCCCGTTGTGGGAAATCATGGAGATCAAATGTATTGGCCTAAAACTAGCTTTGGCAAACTTCTGGGAAGAACATGTCTTTTCTGTCCTAGTTGAGTGGACACATTTCCTCGCTTCAAATGGGGTCATGCAACAACAATTCCTGTGGTAGCTTCGTTTAATAACCAATACCTTTTTCTGGGTATACCTGGCTCTGTCTGAGTTCCTAGGGTAGATTAAACACTTTAAAGTGGATAAAAGAAGGCAATTACAGTCACTGGGCTCAACTGAGTCTGATGCTACCAACCACCCTTTGTGATTGTCAAGAGGTGACACAGAAGGTGAGAAATGGGAGGACTTCTCAGGATTGCTTATGCTCCCCATTAAATGAATAATGAAAGACTTCAGGGTCAATTTAAAAGCAGAAAAGCATACTTTAGCCAGTAGGAATGTTTCTACAATTAGGCAAAGCAAGTAACTGTGCATGTTTAATTACCATGTTTTCTTCACCCTGTCAGCATGGAGAATTGGTTTTCCTAACTTTGTACTTTCACATGACATCTCTTTCTATGCTGTATCTTAAACTAAACATGTTCTCATAAGATTGCCACAAGTTTCTTATGCTACTAATGAGTAATAAGCAATTTAAAGATGAGTACAAGTTGTCATCAGATCTACAAGAGTGCTCAGTAAATGGTAAACTTTCACTGAAAATCTGTTGCTATCTCACTGGTATGTTTTTGGGATATCAAGTGACTCATCCTTCTCTGGTATACATTTAAATCTTTTCTATCCTTAACGCCAGTCATGCCACTGGATTTCCCAAGAATAAAATTTCATTTCTCTAGGCTTGGAAGATTCTCAATATTTAACCATGTCTAATTGAAAATGCAAATACATATAAGGGGAGTGAACCCAACGTCTCCTCTTCCGGCAATGTGTTCCTGCTCTCCCAAGGTATTTCTCTTCCTCAGGTCCTTGCTTTCCTAGTATCTTCTTTATTATCTGAAGAGGCATGCAGAAGATAATGAGGATATTTTGTTTTCCCATGGATGGAGATTAAAATAGCAGCCAATTTGTTTTAGTGTATTAAGTCAAGGAATTTGCTCTAGCTCTTCTTGAAATTTTTGATTTGCAACGTTGATGCATCTGTGTGTTAAAAAGCAAATTCTACTTGGCTTTTTGAAAGTCCAGGATAATTTCATATTTGCATAATTAGCTTAAATAGTGAGTAGCTGAGCCTTTCTCTGAAAGCCTTCACCATCTGAACTACCATGGTGTTCCTTTTTGGTATGTAGGGAAAAGAACATTAATTTTTATAAAACCTCAAAAGACAAAAGATCAGTCAAAGCAGTTATGGTCTATATCCTCCTATTATGTGTAGGAATTCAGTGTTAGAAAGAAGGGAAAATTTCACAATTTTCAAAAATTTATACTCCAACTGCCTTAATCCACAAAGGAAATGTCAGGACTGCAATACAGGAGACCTGTTTCTAATTCACATCCCTGTCTGCGGATTTGATGCCTTTTAAAGTTCGGAGAAATTCATCCCCTTACTCCCAGCTTCATTGTGAAGTCTTTGAGTGTTCTCCACTCCTTTCTGGCTCTTTCAAGAATAATTAGCACCCTCATCAATTTCCCTGCCGCTGCTCATTTGACAAAAGAGTGCCATTTGAGTGAAATGTTTGCATTCTCTGCTGAGCAGAATTTGGGGGTGGTTTCTAATTCTATAGGTTTCACAGCAGTGATGCTCCCAAGAGAGTCATAAGTGAATTTGTGGTAACACAAGCAGTTTTTGACGACCAGCAGTGTTTGAATTGGCCTGTCATTTCAGTGATTAACAGGTGTGGTGCCGAAGCCTTTAGGTTTCAGCTTCACCTACTTCAACAGCCTGCTTCTGCTTTGCTACCAGCTCTAAGAAACAATAGTATCAGACTTACAGAAGAGCAATAGCCTTCCACACATTTAGATTACTTCAGAAATGATTTAGGTAGAAAAGTCTAACCCATAGCACTAAATAGGCACCATTTCCCAGCTTCTTACTTTCACAACCTTATCAACAGAATAACTTGTTTTAAACTAGGTGTCTTAACTAAACAATCTCTTTTAATATCAGCACTACATAACAAATTATGACCATTAATCAATAAGACAAATCCTGAATCGTTAGCGTGAGGATAAGTCATCTTCCTGAATTTCTTCCTTTTTTCTCCACGTGCCTCCGCTTGGGCAATATACTTCCAGAAAGTTTCCTCTTGCAAATGATGATCAGAAAGGAGGGTGGGAGGATGTAAACATAATAATTCATGTTACTGTTTGTTTTCAAGTAGCCTAAAAGTTGGTTTGAAGGGTTAACCAAAAAAAAAAAAAAAAAAAAGAGGAGTTTTTGAAGGGGTAGGATAATGCTATTGAAAGGTTTTCCCAAATTGCACTGATGTTCCTTCACTCATCTGGAATATCTACTGTACACTGAGTATTGCAGCTGGCTCTGGGTGAAATGCCAGGAAAAAAAACCACATTGTTTCTGCCTGTTTGAGAATGAGAGACAGGCCAGTGACACATGAACTAAAGAGTAATACAAATAGCTAAGAGGGTCAGGAAACTGAAAATAAAGGCATTGGCCCCCTGGAGTGGAGACTGTCAGAAAAGTTACAGCACCGAAGGCAGAGGGCACAGAGAGAAGAAGGATCGAGGACGTGTGCCAACGGGTGAGGCTGAGTCAGCCGCACAAGCCAAGCAGGATGCCACTCAAGAGGCTGTGGACCCCGTTACACTTAGGTTCGGGATAGTGGCATTTGTAGTGAGAGAACTGAGGCAAAGAAAGCTTTTGTGCACTTCCTTATTGCAATCTGGATTAGACTGGATGTTCAGCATCAGCTAAAGCTCACTTTTGAAAAAACAGTTGGAAGCAAACAATCATTGATAGTAATATGAACAATCAAGGAAGTGCTCCAAATTGACTAACTTGTGATTGGTTATTCTGCAATATGTACTTGCTCAGTCAGTGTCCAACTGTTTGCAACCCCCTGGACTGTAGCCCGCCAGGGTCCTCTATCCATGGAATTTTCCAGGCAAGAATACTGGGGCGGGTTGCCATTTCCTACTCCAGGAGTCTTTCTAGTTATTCTAGGACTGATATTAATCAAAATAGTTGATTGAATCTAATGAATTCACTTGTGCTAAGTCGCTTCTGTCATGTCTGACTCTATGTGACCCCATGGACTGTAGCCCACCAGGCTCCTCTGTCTATGGCATTTTTCAGGCAAGGATCCTGGAGTGTCCTTTTGCCATTTCTATTTCCAGGGGATCTTCCTGACCCAGGGATTGAACCCACATCTCTTATATCTCCTGCACTAGCAGGCGGATTTTTACCACTGGCGCCACCATATTAATCAAAATAGTAGATTAAAACTAATGAATTCACTTGAGCTCCAACTAACTTCAAATGTTACTGAGTCACTGTAGCCATCCACGTCTCCAAATGATTCACCTCAAATAATTATAAGGCAAAACTATTACCTGAGATGTGATCAAATCCAGACACCTAAGACAGGAAACCTACAGATTCAAGGTTATTGACATATTCCATTCCTTATCATGACACTTGAAATCCTGAAGAAATAAGGACTTCTTATTCACAAGTTTATGGAATTCACTGGAGCCAAGGCTGACCTTGTAATCCCTGCAGTCAGTCTTCAGAGAGTTCTCACCCACAATATAACTGTTTGATAGCAGACTTGTCATTATAAGATCTGGACTTAAAGTCGAAATTTACGATCAGCACAATATTCATGATATGCACTGCAGTGTGACTTTAAGCTTTGATATAGCCTGACATTCACTGGAGGATATTTTTTTAAAGGCAAAACTTGGCTTTAGTTTTAGTCATTGGTGCTTTGTTATCTAAAACAGAAGAAAGCATTTATCAATGCATCAATCAAGGCTTCGGGGATCTCAGAATGTAAAATTACTTAAGGGGACTCAGGGGAGCCATCCCAAACTGTCTACCTAAAATGACTTCAATGTTATTTTTATTTTTTACTGTGAATACTAAAGTTATCTGATTATAGCGAGTTTGCCTTATACTTACTCAGGAACAGATTCATGACCCTGCTTTCAAGCTGAATTTAAACCTTAGAGAGATTCCAAAGTATAAATAGAGCATCATAATCAATACCACCCTTTTATAAGACTCTGGGAAATAAATTAGAAATTCCATTCTTCTAAAATGAAACATAAATTAATGATATTTTCAAAACACAGTTTAAATGATGTATTCTGGCTGCATCTTCAGGGCTGTTTCCAAAACTCAGAAATTAAACTATAACGTATTTTATTGAGAACACTGCATACTTCGGAATCAGTAGGAACACATGCTACAGCTTTTTATGTATCGTGTTCATGTTAATTTATTCATTTTACAAATATTTATTTAGCACTTATTAGGCATCAAAGATCATGAGAGATGCCAGGACACAAAAGGAAATGGGAAGGAAAACTATTTTTGTCACAATTCATTTTCTCATTATCTCGAGATACTAACATTTTAGAGTGTTCAGCCCATGATTCTTTTTTACCCCCACAGAATTTAAAGACTGTTTCAGTCAGAATCTAAATAAAGACTTCAGCTAAACATAGGGATGGTTAATCTAGGTTGATTATTAATAACAAGTTGGAAATAATTAACATGCTTCCCAACCATTTTAAGATTGGTACTTCAAGTGTTGTTCAGTCACTCAGTCATGTCCCGCTGATTGCAACTCCATGGACTGCAGCACGCCAGGCCTCCCTGTCCTGTGCCATCCCCCAGAGCTCACTCAAACTCATGTCCATCGAGTCGGTGATGCCATCCAACCATCTCGTCCTCTGTCATCTCCTTCTCCTCCTGCCCTCAATCTCTCCCAGCACCAGGGTCTTTTCTAATGAGTCAGTTCTCATCAGGTGGACAAAGTATTGGAGTTTCAGCTTCAGCATCAGTCCTTCCAATGAATATTCAGGACTGATTTCCTTTAGGAAGGACTGGTTGGATCTCCTTGCAGTCCAAGGGGCTCTCAAGAGTCTTCTCCAACACCACAGTTCAAAAGCATCAATTCTTCGGCATACAACTTTCTTTATAGTTCAACTCTCACATCCATACATGACTACTGGAAAAACCATAGCTTTGACTAGATAGACCTTTGTTGGCAAAATAGTCTCTGCTTTTTAATATGCTGTCTAGGTTGGTCATAACTTTTCTTCCAAGGAGCAAGCATCTTTTAATTTTATGGCTGCAATCACCATCTGCAGTGATTTTGGAGCCCCCCAAAATAAAGTCTCTCACTGTTTCCATTGTTTCCCCATCTATCTGCCATGAAGTGATGGGACAAGATGCCATGATCTTCGTTTTCTGAATGTTGAGCTTTAAGCCAGCTTTTTCACTCTCTTCTTTCACTTTCATCAAGAGGCTCTTTAGTTCTTCTTCCCTTTCTGCCATAAGAGTCATAGCATAGTTTGGAGTAAGTAGGCTACTATATTCAATTCTTGATCTTCTTTGAAGAAATGATTGCACCAGATTTCAGTATGTCATTAAAGAAAGTATAGAGGTAATGAAAGAGAATAAAAGGGCTGAAGGGAAGCCAGTTTCTATCTTGATTGCAGGAGTCAGGTAGAGGAAGACAAAGAGTCCATGCCACCATGTGGCATCTTTGAAGACATTCATTTTTTAAGAGCTTGTAATATTCTGTAGAGAAACGGTGTGTGTCTCTACACGTTAATCATATTAGAATCTTTGACAACCACATTAGTGTGAACATAAAAATCAGTACAAATTAAGTGGACAAAAGAAAGGGGAGGTGTTATTGTAATTCCTCTATGTGATTAGCAAAGCATGGGTTTCTTCTTTTCTAGTAAGTGTGGACATGTAAATACTCCAGACAAAATACAGAAGACGAAAATGAACCAAGAGAAATATTTACGATGATCCTCGCTTTGGCTGCCTGTGAGAATTGCAAAACTGTGACTGTCTTACTGCCAATGAAGACAAATAAGATAGCACAGCCTAGGGGGCTAAAACAAGTATTATGTTTGTCTCTATGATGATAGGTTTGTAGGCTGTGAAATATGTGGGCAAAAACATCTGAAAGCTTGTAAGTATAGGTCTGGACAGGAGGAGTAGGAAGGTTGGCTTAGAAAGGTAGATCTAGGAATGATCTGCAAAATGCTGCCGTTGTATCTGGAAGCCCGCAGGAGTCTGCCAAGGAGAGGGGGTTCTGGGAGCCATGTCACCCAGGAGTCAAGCCAAGTTGGAGGTGGTCCAGGACACGGGGATAGGAAGGCTGGGGTGAGACTGCAGAGGACACATTTCTGGAGCTTCAAGATTCAGTGTCTACACTAATCCTGCCCCTTCTTATGGCTAGACACTTGCATTTTAGAAACTAGCAAGTAAACAACAACAGCAGCTAAACCAAAAACAAAGAGCAGACAGATGCCTGCAAGAGTAGAGGTATGCCCACAGAAAATGAAAATGTTACCACAGACCTGTGTGAATGGCAGTACACCAGATACATTTAGTTAATTTATAAAAATTTTTTGCTCACATGTTTTTTAATTCAAGAAATACATACATAATACCTTATATGCCTAGGCTTTGTGCTATAAGCTGAAGATACAAAGGGGTCAAAACCTTCTTCCTGCCTTCAAGGTGCTGCCAGACTAGTGGGGTTAATTGAAAAATCACATCGACACATGTGTAACTTCAAACTGTGATGGATGAAAAAAAAAAAAGAGGAAAGATGGAGGCTGCTATGAGAACATTGAAGAGATCTAGTTTGTGGGGGAGCATAGTCCAGGAGAAGGTGTGAGCGGGGAAGGAACAAATACCAGGCAGAGGGGACATCAGATGTCATATTGGGAAAGAGGAGCTTAGAGCATAAGAAATACTGAGATAAAGTTGGTGTAGCTAAAGCCCAGTGAACAAGCTGCTCTATTTTTTTTTATCTTAGATAATTTGATACAATATCTACTGTGCCACTTATAACTTCTGTTTGATTCAAGTTTTAAGTGCATTTGCTTTCCCTGACATCATAGATTGATATTATGGATCAGCACTTCAGAATGAGATTTCCCTATCCTGGGCAGAGCACCTCAACTAATTTCCTGGTTAGCACAGGAAATGACTTTGAAGAGTCGGCAGTCTGGCTGAGAAACTACAACTGATGAAGCAACATTAAGCAGGGACCAGAAATAGGCATAATAAAGGACTAAATGGTGAATTACACGTCAATTGCGGCTACAGGATTTCATAATGGAAAATACAGGGAGGGCTCAAGGAGGAGTCCTCTGAACTGGGCTTTGAAGGATGGGTAGGATTTGTCTTGAAAGAGAAGGCGAAAAGCTTTATTTGTATGAGAAATGATATGAAGATTAGACTAAAAATGGCATCTGTGAGGTCTGGTAAGATAACCAGGCTCTCACAAATAAATGGTGTACATTCCACAGTTGTGGGAGCTAACACTCTAGATCAAGGAGAACTTGGAAACATGGGACGAGGAGCTCATATTTTAAGCTGGGTCCTGGTGATTTGCCTCTACAATTTGAAGGGTGAGGTCTAATAGAGGCAGCTAACCTTCCTGACTTAGAGGACCACTGGAGCCCAGAAGAGGTGGAGGGGGACCAGTGTCCCTTCTCACGCAACAGCTGATGAAGGGCCAGCTGTGCCCAAACTCCATCCACTCCAGTGGAAATATTCCACCACACCAGCAGCCAACAGCCTGTCCCAGCACTGAACATCAACCTATAGCTCTTCCTCTCCTTGCAAGGCTATTAGCCGTGATTCTAACACTCAGCCTGATCTAACTTAAGCGGCATGCTTAAGACTCAGCAGTTGTCTAGTTTAAGTGCATGTTAAATAAAAGCTAGAAACAGCTCTTACCTCAGAACGCAGCACATGATAAGTGGCAATAAATAGACGGTATGGCCTCTTTTTTCACAGCAACCAGCACACCCTAATTTCTCTATCCCAACTTGGATTTTCTTTCTACAATTTAAATGCTATCATGCACTTTATTTTTCTAAACTGCTTCTGGCTTTTGAACTTCACCCACAGCAGATGGTTGCTGGGTCTGAGCTGTAGCACTGGCCTCACCTGGGAGCCTGTTAAATACGCAGGTTCTCCTGGTACTCCCCGCCCCCCCCTTCCCCCCCCTCCCCCATGCAGCCCTGCTTAACCAGAAACCCTGCGAGGGAGAGGGGGGAGAGCCCTGAGTGCTGTGGTTTAAAGAGCCATACATGTGATTTTCCAGCGTGCTAAAGGGGAGAATGACTCACCTACGGTAGACAACTACGGCTCCTTAGAATATGTTACAAGGTTCTTTACAGTCTGTTCCTAACGCACTTCCCCAGCCGTGTTCAGCCTTTGCTCTGGCCCACAGCCCAAGCCCCACACTGAGGATTATAGGCAATGTACAATTTTCAGAGCCGCCTGACCGCACCGAACCCTGTAATGCACCCGTGCTTTTGTACGGTCATTCCTAGGATCTTGTGTGATGGCACTGCACTCATTTTGGCAAACTCCACCTTTTCTTTCAAGCCCACCCTCAACATTCCTCAGCGGAGCCCAGCACTTACTCCCTCCTTGGTCCCAAAGCCCTTTGTTTCTCTTGCTAATATAACATTATCACAATGAACTGAAGGCTCTGTTTCTGGGTCTGTCTAGGCTCAGGACAGAAATTTGGCTGTAGTCAATGCTGAATACTTACCCACCTCAGACAGTCATCAGAAGCTGGACTCCAATCCCAGTTCTGCTGACCGGCTGGTGCCCTGCGGCACAAGGCTTGGCTCTGACTCCTGCATCCCTATTTCTGCATCTGTAAAACAAAGGGGCAGATTAAATAACTCCCTGGGGCTTCAAACTAGGACTCCACATTTCTAAGATGCAGCCTGGTGATTTTTAGGCAGTCTGAAGTTTGAGAACCACTGTTTATAGCCTCCTTACCTATATAAAATTAAAACACCTCCAGCTACGTCGTATTTAGGAAAATTTCATCTTTAGTTCTTGCTACTTCAAATAATTTAGACTCCTATATCGCTGCCTACTAAGCAAACCATAATAAAGAAGCCAAATTGCTTCTTGGACTTTTGGCTAAGAACAAGCATAATAAGGGGTTTCCCTGGTGGCTCAGACAGCAAAGAATAGGTCTGCAATGCCAGAGGTCTGAGTTTGATCCCTGGGTCAGGAAGATCCTCTGGAGAAGGGAAAGGCAATCCCAAGGACAGAGGAGCCTGGTGACCTGCAGTCCATGTGGTCAAAAAGAGTCAGACATGACTGAGTGACTGACCGAACAAGCATAATAAGGAATTTTGTATCTATCATCAGCTGTACTAACTTAAGGAACTTTCTCTTAATTTCACAAGTCTGTGGAGGCCCAGCAAAGAGTTACCAGTGACTTGGAGAAGCAGCTGAAGTAAGGTCTGGGAAGGAAGTGGGAAATTTTAAAAAATATATTAATATATGCTACAGTCCATAGAATAGCAAAGAATCGGACACAACTGAAGTAAATTAGCAGGCACGCATGTTGGACACATTTCTGTTTGACCAAACAAATTAAAAAAAATTTTAACAATTCAGTAATCACATACTCAAATAATCAAATCCATTCCCAATTAAAGATAAAAAGCCATAGCCTCTCCTGCCCCAATTTCTCAGGAGCTGGTTGTTGTAGTTTTTATAAAGTGGTAAGATTCCAGGAATGTGACTATCTGAATATTCTTTTTCTTATCAGCAATGGCTGATTCAGGGGCAAAGACAGGCCACCCACAGTACTTCGAAACCACAGTTTGCTACCAGCAATGATTTGGTTAACCTTTGATTAAACATAGGAATTTAAAGCATGAAAAGGTCTGGAACCCAACACAACCTTTTGACACGATGCTGTCTGTCATTAATGATAATCCACCATTAGATGTTCAGCTTTGAAAATGGAATTAGACGACTCCAGTTTGCAGCCCTAACCCTGTAGTACTGTAAACTGAACCCTGCTGGGTTTGGAGACTTCCTGATTTACTGCCTCGCCTTTTAACTGTTTTCAGGCAAATGGGAGATGGGGGGCAGAGTAAAAGAGACCAGGGATCAAGTGAGTACAAACAAGGCGTCTCAACGACCATCAAGGGAAGTGACTTTTGGCTTCAATAAGTCACCAGGTCAAAAGAGCTTTATTCCCAAGTTGATTTAATCTTCCCTCTTTTCTTTCTTTCTTTTAAACTAGGTGTAAGAATTTCCTTGCTGAGACATCATGCAAGAAATATTTGGTATCCTTTTTCACTTCCTTTTAAAAACAACAGCAATAATGTTCGAGTTCCCTGGGGTCCCTCCTAAGTCTGAAAGATTTTTTTCCTTTTTAGCCACAGTGCATCACTGCATCTGAAGGTTTCACATCTCATTTCACACGGAGTGCGACGTTCAGAGCAGGGTTCCAATATATGTCTAAACAGCTTGTAGAATGAACAAATGACTCAATCTGCCTTCTTGTTCCAGAACTGTGGTTTGCACATTAAAGCAAGTTTTAGACAACAATATTACAGGCAGTTTACCCAGACCTCTTCCTGTTAACTGCTGCTGCAAAGTCACTTCAGTCGTGTCTGACTCTTAGCGACCCCATAGACTGCAGCCCCCCAGGCTCCTGTGTCCCTGGGACTCTCCAGGCAAGAACACTGGAGGAGTGGGGTGCCATTGCCTTTCTCCGTTCCTGTTAACTGTTGACTTGTTCTTCTCAGGTTCACTTTTCTGGCTCTTGACATCATGGCCACCCCTCTCGACTCCCACCTGGTAGATTTGGCTAATTGGAGGTTAGCATCTTGCTCAGCTGTAGCTGGTGAAATGGTGATTTCTGCGTCAAGGCTCCTTCTTCAGTCCCTGTCCTGAGAAACCCCTCAGGAGGACTGCAGTTGACCTTCCCTGCCCCTGAGAGGAGAGATTTGGACATCATTTTTCATCTGTCTAAGTGTGAAGGACTAGAATAAGTTGCATTTTCTCTGGGTCTCAGATGCAGGGATGGTTTGACATAATTTAATCATTATATACTCTTCGCCAAATGTAATGACGTTGTTATCACTGCCATTCTAAAGCTTGCCAAACTGTAGTAACCTGCACACAATTCGTTTCAAATAAAGGGATGTGGCGCAACCACTAAGGCCACGACATCAGCTTTACTTTGGGAATCTGGAGGCTATTTCACATTAAATTAGCCAATCACTGTATGGAGACATTTTATTTAACAAACACATATGGCACTTGAGCTTCCGGGGTGGCACTCGTGGCAAAGAACCTGCCTGCCAATGCAGGAGACATGAGACTTGGGTTTAGATCCCTGCGGTGGGGAGATCCTCCGGAGGAGGGCATAGTAACCGACTCCAGTATTGCCTGGAGGACCCCATGCACAGAGGAGCCTGGTGGGCTACAGTCTATAGGGTCGCAAAGAGCAGGACACGACTGGAGCAACTTACCATAAAATAGCACAGCTTTATGTGCTTTATAACTTATACTTTATCTACCTTCCAAAATGTAAGAGGTAGATACTATTATTAGCTCAAAATGAGGAAAGTGAGACACAGAGAACTAAGTAACTTACCCAAGATCACTTTAGTAATGAATGGTAGAGTTCAGATTCAAATCCAGAGAATTCCAGCTACAAGGTCTGTGCTCATAACCACTTCACTTGACTCCATCTGGTATTTCTCAAAAAAAACCTTAAGCTAAAAGTAAATGATAATTTAATGATGTCATTAAATATCAATGAGGCAAGGAATAGAATAACTGATTTTATTAATAATAATAGATAATAAGATAAATAGAAGATAATTTCTCCTATTACTTGATAGTGTGATCTACGTTCTGGTATATATTATGCCATACACAGTTTAGATATTCTTTTAAAAATGAGATTATATTTTTTATTGTGATACACAGGTACTATAACATTAGTGTTTGTTTCTTTTTTATTGTGATATATACATATATTTATATATGTAATAAAGTTTGCCATTTTAACCATTTTAAGTGTACGATTCAGTGGCATTATTTTCACAGTGTGTGAAACCATCATCAAGATCTTCAGAATTATTCATTACCTTAAGAAGATACTCTCTACCTATTAAGCAATAATTCCCTATTATTCCTTGCTGCAACCACCAATCTCCTTTCTGTTTCTATGAATGTGCCTATTCTAAATATTTCTTATAAGTAAAATTATATAGTGCTTATCCTTTTGTGTTTGGCTTATTTCTCTTAGCATATTTTCAAAGTTTATCCATATTGTAGTAGGTTTGAGAACTTTATTCCTTTTTAGGACTGAATAATATTCCACTGTATGTATATACAACATTTTGTCTCCCCATTTATCTGCTGATAGAGCCTTAGGCTATTTCCTCTTTTCAACTGTTGTAAATAATGCCTGAATAAACATTAACATACATGCTTCTGCTAGAGTCCCTGTTTTTTAATCTTTTGTAACTGCTAGATGGAATGGTACTTCTCTAGTTTGAGCTTTTTGAAGGATGGCCAACAGTTTTCAATAGCAACTGTACTATTTTACATCTCCAACAATAATGTACAAGGGGTTCTAATTTCTCGATATTTCAGGAACACTTGTTACTTTCTGGATTTCGTTTGATAATAGTCATCCTAGTGGGTATGAAGTGATACTTCACCGTGAATTTGATTTGCACTGCGCTAATGAATAATGTTCAGATCTTTTGGTCATTTATATATCTTCTCTCAAGAAATGTCTATTCAAGTTTCTCCATGTTTTTTTAGTTGGGATGTTTATCTCTCTATTGTTGAGTTGTATGAGTTTTTTTCTTTAATACATATCCTGTGTATTAAACCTTTGTTAGACTTAAGATTTTCAATTATTTTTTTCCATTGTATGTTGTCTTTTTACTCTCTTGATATGATGTACAAAAGCCTTTTTTTAATTTTAATGAAGTCAAATTTATCTAGTTTTTGTTGTTGTTGCTGTTGCCTGTGCTTTTAACATTATTTTTAAGGAACAACTGCCAAATTAAAGGTTGTGAAGATTTGCCATGTTTTCACCTAAGAGTTTAACAGTTTTAACTCTTAAATTTAGGTTTTAATCCATTTTGATGTAGTTTTTGTATCTGATGTAAAGTAAGGATCTAACTTCATTTTTCTTAATTGTTGATTTCCAGTTTTTCCAGCACTACCTGTTGAAGAGACTATTCCTTCCCCCTTGAATGGTTTTGGCAAGTTTTGGGGAAAATCATTTGACCAGATGTGCAAGAGTTTGTTTCCTGGGCCCTCCATTATATTCCCTTGGTTTATATGTTTATCCTTATGCCAGTTTCACACTTTTATTTTCAATTACTGTAAAGAGCTAATATTTATATAACTATATTCCAATCAGCCACTGTAAGATCAGAAGGTCAGCAGTTTTGTATGTAGGGAGATTATTTGTGTCCCATAAAACACTGAATTCAGCTGCTGTTCAGTCACTCAGTCATGTCCACTTCTTTGGGACCCCATGGACTGCAGCATGCCAGACTTTCCTGTCTTTCACCATCTCCCAGAGTTTGTTCAAATCTAATTCAGTTAGCTAAATGTAATTACTCTAAACACATTGTTCCTTTCTTGGAGAATTGTAGCTCACTGATAGTCTTCTCATCCTGGGAGGACTGGAGACCTCAGGGGTCATGTGCCTAATTCTGGCCAATAGGCCCTGAACAGACATGACATGTGTCACGTCTAGGTCAAACAGGAGAGAGTGGCTTGGCTGAGAGATCTCCGTGGCTCTCCCCCTGCTCTGACAACCAAGGATGTGCTGGGTTCTAGTGGTATAGCTACGCAGCTGGAGTCCAGCCTGTGTCCCTGAGTGACTATGGAGCATAGACCTCACCCTACTGCACCTTCACCCCGCCCTGTGAAGGGCTAGTTGCATGTATGACAAATGACCCTTTGCTATGGCAAACCACAGGGATGTGGAGCATAGTGTTAAAATAACACGTGTTCTCAAGATGTGATGCCTGGACCAAGAGCATCAGCTTCAGCAAAGAGCTTATTAGAAATGCAAATTCTAGGGCCCTACTGCAGAATACTGAATCAGAATCTCTGAGGCTGGGGCCCGGAACTCTATATGTTAAAAACGTATGCAAGTTAAAGTTTGCAAAAAGTCGGACACGACTAAGCGACTGAACTGAAACTGACTGAAAATTTGAACACTATTGCAGAAGATTTAGCCTATCCTAATACTTGGTAATGTTTTGTTTTTTAAAATTATTTAATAATTAAGTACAATCTGTGTGTAGAAATTGGAAAAAGTAAAACTAACTGCATTTTCACAGTGATCTTCTTTACTGTTCCTATTATTACCATGTGAGTTTGGGGCAAATTGAATTTAGCTGTAGTACAGGGTACTTTAAGTGGAGTAATGGAGAAGAAGATTGAGAATGAAGGTTTGTGTCATTATCAAGCATGATATATGGACAATTAATGCTCAGTAAATGAGGATTATCTTCCTCTGTCCTTCAGCTCCTTAGTTCTTCCTGACTGGACTAATGCAGAAGCCCTCTAACTCTCTTCTGTTTAGTTCTTCTCTATTCTAGTGCTCTTACACTGCACTACCAGTTTGCATTAACCTTTCTGAAGTTCAGTTTTGATTACATTTTTTTTAGCAGCTTTAATGGTGATGGAATTCACCTTGGGAAGCTTGGCATTGAGGGAGGGTTTCCATCATTACTAAATGATAAGAATGGCTCACTGTGCCTAAACTCTTTGCACAAAGGCTGTGTTTTGTGCTGAACTCCTGCTTTCCTTTGGGGAATCGGGATTTTTTACACAAGCTAGGCAGAGTGCCTAGCCTCCAGTAAAAACCAGTCTCTAATGAACTGCCCTGCTAGATAACTTTCACATATGTTGTCACAACGTGGGACTGGAGGACTGATGCTTCCTGTGTGACCCTCTAGGAAAGACCCTTGGAAGCTTGCACCTGGGCTCTTCTGCACCACACCTCATTCACCTTTGCTACTTGTTAATTTTGTCACCTTTCAGTGCAATAAATGACAGCCCTGAGTATAGCTGTATGCTGAGTCCTCCGATTTGCTCTAGTGAATTGCAAGGCTGAAGGTAGTCTTGAGGATCCTCACTATAACCTCCAACTCCTAGCTTCCACTAATGCCCAGCTGATTGCTCTGCTGGTTTTGACAATGCCCTGGGGCACAGATTGCTTCACTGTTTAAGCCAATTAATGTCCAACCCTTTGTAGGGTAGGGGGGTTGCCAGACTTGGAGACTAACTTCATCCTCGCAGGGCTCCTTTTAGCTGTCTCTTTCCCTATCTCTGTTTCTCTCTCAGAATTGCTTATTGCTACCAGTATCATGGAGCTATCAATTTTTTCCCAGCTTCTCAGGACCAAGGTCACCAGTGTTCACTACACCTTCAGGCATAAACTTCCGCATGTGTGTGCGCGCACTCAGTCATATCTCTTTGAGGCCCTATGCACTGTAGCCCGCCAGGCTCCTTTGTCCATGGGATTTTTCAGTCAAGAATACTGGAGTGGATTGCCATTTCCTTCTCCAAGGGATCTTCCAAAACCAGGGATTGAACCCAAGTCCCTTGCATCTCCTGCATTGGCAGGCACCCGCCTGCATCACCCGAGAAGCCCAAATGTCCCCATGCTCTGTTCCAAATGAAATCTGGTTCCTTAGAGAAACAGAGAACTTCAGAGCTCTCTAATCTTATGGCCCAAATGACCACTCCACAACTCGAGGGCAGAACTTAGATCATATGGCAGTGAAGCTGGCGCCAGGGACCCAGGCCTGCTTCTTGCACAAAGATGTTCTACTCTTCAGCAGGGAGTACTGGGGGGGAGGTGGCCCCTGTTCTTGCAGGTTGCCCCTTCTGGCATGGGTCCTCCTCCCTATGAGTGAACTGATGTAGACTCAATTCAGGCCTCGTCTTCTTGGCCCGACATATCTGGGGTTAGGGACCCTGCCCTGTGAGTGGGGGTTGGGAAGGAGAGGCAAGCACCAGTCCTTTTGGTTTGGAAGGACCTTTGCAACACAGGATGTGGGAATGAGACAGGGCAGCAGCCCCTTCTGGGGTAAAACTGTTGTCCTAGACTAGGAGTTGGGGCAAGAGGAAGCCCCATCTCTTGGCCACCCTTGCCTAGAGCAGAGCTTCTCTTACACTGATCAAGGGAAAGGTTGGGAGTAGATTGTAACTAAGATGTCATAGGCGCTCACTGTTCTTACAAAGAGTTACTAGTAGATGTCCTTGAATGACTATTTCTCTATTTAAAATTTCCAGAGATGAGTGGTTGTTTTTTAAAATTATCATGTATAATTGTCATCAGTCAATCAGTTTCTTTACTGGGCAAAGAGCTCCCTGAGCTCCTCACACCACTATTCTGGAAGTTCTACTTCTGACTGTATCATTATTATACTCAAAATTGTCAAAGACTCACTATTTCCTACTAAAAGAAAATCTATGTTCCTTGGCTTGATTTTCAGTGTTCTGTATAATTTAGATCCATATTTTATCACTGTAAGTGTGACAGAGCAAGTCTGATGTTCCTTGAACATATCTTGTGTTGTTCACTCTGTCAAAACTTTCATTTCATTTCATATCATAACACATATTTATATCCTTCATTACATCAATATAAATAGCCCTTTTTGTGTCCCTGGTTAATTTTCCAGCTCACAGTTGTCTCTCTCTGTAAACTGTTAGTATCTAAAGACATAAATCACAGTCTCTTTTTCTAATTCTGTACAAGTATTAATAGATGTTGTCATTCACTGCAATTAGTACAATGCCCGGCATACAGCAGACACTCTTGAAATATTTCTTGCTTTGTGAACAAATGGTTGCATGAGAATAAATCAGAACAGCATGTCAAAAGGAAGGTCTTTACCATTTACAGAGGACTTTCTCACGCATGCTTCCCAGTTGCTTGTCCCAGCAACAATTTTGGTCAAGGTTGTCTGTGTTACTCCCATGAGGAAACTGGGGCTTTTAAATTTAAGATTGCTACCTCAGATCATAAGGATACTGAGTAGCCATTGCAGATCTGAATTCAGAGCCTGTGTTCTGTTAAAAAAACAAACTCTTTCTAAAGTGAAAGGGATCAAGAAAAGTAAATGCTTTCTCTTACTGAGGCTTGCTCACGTTTCAATTAGAAAGGGATAAGGGCAATTAAAAATAGGGACAAAATAGATAAAGAAATTCCTTTCTGAATTTTTTGCTCAGATTATCTAAAATGTAAACTCAAGGCTTTGGTAATGAATGTTGGTTATATAATAGATAATAACAAAGTCAGTCTATTCTTCACAAAAATGCTCTGTGCTAACCTAACTACATGGTTGTTCTATTACAGTAACTATGTTGTTTTGAAAAATAACTCATTCCACTGGAGATGAAAGATAAGTGACTGCAGTATGTGGAGCAAAAAGGGGAACTTTTGTTGTATGTATGAGCAAAGCTATACAAAGAGTGGGTGAGAGTTGACTGAAGAAAAGGATTTGGGAAGGAATTGACTTCTGGGTGAGGGGATGGCTATTTAGAAATTATATCCTACTCCTTACTTTTAGTCACTTAGTCACCTGTGTACTCATTCATCCAGGGTTACTTTAGCCTCAGAAAATCCCTGTTTAATTGATACTCAGTAGATTTTGTTCACAACCAGGCTGGCATAGTATCTGATTCCTTGACTTAGACACCTAGTTATCAAGAGAAGGGCTTTTTAGTAGGTGTTGGGTTAAGAGTTAAAAAGTAACTCTGTATCCAGCCTCTTGAAGAGGAAGACCCAATATCACAACACTGTATGTATCTAGTACCCTGAACCCTGAACCCTGAGCATCATTTTGCCAATCTTTAAAATGGGCATTTCATTTCTATTTATGTGTCGCCCTGAAGATTAAAACAATATGTGGCCATGTCTAGGAAAACGCTTGGCATACGACATGTGCTCATTCTGTTCTACTTGCCTACCTTGCCTTTCCATCACTGCCACACTCTGGACATGGTCCCAGATCCCCTGACTGGCTTTATCAAAGTGGAGAAACATACATACAAAAGAATGTTGATGAGGCAATACATTAAGGGGGCTTGAATTTGCCCATCATTCACTTATTTTAACTGAGCCATTATAGTGGTGGTGCAGAGTGGGTGAAAGAGAAGGATACTGTGGAAGTGTAATTTGCCTAGGATACCGCACAAATAATAGATGATTTACTCTGTGTGCTTACTAGTTTGAAAGGCATTTTCATGTACATAATCGCATTTGACTCACCCCAAGCATGATGATGTAGATGGGCTTATCTTCCTTTTACAGAGAGACTGAAATTCAGAGGATTGATGGCACCCCAAACAACAGAAACATTAATATGGGCGACTGTGTTTTCTATGGAGAGAAAAGAAGTGGTCGTGTTACCTTGAAGAAAGTAAGTAGGGCTTCCCTGTTGGCTTAGTGGTAAAGAATCCACCTGCAATGCGGGAGATACAGGTTCAGTCCCTGGGTGGGAAGATCCCCTGGAGAAGGAAATGATAACCCACTCCAGTAGTTACCTGGGAAATCCCAAGGTCAGAGAAACCTGGTAGGCTATGGTCCACGGGGTTGCAAGAGTCACACAACTTAGTGAATAAACAACAACAAGAGAAAGAAAGATGGCAACAGGTAATTTTAGGTTAGGAATGAAGGGTCATATTTTGCTTATGAGTGAAGAACAAAATTTATTTTGGGACTGTACTTGCAGTTATGCAACTTCTCATTTCTGGTATCAGAAACTTTTTTGAAAGAATTTTCATCCTTTTTCTTGTTCCTATAGAATTTCTGATGAAAGCACACGACATTTCAGAGTAAAAGCATAGAAACTTTCACTTATATGTTCCTCCAGCAAAAAACTCTTATTGGATAACAATGAATTTGGAACAGTATAAAAGAATTGTGTTTATCGACTATTTACTTACTTTTTGTTCATTTGCAATAAATGAGTTGAAGAGTATAATCGATGCGTTGAATGGCATTATTATTTGCCAGTATATTTTTACTCACTTTCTTTTAACTTTAAAACTGAATATTTCTGACTTCCTGATGAATAATTTTTAAATCCTAAATACTTTCATTTCTTTCTCTATTATTTTATGGGACTAATATTTATGTGGTTTGTTTCCAATTAAAATAAGAGTTATTGTTATTTGGTCACTAAGTCAGGTCCAACTGTTTGAGATCTCATGGGCTGTAGCCTGCCAGGCTCCTCCGTCCATGGGGATTTTCCAGGCAAGAATACTGGAGTGGGTTTCCATTTCCTTCTCCAGGGGATCTTCCTGGACCAGGGATCGAACCTGAGTCTCCCACATTGGCAAGGCAGATTTTTTACCATTTAGCTACCAGGGAAACCCTAAAATAAGAGTCATGTAATAGTAAATATTTATAGTAACCAATTCACTCCTGTAAATATGAAAATATTTCGATAAAAATACTAATGAACCAAATTAGGTAAGTTTAAGAAAAAAAATGAAAGTAACTTAAGCAAATCTGAGTTTGGGAGAAATAAAATGAAATAATGTGAATATTTTTGGTCTATGGTCTTCTATACTAATACTGAATTATTTGGACAAATTATTTTATTCACCTTGTATGTTATTATTATTAATGTCATCATTTAATTAATATTAACAACAAGATTTTAGAATTCTTGGCCAAAGACAAATAAAATTTAACATGAATTTAAGAGAGTTTTACTCCTTCCTGGAAATATATATTAAGTTTTATCCTAGGGTCACTTTACAGAAATTTAAACCTTGATTTAGTTTTAGTCTGATTTTCACTACAAGTTTGAAACTTCTTTTTAAAAAATTGTTATCTCTGATAACATTACCCAGAACGCTTGCTGAAGATAAACACAGTGGAATCAACACAGTAATGTGATATTTCCTCCTGGAATACTAAGCTTATCCCTCCTGGGACAGGAAACCCATAATCAACTGGCAGGGTTGTGAAGGTCTTTCTTACACACTAGATTGATCTGATAATCCATACCATGTTTGGACATATTTTATGTATTACAACTTATATTCTTTTGCTTCTATGGCAACTGATGGCTTTGTAGACTTTTGAAGCACTAGGGAAAGAAACATATTGGCAGGATGCTTAGTTTCATTTTTCTGCAAGATAGAAAAAGCAAGATATTCAACAACTAGCTGTGATGATGTGACGAGAGATTATTTAATTATTCTTGACATGCTCCTATGTAGCCAAGAAGTAATCTTAACTTTGTTAAAGGCTGGCATGGATTTAAAAACAAACTCAAATACAAAAATTTATTTTTTTATTTTCATGAAATAATAGATTTTTCAGTACAACAACATGCACCGTAGCATATGTGCCATTTTTGTAACAGAAATGAAACCTTGCAATTTTGAGTATTCCAATTGAATTTTAGTTTTGAGTCACTGTGTTTTAATGACACAAAGTTGATTAGATTTTTTAAAATCTCAAGTTTCTTAAATGTATTTCTACATGAGAAAATTTGAATATTCACAGTTTTTATCAAAACTTTTTAGTTTTCTTAATTGATTATTTCTATTGAGATAGGTCAGTGGTTAGTAAACCATAGACTATGAGCCAAATCTAGCCCAGTGATACGTTTGTGTACAACTTGTGGTCTAAGAATTGTATATATATATATGGTGGAAAAACATTTTTTAAAGAACATTGAAATAACAGTTCATAACATGAAAAATATCTGAAATTTAAAGTTTAAAGTATTTATTAATAAAGTTTTATTGGAACATAGCCATGATCATTCATTTATGTATAGTCTATGGCTGGTTTTGCACTATAATAGCAGATAGAGTAGTTGAGACAGAGATCCTGTGGCCCACAGAGCTGAAAATACTCATTATCTGGCCCTTTACAGAAAAAGTTTCTTACCTCTAAAAAGTCAGTTACCTCTAAATCCCAGATAGCTACTAAAATGCACACAGAGACAACCACCCCCCTGCCCCACACACAGTCAGTGTATCTTGTGTGTGCGTCCTGTGAAAATATTTCTATTCCAAATATTTTGATTCACAGGAACTATCATTTTACATTTTGAATATATCTTTTCAAGCTTAAAACTTATTAGGAAAACAATTTCCTATAATTACCATCAAGACTATGACAGCAAAAAAAAAAAAAAAGAGAAACAAACAAAAAAACTAAAGACAACTTATTGTGGAAATTATAAATGTCATAGGTTAAGTGTACTTAAATCCTGGGGTCACAAACTGATTGTATTGATAAGTGAAGCATCCATATTCTACTTCCTTATTCCCCACCACTGGACTGAAACATCATTATAATCATTATTAAGACATTTGTTGTTATGTGGTTAACACTATTGTTCAGAGTGGTATGTTGAACCATTACTGAAAAATTATGGAATCTAGAGTAAACTTAATTTTAATCATTTGTATTATCTTCACTAGAAATCCAATTATATGTTACTGGACAGTTGGATGCTTAATTGACATCATATTTCTATGTTATGATAAGAAACATCTAACAATTTACACGCTGATCTGTATTTTCCAAAGAAAGGGCTCAATTGAAAATAGCTTTCAAATTGTGCAGAGTTCTGGGGAGGGGACGGAGAAGGCAATGGCACCCCACTCCAGTACTCTTGCCTGGAAAATCCCATATATGGAGGAGACTGGTGGGCTGCTGTCTATGGGGTCGCACAGAGTCGGACATGACTGAAGCGACTTAGCAGCAGCAGCAGCAGCTGGGGAGGGGATGCCTTGTAGGAAAGATACATGGAAGAAGCCAAAGGGTTTAGGCTCCTTGACCTTTGCCCCTTCCAGCTAAGCAGATTTGTCTTCTGATTGATTGCAGATTTTTAATGTTCTACTTTTGTTAAATGCAGTGGTTTTACACCATGTTGACTTAGGCTAAATAGAGCTACATTTCCAGAAATCCCTTCCCTACATGATTTCAAGTTAGCATTGGTCACAAGGGAAGCTTGCATTACAGTTGGTGGTCAAGTGGAGAGGTGTCACTATGCTCTGAAGCTCAGTGTAGGGCCAGCTCATAACCACTGTCAATGATCTGCCAGATCCCTTAGATTGCATGAGATAGCACGTGGTCTCTTGGCTCCTTCAGCATCTCCATGCCCTCAGCCTGTCACAATGTAACTCTCGGATGGTGCAGAGGTAAATTTCAGTTTGACCTCATGGCTTCCTGTTGTCACTGAGAGTTTCAGTGTGTGCATGCTCTCTCTGCTACATGTTCAGCATTTCTTCCCTGAAAGACTGATTCTGCTGACCTATAACAACTTCAGACTCACTCCGGAACACGGATGTTTTTATAGATCACATACATGTCTTTACAGATCACACCTTTGTATATGGTGTAATACCAAAAATAAGTTCCTCATTGCCAATGCAGGAGATATAAGAGACGAAAGTTCGATTTCTAGGTTCGGACGATCCCCTGGAAGGGGGCATGGCAACCCACTCCAGTATACTTGCCTGGATAATCCCCTGGACAGAGGAGCCTGGTGGGCCACAGTCGACTTGGCATGCAGTCAGGCAAGTCCCTTATTCCACATCACTTCAAGAAGTGTACCTCTCTAATGGAATCATAACAGGTATACTAAAAAGTACTTGAAAGTTATTCATCATCCATACATATTACTTCATAAATAAGGAAATTACAGTTCATAGACAGCAGTAGTCATCGTGATCATAAGAGTAGTTGTAGTAAACATTTACCCAGGGCTTACTCAGGAAATACTTTAACATGTAGTCACCTAATCCTCATTCTAACCCAATCAGTTAGGGTTATCATTTCCCCTATTTAAAGGCAAGTAAAATTGAAGCAGAGAGAATGTAAGTTTAAGGTTTGAAGTCATAGCTGTTTAAATGGTGAAATCAGAATTTGAATCAAAGCAGTTTGATTTACTCCAGGTTCTAAATCATTGCTTATCTTTGATGGCAGAGATATTGTAGAGATGAACTGAAGGAAAAAAAACTGCTTTCCAGGTCTCTATTTTCCAAGGCAATTGCTTAAACAATTCACAAAAAAATTATTTAGAGTATCTACTAGAGGGTCTGTCCTAGATAAGCAAGACACACATGATTCCTGCCTTCATGGAACCAGCATATATTTCGTTATGTTTGCATTTGTGAAATGAGAAATTGTGCTCCTCTTTGAAGCTATATCTATCATTCTCACCCTCTCCCTCTATGTAGCTATATTTCATTGCATTCAAAATATAAATATATTAGTGGTGACTTGAAGAAAATCATAGACATTTAGTGCAAATCTAGGACATAATAAAAACTTTATAGTTTTTAAAATATTTACAATAGATTTGTATTTTTTAAAATGTAATCATTTCACATGAAAATTATGATGCATATGATTTGGGAAGACATTTATATAGGTCGTTTTCTAGTTTGGAAGTGAATAGACAGGACAAATATGTACTGTGGCTGGCCATATATTATCATGAATAAGCTGCAATAGTAGAAACCCTTTAGATACTTACACATTTTAGAGAACCGTTTAGTGATCACTCTGAACATTCTTGACAACGTGTGTAATTGACTGGAAACTAGAATCAATATTAACCTTGGGTCTAGTGTGAAACTTCTGTTAGCCAAGAACTGTCTTTCCAGGCAGCTCAAGCTTCTAAAACAAGTTCTAGTCTTTAAGTAGCCTTATAAAATGAGCCTTTCTGTGCTTATGAAGAAGATGCCTTAAAAGGCAATGAAAATCTTTAGGGCCTGTCATTAGTCAGGTTGTCATGCAGAAAGGATCTTTTTGCTGGCTGGGGGTGTCAATAAATGTCATTCCTTCATGCATTAATTGGAAGGTTTGTGAGAGAAGTGACAAGAGATGAATGAGACAAGAAGAAAAGAAATTAAGATAAGAAGAAAAGAGATGCAAACAAGGTAGGAGAGCAATAAAATGAGATTCCATACAGAGGTAATTGCAATTAGAAGTGACAAAAGGAGGAGTGAGTAGCAAACTGGGGGGGCGGGGGGAGAATGAATACTTGTGCTCGATTAGCCCTTAAATGCATAAGGCATCATTAAGGCTTAATTCTGAGGGTATGGTTAGATGAAGCAACCTCCTTTCCCTCTGCTTTCTCTTTCCATTTGTGTAGCATTGAATCCTCCCTGTGCTCCCTGACTGACTCTTCCTCTTGCCAGATAGGATGGCTCACATGTAGAATTTTCAAAAAGGACTGCTTCCCTGTAATGTTGTCCTTTCTGCTCCCTTTTCTCTCCGCAAATTTCTTGGCTACTGAGAGCTTGTACTCAGGAACGGAAAGAGTTTAGAGGAAAAGATTCTGCCTCTGCTATAGGGGAGTTCTGAGGGTGTCCAGCACTGCCTATGACTAAGAGGTGATCTGTCTAGTTCTGTAGTTCTGAGGTCCAATGCTGGGAAGTTGACCCCTCCTAGCTCGGGTACTTTAATGTCAGGGTGTCCTGGAACTCAGATGAAAGTGCAGTCTGTTCTCTTACTAGCAAGTCATGGGATGTGCAGACATGTTGAGAAGTGGGAGATGTGTCTTAGCTAAGTCGTTTGTTCCAGTGTATCTCGTGGGAGGCAGAGGCGGCCCAGTCTGTGATACATCCACTGTCTGACGGCACACACTCCTGCCCCAGGGGTCCTATTGGACTGCAGTGCTGCGGAGCAACCGTGGCATTACCACGTTTGTACAAGGGGCTGCCCATTCCTCTAGCTAACCCTCATAATGCCCACGGCAAGTAAGAAGGCATGCAGAGAAACGTGGAGAGCTCTCTTCCAGGCTTTAGGGAAATATGCTCATTTTCCTTTGGGTTCATCTTTCCATGACTTTTACCATTCACAGTGATGAGATTACAAGGACTAAGTTTGGATCTGAGACAAAGGTCCTACCAAGTCTGCTTGGGCAAGCCTCAAGCAAGAGTGTCCAACGGAAACCATATGTTTCTCACAACAGCCAGCCTAGTACGTGGCATAGAAGACCAAAGAAGGACTCAGGACTAAGGCTTCTCAAGTAACAAAGAGTATTTTTTGTCTAGAATGTCAAGTGGTATCCCTCTTAGGACCTGTGATCGAAAAGGCATCTGGTTGAGGATGGGGCACTTTACTAGTCTACCCCATTTCCTTCTTTGTCTCAGAGATGGTTCTGATAAAACCGCTGCCTTTTTCTCACAAAGAAATTAGCAGAAGCCCTGGCTCAGTGTGTCTAAGGAAAGAGACTATAGGCAAAATTGCATTAATTTATAGAATTCTGCTAGACCTTTTTTTTTTTTTTTATAATACACAACATTCTCAACTTCTAAAATATCACCATATAGATTAACACTATAGCTTTTCTCTTTGGAACCCTTCGTTTTGGGGCCTCATTTACATATTTGCAATATGTTCTTCAGTCTTTATCCACTTGTTTATTTAAACTACCATTTACATTACAGTCAGGTTAGGGGCATTTCTGCTAAGCAACTTCATACCTAGTATCATGTGGGATTTGAGCTTTGGGCTATGGGAGTTATCTATACCACACTACTGTGATTGTTGAAGGCATTAGAAACAATAGGATAAAGAAAAGTATGGTTCACAGTTTATCTATGAGCATACTGGTTGTTCTATAGATAATATTTTCTATAACATGCTATTTTCTTAAGTGCTCTCTAGGGAGCATGAATTTTGAGACTTTTGGATAATAGTTCAATGAGAAAAGCATTTTGATAGTGGGAAATGCTGCATATGATAACTACCTCATGGAAAATTACAACTCTACTGATGTTTAAGCTGGTTTTAGAAAAGGCAGAGGAACCAGATATCAAATTGCCAACATCTGCTGGATCATCGAAAAAGCAAGAGAGTTCCAGAAAAACATCTATTTCTACTTTATTGACTATGGCAAAGCCTTTGCCTGTGTGGATCACAATAATCTGTGGAAAATTCTGAGAGAGATGGGAATACCAGACCACCTGACCTGCCTCCTGAGAAATCTGTATGCAGGTCAGGAAGCAACAGTTAGAACTGGACATGGAACAACAGACTGGTTCCAAATAGGAAAAGGAGTACGTCAAGGCTGTATATTGTCAGCCTGCTTATTTAACTTCTATGCAGAGTACATCATGAGAAACGCTGGGCTGGAAGAAGCACAAGCTGGAATCAAGATTGCCGGGAAATGTCAATAACCTCAGATATGCAGATGACACCACCCTTACGGCAGAAAGTGAAGAACTAAAAAGCCTCTTGATGAAAGTGAAAGAGGAGAGCAAAAAAGTTGGCTTAAATCTCAGCATTCAGAAAATGAAGATCATGGCATCCGGTCCCATCACTTCATGGGAAATAGATGGGGAAACAGTGGAAACAGTGTCAGACTTTATTTTGGGGGGCTCCAAAATCACTGCAGATGGTGACTGAAGCCATGAAACTAAAAGACGCTTACTCCTTGGAAGGAAAGCTATGATCAACCTAGATAGCATATTCAAAAGCAGAGACATTACTATGCCAACTAAGGTCCATCTAGTCAAGGCTATGGTTTTTCCAGTAGTCATGTATGGATGTGAGAGTTGGACTGTGAAGAAGGCTGAGCACAGAAGAATTGATGGTTTTGAACTGTGGTGTTGGAGAAGACTCTTGAGAGTCCCTTGAACTGCAAGGAGATCCAACCAGTCCATCCTGAAGGAAATCAGCCCTGGGATTTCCTTGGAAGAAATGATGCTAAAGCTGAAACTCCAATACTTTGGCTACCTCATGCGAAGAGTTGACTCATTGGAAAAGACTTTGATGCTGGGAGGGATTGGGGGCAGGAGGAGAAGGGGACGACAGAGGATGAGATGGCTGGATGGCATCACTGACTTGATGGACGTGAGTCTGAGTGACCTCCGGGAGTTGGTGATGAACAGGGAGGCCTGGCGTGCTGTGATTCATGGGGTCGCAGAATCAGACGTGACTGAGTGACTGAACTGAACTGAACTAGCATATTAAAGGCAAGCCTGGGGTGCTGCAGACCATGCAGTGGCAAAGAGTCGGACACAACCGAGTGATGGAACAACAAAACATATTAAAAGCAAGTAATTTTGCAATAAAGAAACTTTTAATTTTTTAATCCAGAATTTCTGGATTTTATTGGAACATAGAATTTTCTTTGTTTTCATCAAATCACTTTTTCATATGGAAGATGATACTGAATGAAAAGCAAAATGCTGCAGAACCACATTATTGGTTGTGCTTACATGAAGAAAGAAAGTGGACATTTGTTTATATCCAAGGATGGGAAGGGTCAATGAGGCAGTATAATATAGATTCATGCCCCTTGTTTAGTATCAGGGTTAAGAAGGGGCAGTTATTGAGAGCCTTTGTAAGTCTTGAGTGGAAAAAAATATGATTACATACCTCATTGAGTGATGTGTTAAAACTGTGCTTTAAGGATCCTTCCCAGCCTCTCTGATGAGTGTGGTGGACATTGCTGGCTTTCTTCAATAACTGTTTCTCCTCTTCTGCCAGGCACATGGGAGACTGTATTTCTCAGTCCTTTTACTTTTTGGCTGGGCAATGTGATGAGTACTGGCCAGTGAAATGTGGGCAGAAGTGACACATTTTACTTCCAGGAAAAGGAGAATAGAATGAAGACTCTATGAAATTACTCTGTCCTCATTACTAAGTCCATGAGCTTCTGAAAGTAAAGTAATGAGATGGGAGAGTCTCCTTTAAATTGTATCCTTGAGTGACTGTGGGGACCTTCATCTACCACCCTTGTTTCCTCCATCCCACCACTCCCACTTACCTATCTTAGACATACAGCACAAGCAAGAAACCCCTGTTGACCAAAGTGTCTGAGAATTAGAGATTACTTGTTACTGCAGCATATCTAAGCCTCCTCTGAGTGTGTGTGTGTGTGTGTGTGTGTGTGTGAGTCTATGGGTGCTATGGGCGGATGCTAGCCCTGGCCTCCATACTCAAAGTTTCTCCTCTTCAAACCTCCCACCTTCCCTACTACAATCAGAGACACTATAATTTGTTTTTGTTTTACCAGTTTGGACTTCTAAAATAGATTTTCTCAAATAATTCCATTGTTAAAATTATTGGAAGTCATTGTTAAATATTTCTTTTCTTTTTTTATTCCAACTCAGTAAACTTTTTGGCAGCAGTGGAAACAGAAATAGAACTCAAATTCTTGTTGTGTTATATATTATTTTATCTCCTTTTGTTGCACTATAAAGTCAAGAGTTAGTAATTTTTTTAAATGAAAAAAAAATAATACAGAACAATAGAAGAACAAAAATAGGCTCGCCACCCAAAGACAAGCACTCTTTATCTTCTCATGTGTTTATGATCTTTTGAATTAATAATAATGGTAATAATCGTTTGTATTTATGGAGTCCTTCCAGATGCAGATACACAGCAGTGAAAGACAAGGCTTTTGGAGTCTGCCTGATAAGTATCCATATGCCTTCTGTTATCAGCTATGTGACCTTGTTCAACCCTCTGTGCATCAGAGTCCTCATCTTTAAAACAAGGGTTTTACTATGGTTTCATAAGATTGAATGAATTTTAAAGTATGTATAAAATATTAACACTTGGAAGAATGCCTGGATTATTGTAAACACTTAATAAATGTTAGCAATTTTACTTTTTATTTTTTTCCCAGTTAATTCTCATGTCAAGCCTATGCAACGGGTATTACTAGCCTTCTTTTATAGATAATGTAAAGAAGGATTAGGGAAGTTAGTGATTTCCCACAGTCACACAGCCAACAGGCAGCCAAGGCTTATTCTAGAACTTGTTCTCTTAATTATTGTAATATAAAAATATGCAATTTTTGTGCAACATTTTGTGCAACACACAAATGACAGGTATTTCTATTTCTGATTTTCTTCACTCTTATAAACAATATCTTCGATGAAGTGAATGTTACTGTGAATTAAATATCATTTATAAATTTTTTGTGTGTTTTTATAATTATTCCTTAGGCTGCTGCTGCTGCTGCTAAGTTTCTTCAGTCGTGTCCAACTCTGTGCGACCCCCATAGATGGCAGCCCACCAGTCTCCACCATCACTGGGACTTTCCAGGCAAGAACACTGGAGTGGGTTGCCATTTCCTTCTCCAATGCATGAAAGTGAAAAGTGAAAGTGAAGTCGCTCAGTCGTGTTCGGCCCTTAGCGACCTCATGGACTGCAGCCTACCAGGCACCTCCGGTCCATGGGATTTTCCAGGCAAGAGTACTAGAGTGGGGTGCCATTGCCTTCTCCGTTCCTTAGGCTGCTGCTGCTGCTAAGTCGCCTCAGTCGTGTCCAACTCTGTGCGACCCCATAGACGGCAGCCCAGCATGCTCCCCCGTCCCTGGGATTCTCCAGGCAAGAACACTGGAGTGGGTTGCCATTTCCTTCTCCAACGCATGAAAGTGAAAAGTGAAAGTGAAGTCGCTCAGTCGTGTTCGACCCTTAGCGACCTCATGGACTGCAGCCTACCAGGCACCTCCGGTCCATGGGATTTTCCAGGCAAGAGTACCAGAGTGGGTTCCTAGCTACCTGTAATTAAGGGAGGGAGTGAGGATGAGAGAAACAGGTGAGGGAGATTAAGAAATACAAACTTCCAGTTACAAAACAAATGTCTTGTTATCATGGTGATCATTCTGAAATGTATAGCAATGTTGAGTCACTATGTCGTACACTTGCAACTAACATAGTGCTGTAGGTCAATTGTACTTCAGCAACAAAAGAACTCATAGAAAAAGAGATCACATTTGTGGTTACAAGAAGAGGAAGAGTGGGAAGAAGGGGAAATAGATGAAGGCGGGCAAAAGGTACAAACTTCCAGTTATAAAATAAATGAGCACTAGGGATAAAATAAATGAGCACTAAGGATATAAAGCAACAGTTAGAACTGGAAATGGAACAATGGACTGGCTCCAAATTAGGAAAGGAATATGTCAAGGCTGTATATTGTCTCCCTGCTTAATTTAACTTATATGCAGAGTACATCATGTGAAATGCCAGGCTGGATGAAGCACAAACTGGAATCAAGAATGCCAGGAGAAATATCAATATCTTCAGATATGCAGATGACACCACCCTTATGGCAGAAAGCGAAGAAGAACTAAAGAGCCTCCTGGTGAAAATGAAAGAGGAGAGTGAAAAAGCTGGCTTAAAACTCAACATTCAAAAAGCAAAGATCAGGGCATCTATTTCATGGCAGATAGATGGGGAAACAACAGAAACAGTGAGATACTTTATTTTCTTGGGCTCCAAAATCACTGCAGATGGTGACTTCAGCTATGAAATTAAAAGACGCTTCTCCTTGGAAGAAACGCTATGACCAGCCTAAACAGCATATTACAGAGCAGAGACATTACTAACAAAGGTCCTTCTAGTCAAAGCTATGGTTTTTCCAGTAGTCACATATGGATGTGACAGTAGGACTATAAAGAAAGCTGGGCACCAAAGAATTGATGACTTTGAATTGTGGTATTGGAGAAGCCCCTGAGAGTCCCTTGGACTGCAAGGAGATCCAACCAGTCCATCCTAAAGGAAATCAGTCCTGAATATTCATTGGAAAGACTGATGCTGAAGCTGAAGCTCCAATACTTTGGCCACCTGATGTGAAGGACTGACTCACTAGAAAAAACCCTGATGCTGTGAAAGACGGAAGGCAGGAGGAGAAGGGGAAGACAGAGGACAAGATGGTTGGATGGCATCACTGACTCAATGGACATGAGTTTGAACAAGCTAGAGCTGGACATGACTGAGCAGCTGAACTGAGGGATATAACATACAGCATGATAAGTGTGATTAACACTGCTTTATGTTGAAAGGGAAAGTCGTTCACTTGTGTCTGAATCTTTGTGGCTTGATGGACTTATACAGTCCATGGAATTCTCCAGGCCAGAATACTGGAGTGGGTAGCCATTCCCTTCTCTTGGAGATCTTCCCAACCTGGGGATCGAACCCAGATCTCTCGAATTGCAGGTGGATTCTTTACCGTCTAGGCTGTATGTTACATGCAAAAATTAAGAGAGTAAATCTCAAGTGTTCTCATTACAACATTCTTTTCTTTTTCTTTTATTTTTTATCTGTGAGATGATGAACGCTCACTAAACTAATTGTGGTAATCATTTTACTATGCATGTAAGTCAAATCATTATGTTGTACCCTTTATAATTATACAGTGTGTATGTCAAAGATCTATTAACAAAATTGGAAGAAAAGAGAGAGAGAGAAAAAAAAAAACTATTGCATTTTTAGTTTTTTGACTCCTAAGATGCTAAGATTAGTTTACCAAACCAACCAGTTGTAAATAAGGATGTGCTATCAGAAAAAAAAAATTTGCTATTAAGATTTAAAACGAGAGTTGGTGGTGGTTAATCACATAGATTAAAAAAAAGAGATTTTAATTTGCAGTGCTTCCATGTTCATTCTTTAAAAAAATAACATTTTATTTAATAATATATTTTATATAATCAGGTGCTTAAATTGATGTATTATATGGCCCCAAGCCATTCTTTAATTGAAACAGAAATTTAAAGTTTCCGCATAGCTTTATCCTCTGCCGTCTTTTCTCCTCACTGCACATTCACTCCTGGGGACAGTATCCTTACCTGAGACTCATTTATTACTGCTACCCTGCCCATAACCAAAGGTCCATATCTCTAATTTTCTAACTCAGATCTTTCTTCTAAGTGCCACCCCAGACATCCACACATCCTCTGAAAAGTACCATCTGGTTATTCCTTGTGTACTTTGAACTCACATCGTCCAATGCCTCATTAATCTTCTTTACCTCCAGCCTAGTTCCTCTTATTTTGTTCTGTATGTGGTGACTGGATGATTTTTTTAAAAAAATCTATCAGATTACCCAAATTTGAAATGAGTTTTTTTTTCTTGGGTTTTCTCTTTCCCTCACACTTCAAGGCACATGAGTCCTGAGCCCCCAGATATCTCTAAAATCCACTTCTTTTCCACTTCACCCTGCATGCTTCACCCCTCCACTGGAATCAATAAACTCCAGCCTCCCTTCCTCATATCCAGTTCCCCTTTTAATTCAACTGTCACACCACCTTCCAAATGGCAGAGGATGACTCTCCTATCACACCACACTCCCGTTAAAAACTTCCCATTGAAAAATTCTCTCCTTTTCTTATATGACAAGACCTAATTTTCATCTGGAAATCAGGTGGAGTGCCCACCGCCGGCATTGTTTCTGCCACCTCTGTACCCCTTCTCCTTGCCCCCACATGCACTTTGCTGGAGCAATAGTTCTGACATCTGACTGTGCATTATCACCTTGGGAGCTTTTAACAAAGACCATGCCTAGATCCCATGCCCAGACCTAAGAGTGTGAGTGAAGCCTAGAAACTGTTTAAAAAAGAAAAATCCATCTAGAGATTCTAATGTACTGCCAGAACGAGACCCACTGCTCACCAAATTAAACTGTTGGAATCCCCTCAATTTTCTTGTTCCTGTCTTACCTTTCTGCCAGGGGTGACCATGTTCCTCATTTTAATCTTGCAAACCTCTATTCATCTTTTAAGTACTCAGTAGAAGTTACTTGAGGGGAGAGAGAGTTGGAGCGAATGTGGCATCCCCTCCAGCACATCGGTCATATCCCTTCCACATTTTCTCTTAGGGACACCTGACATACACCTGCCATTTTATCAATCTATAAAGTGCTTTGCAAATACAAGTTCATGCCAGCCACTTGTGACAGACCACTGCCCCTAAGGGAGCAGTTATTCCAAATATTCCAAGTTATGCCCCTAGGCAGTTCTTCCTAGGTCCCACTGGTTCAAAGTGCTACAGCCTCGGCGAAATCTTTTCTGTCCCTTGGGTAAAGTGGAGTGCCCCTTCCTCAGGTGTACACGGCCTCTTACATTTTGGCAGCTCTTTGATAACTTTTGTTGCTATGCTGTACTCATCGTTTAGCTTCACTGGATGCGACAGAATTCTAAGGTTGGCTGCAGCAGAAGCATCTTAGCCATTTTTGTTTCTTTACAGTCTGGCATAGCATCTGGCTATATAATAGTGATTCAATATATGTTTATCCAATGAATATCTTTGTTAATCAACCCAGCTGCTCCCTGTTGACTTCTACAAGCTCTGAAGCTCTCAAAGGGACTTAGGTAGGTGAGGATTCAGTCGTAAGGAAAAGACTCTCTGCCCCCTTGAGTCTTGGCTTACCTATCAAGTTCACCTTAGGGTTGTATTGCATTTTTATTATCAATCTTTATTCTGTGTATCTGGAAAAAATCCTTTCCATGTGTTAGGGTTTAAGTGAAATAGTTTCAACCTTGAAAACATTGATTCCTGCTTCTGGAGTATGGACAGTATACTTCCTCCATTCTTTCTGCCGTTCAGGAATTTGTGATATATAACAAGTTCAGGATGTGCATTCCTCCAGTTTCTTTTACATCTAAATAAATCAAATTAATGAAAAGCCATTATTTACTCTGTTTTTAATAAGCTTTATAGTCTTTAAACTGGGATAGGCAGAGAAATCCAATTTATTTCTGCTTTTCTTAAAGGAAAATTGTGATCTTTAATCTTAATTAGCTTGTAGGAGTGCGTTTCTTTATTCTATAATGTCAACATGACTGAAAATGTCTGTTGGTTGACAACACTTATATTTGACCCTGTGCACTCTGATAAGGCCCTGGTAGGCAGCAATCTTTCTCTGGGGTTGGAGGCTAACAAAAATAATACTAATAGTACTACTAGTAATACAATGATTGTCTACTATGGACCAGACAGTGAGCTAAGTGCATCTAATGCATTACCTTATTTAATGCTTATTACTGAAGTTCAAGGTAGTGAAGTTACTTCTCAGTGTCACATCCCTTCTAAGCCATGGGGCTGGCATTGCTTATTGAGCTGAACACAAAAGCTGAGTTCCCTGAAAGCCTGCCAGATCTATGATGAATGCCTAGAAGCACAGTCCTGCACCTCTCACACCTAGGAGTATAAACTGCTGGATACACCCCAGAGGTGGCTCCTGAGAATCCTCATGCCCCTCCCCTGTCCCATCCAGTAACCATGAGTCACCCAAAGCAAGAAGGTGTCTGAGCTTTCTCTGCACAAATGTCTTGAACCAAGATATTTTCTTGTGTTTTTGTATTGATTACTTACAAAGCATGTAATACAACAAGAAGGAGAGATTGTTTAAAACATGATAGGAATCACTGTACCTGGTAAACTTGACCTTTGTGTCTCTGCGTTCTGGGAAGGGTTATCTTTCAGCTAAGAAACATAGATCGACGGTTTGTGATTGCCAACCAAGGACTGTATTTCTTGAAAGCTGGTCCCTTAAAAATAGGACATACATTTTCGAGACAACTTTGAAAGGAAATTTTTGACTCAGAGCTGGTTGCTCTATAATAAATCACATTTTTCATTTTTTAAAAATGTTAGTTAACTAGCAATTAGTTAAAATAGGCTCAATTGGTATTGTCTTCATTCCACATAGATCATATATGCCTATTCTGTTATGTTTATGTCAGTTTCTATTTTAGGGTATTCAAGAAATATCTTAAGACAAGTTTGTTTCTTAGTGCTAGTGATTCTGCAAAATAAGGAATCTCTCTTTGGTGGTCTCTTATTTGGTGGTATTTACTTCCTTTAGCATGTAAAATGTCATATATTGTGTTAACACTAGGAAAGTTACATGTGATTAGTGATTTTTTGATGATGGGTTTGGGGAGCAGAATGGAAACACTCTATATGGACTCATAGCATGGTCTCTATTTTAATTAAAAGTGGACTCATTCTCCCAATGGAAATCATTTTATAGCACTCGGTATAAAAGGAGATGAAATTGCTTTTCATTTATCAAAAAGTTTTCCCCCAAGACAGCTTAATTTCTGTATAGAGCGTAATACTTATTCTTTTGCTTAAACTTCATGCTTTCAAAGAAACTGAACCACATTCCTCAAGGATGACTAATTGTTTGATAAAGATGTTAGTGAAGGCTCTTTCTCTCCAACTCCGCTTTCCCTCCCTTCTTCCCTTTCTCTCCCTTCTTCCCTTTCTCTCTCTCTTTTTTTCTGGTCTAGTTTCTGAAATTCTCATTGAGTGCAAACAATTCTCTATGAATCCTCTGCAAATGTATGTGAGCTCAATGTGTACCTAAAATCAGGCTTACTGTCTGTCATTCCAAGCTTACAAGTTGAAAGAAAATTTAAATTCAGTCCATATCAACAACAATAAGAGGAACAACAAGAAGTGATTGTATTTCGGCAATACAGTATCCTTTATCTGTGTTATTAAACCGCTTCAGATCATTCCGAGTCTTGTGGTACACCCTCCCTCTAAAATTAAGCACACATGAAAGACACCTGGTTCTACATTTTGAAGTGAAATGCAAACCAGATGGATTCTGTGGTCCTAGAATCATGCTGAAATGGGAAGTTGACTTTCGCAAATGACATCTACAAATATACACTTAAAAGGCAGCTCTTGCTGGTTAGATGTTAGGGCCCTTGGGGTTTTGGCCTGTCCTAAAGAAGCTGTCCTATAGAGAATTTGGTCTCTGTGTATTTGAAGATAAGAAAATAGAGCTTCTGTTGAGATCTAGTATTTACAATCCAAAAGCTAGTTTTTAATCCTAATTTTGAGGCAGTATCATTGTTTTAGTATACTAGTTCAAGCCACAAAGTGGCAGGGAAATTTTAATCTTAACTTTTTTATTTTTTCAAATTAGTGATATGGTCTATATGTTATAAATTACAATATTTTATTTTTGAGGGCCTACATTGTGAGTATGTGATAGTAAACAACCAGATTTGTACTTATACTCATGCAGCTTAGTCTCGTGAAACTATTTTGTTCATTGCTTAAAAACAAACATAGATAATTAGTTGAGAAGAAAAGTGACACATAACAAGAACTAACTGTGTACTGGAACTGAGCTAATAAGAGGATTTTCCCCTCTTATTTAAACTTCCCAATAGCCCTGAAAGATAGTTACCATGATCTTCGTTTTAGAGACAGGAAAACTGACACTCGAAGGAGGTGAAGTAACTTGCTTAAGGTCACACAGCCACCGCTAGTTAATTAGTATACAGCAGACGGAGAAGGCAATGGCAACCCACTCCAGTACTCTTGCCTGGAAAACCCCATGGACGGAGGAGCCAGGGAGACTACAGTCCATGGGATCTCGAAGAGTCGGACACGACTGAGCGACTTCACTTTCACTTTTCACTTTCATGCACTGGAGAAGGAAATGGCAACCCACTCCAGTGTTCTTGCCTGGAGAATCCCAGGGATGGGGGAGCCTGGTGGGCTACTGCCTATGGGGTCGCACAGAGTCGGACACGACTGAAGCGACTTAGCAGCAGCTTAGCAGAGTGAGCGCTTGGATCCAGGGTTTATTCCACAGAATGGCGGTTCTCCTACGTTTAGTGCCATCTCTGCTTTATAGAATTTTGATTCAGCAGTTCAAAGTGACCTTCCCTCAGCTCCACTAAAGGATCCGAAGAAATAATGTAACATAGAACACAAAATACCTGAATGAAAATACGGAAATCCACACTCCCCAAAATTGGCACTGGCCATTAGAGCTTTGATAGTTTTTTTTCTTTGACTCTGGTCATAGGACTGAAGAAATTTAGTAAATGTACCTAATGTCGTTTATTTATTTATTTTTTTGGTTAAAAGTACATACCCTTTTAAGGATCACCCAGATCAAGAAATAGAATATTGTCAATACCACAGACATGTTCTATGTACTTGTTCCAATTTCTACTTTATGACATTTACAAGGAATCACCATCCTTCTCAGTAAGTTCCTTTTTTCTCTTTTTGTTATTCATCCTATATTACTGAATTCTACATAAATGAATTCATACAGTGTGTATTCTTTTGTATATTGCTTCTTTCAGTTGAGATTTTTGTTTTGGAGATTAATCTCTTTTTTTTGTTGTTAGTAGCTGTAGCTTGCTCATTTTCATTGCTATAATGTGTTTCCATTTGAATATACCTACAATTTGTTTGTCCATTTTACTGTTGATAAGTGTTGGATTATTTCAGATTTGTAGCTACTGTAAACCAGGGTAGCATTATATAATAGAATTGATGTTATTTGTACCTTATGACACAGCAATGTCTGTCATAGGTAAATACATCACAGAAACTGTTATGACAGGAAATATGTATAAGAATATTCACAGCAGCTTGGTTTACAGTAGCTACAAGTCTAATGTCATTTAAAACAAACAAAAAAAGCCATATTGGAGTGGGTAGTGGGCTATTCCCTCCTCCAGGGATATTCCCCAAAGGATCCCACCCAGGTCTCCCACATTGCAGGCAGATTCTTTACCATCTGAGCCACTAGGGAAGGCCATATGAATAAGACGGACTTTTTTTTTTCTTTTAAGCTTAGAAAAGAGGCCAATATTTTAACAATTAAATGTTGATAGTTTTGGTTATTTGGTGGTATAGTCAGGAAGAGGTCTTTGTTGGCTAAGATGGGATTTTATGAAAGTTGGTTTCCAATTCATTTCTATTTTTCACTCCAGAGAATCACCCCCAGTGGATACCCAAATCCTTCCAGGTTAACTAATGTAAAACTTAAAGTTCATTTTTTCACCCACACACTTCCTGAATTCTCTCTATAGCCTACTTGCCGAGAGTGTTCTGGCTTTTCTTCTGAACATCTGCACAGATAGGAATCTCACTACGTTTTGGAAGAGTTCATTAGAACATCTCTGTTTAGTTCTAATAATCAGGCCATCTTTTTTCCTCAAAATATGACAATCCACATGTAGTTCCTTGTACAGTCATTCAGATCTATCCCAGTCTTCTGTGTGGCTGCCACTCAAACTGACACTACTTAATTATCATGATCTCTGTTTCTTCTGTTAAATATTCCCAATTTCTTCAACTGCTCCTGGAATAACAGAACCTTGAGTTTCTTCCCTTGAAACAATGATAGTACCAGAGCTCAGCTCGACATTCCCAAAGTGATTTTATATAAATAGTGCACATTCTAAACCTTTTACCTTTATTCTAATACAGTTTCTATCTTTTTTTATCAATAAGGTCTAAGTTCATGTTAGTTTATTTCGGAAGTCACTTCTTAATTTTGACTAAAAGTGAGTTTACTCTCAACTTAAAATCCTGTGCTTTTAAACCTATGCTCTGTTTCAGCGTTATTTTCAGTGGTGTTCTCTGGATGTTTACTGTTGGCCTAACTTTATTTCCATACTATATTAGCCACTTTTTCTCCCTGCTTGCTTTTAAATTTTCTTTATTTGGTGTCCTATAGTTTCATTGGATGAGCCCTAGTTGTAGATTTGTCGTTCCTGAATCTAACCATTTATACCTTGTGCTGGTTCTATAACCTTCTCGGCCATTTTATTTTCAATTTGTCTCTCCTATATTCTCTGAATTTTCTTTTTCTGATTTTGAATATGATTTTTTTTTATTATTTCACTATATCCTCTAAGTCTCATTTCTTCTATTTTATATTTGTGTTGTATTTTGACTATTTTATTTATACCTTTATTTGTTGTTTGCAGATTTTCTAGTGAAATTTAAATTTGGATATTTATTGGGATTTTCTAGTAGATCACCTATATTTTTTACCCTTTGATCTAATAAGTCCACTTTTGAAAGTTTATGTCAATGTACAAAGATTGGCGTATCAAGATGTCTTAGCATCACATATAAATAAACTGACTTTCAATACTCTTGCCTAGCAAATCCCATGGACGGAGGAGCCTGGTGGGCTGCAGTCCATGGGGTCGCTAGGAGTCAGACACGACTGAGCGACTTCCCTTTCACTTTTCACTTTCATGCATTGGAGAAGGCAATGGCAACCCCCTCCAGTGTTCTTGCCTGGAGAATCCCAGGGACGGGGGAGCCTGGCGGACTACAGTCCATGGGGATGCAAAGAGTTGGACACGACTGAGTGACTAAGGACATATGCACATGCCCTTCTATATTTAAAATTTAATTTAATTTAATTTTTTTTAATTTTTATTTTTACTTTATTTTGCTTTACAATACTATATTGGTTTTGCCATACATTGACATGAATCAGCCAAGGGTGTACATGAGCTCCCAATCCTGAACCCCCCTCCCACCTCCTACCCCATATCATCTCTCTGGATCATCCCCGTGCACCAGCCCCAAGCATCCTGTATCCTGTATCGAGTATAGACTGGTGATTCGTTTCTTACCTGATAGTATACATGTTTCAATGCCATTCTCCCAAATCATCCCACCCTCTCCCTCTCCCACAGAGTCAAAAATTCTGTTCTATACATCTGTGTCTCTTTTGCCGTCTCGCATACAGGGTTATCATTACCATCTTTCTAAATTCCATATATATGTGTTAGTACACTGTATTGGTGTTTTTCTTTCTGGCTTACTTCACTCTGTATAATAGGCTCCAGTTTCATCCACCTCATTAGAACTGATTCAAATGTATCCTTTTTAATGGCTGAGTAATACTCCATTGTGTATATGTACCACAGCTTTCTTATCCATTCATCTGCTGATGGACATCTAGGTTGTTTCCATGTCCTGGCTATTATAAACAGTGCTGCAATCAACATTGGGATACATGTGTCTCTTTCAATTCCCGTTTCCTCAGTGTGTATGCCCAGCAGTGGGATTGCTGGGTCATAAGGTAGTTCTATTTGCAATTTTTTAAGGAATCTCCACACTGTTCTCCATAGTGGCTGTACTAGTTTGCATTCCCACCAACAGTGTAAGAGGGTTCCCTTTTCTCCACACCCTCTCTAGCATTTATTGCTTGTAGACTTTTGGATCGCTGCCATTCTGACTGGTGTGAAATGTTACCTCATTGTGGTTTTTTTTGCATTTCTCTGATAATGAGTGATGTTGAGCATCTTTTCATGTGTTTGTTAGCCATCCGTATGTCTTCTTTGGAGAAATGTCTATTTAGTTCTTTGGCCCATTTAAAATGTAATTTTAAAACCTTCTATTAAATTCATCTCCTCACCCCATGTATCTTTTTTTTTTTTTTTTTTGTGGTGGTGGTGAGGCAGAGACGTGACAGATGGTCAATAGGTTAGATAGCCTCCTTTCCTTTGTGTCATCTGAAAATTGGTTAAACGTGAATTCTATAACATCATCAGTCATCGGTAAGAGTTTGGAATGCCTTTCAGAAACCTCCTTCCAGGGAGATCTTATCAACTGGTAATCTGGCACAAAGGAAAATTATCTGAATCCTTTTTTTTTTTTTTCCTTTTTCTTTCTTTCCTTTCTCCTTTCTCCTTTTCCTTCTTTTTCTTTCTCTCATATATAAACTTATGTATGTGTATGTATGGATTTCCCTGGTTGCTCAGACAGTAAAGAAGCCACCTGCAATGCGGGAGACCTGGGTTTGACCCCTGGGTTGGGAAGATTCTCCTGGAGAAGGGGATGGCTACCCACTCCAGTATTCTTGCCTGGAGAATTTCATGGACAGAGCCTGCCAGGTTTTAGCCTATGGGGCTGCAGAGAGTTGGACACCACTGAGTGACTTTCACTTTCACTATGTATAATACCATAAGCACTCTGCCAAGCATGTAATTTCTTTTAGAGAACTTAAAAGTATGACAATATTGACACATTTGTTCCTTGTGTATGAAAAAATCTGCCATCTTCTTTCCTGTACTATTAAAATTACTTGGGATTACAGAATTGTAAAATTGATATCTTGATCATATCCCAAATCTTTTAAGCATCTTCTTTTACTGTGTCAAGCTACAAAAGTATTCTTGACTTACATTTTTGTCTTCACACTTATAAACTTCAAGACATGAGTCTCAGAAAGCAGACCATCTTCAACTGAGAATTGTTGCCATAAGCCACCTAATGTCTTTGGTTTGAGGTTTCCTTTCCATGTCACAGTTCTTCAAGGTATCAAGTTAAGAATTCAAATTAATGATGAAATCTAAACTAGATTTTGAATATCTGAAGAGAGAAATGAAATTGCTCACTGGGAAATAAGAGTTTTCTGTAGTGATTAAGTTTGATTTTCCCTTGAGGGATGCTACATCTGAATATATTTCTGTGAGGTACCAAGGAGGGACCAAGGTAAAAAGCACTTCTTCAGTATTGCACAATTTTTAACTCTGAAGCATCTTTTCCAAAGCTCTCCAGTCCTTATGGATACTGTTAAAGGAAGGTCCCTGGAAGAGCACCCAGATGCTTCATCTGAGTTTTTCTACTAAATTTCTGGAGCAAAATGGGACAATGTTTTGAAGTCATTGTAAAATTCTGCCCATTCCTAGATACCATGCAAGACGTCAGGTTAAAACTATCTTTGCGTTATTATAATGTGTTACCTTTAGGATCACTTCTGCTGTCCCTTTACATTCCATTGAAGATAAATCATTTTACTCATCCTGATTGGATTCAATTATTTTGGAATGTCTAGGTTGTACTTTGGAGTCCCCTGATTGACTTAGTGAACAGTGAACACATCATTTTAGGTCACCTGTATCTAGGAACCTAGAGTTTCCCTCTTTTCAGGGATATGGCTTTATTTTTCCATGCCTTTCAATGTATATAAATTTCTTAAGATATGGGAACTTCTTACAAATCACTTCATTTTTAAGTGGGTAAACCAATCTGAATAAATAAAAATGAGAGGAGCCTTAAAAAAATTAATGTATTATTTTTCTTATAGTTGATAATTCCTGGCTCCCTGACAGTTGTTGAATTAGGTTTCAGAAATAAACAACAAAAATTTGTGATTTTAGAATCAAGTCTACCTGAAGTGATGTTTACAGACAAATTTGGTCCAGTCAATTTTGATTTGAGTGCTGAAACTAGATTCAGATACATTCTATAAGTTAAAATTAACTAATGTTTATCAGAAGGGATTGATTTTTTTCCAGTTAACTATGCTGTGAAGTAATAAAAAAATTTTGATCTGGTTATATATTTGACCCAATGAATATAAACACAATTATCTTTTGTTTCTTCCAAACTGCTAAGTTTGTAAAAGTTAATTATACCCACTGTGCTTAAACACTTTGCATGATTTATTTTTTAACCCTTGATATAAATCTAGATTAGAGGAATTAATAATTTGTTCCATTTTGCAGGTGAGAAACTGAGGTTTAAAAAGATTAACTATCAGGCCCAAGGTCACTCAGTAATAAGTAGAAAATCTGTTATTAAAACGGAAATCTAGATCAGTGCTGAAACCCAAGCTCAGGACCATTATACTGAATAGCTTTTTGGTATTCTCACCTTTCCCATGTTAGACACACGTGGTACAGATTGGTTTGGAAACTCTATACTACGGAAAGCTTCCCTGGTGGCTCAGACGGTAAAGCATCTGCCTGCAATGTTGCAATGTGGGAGACCTGGGTTCGATCCCTGGGTTAAGGAGATCCCCTGGAGGAGGGCATGGCAACCCACTCTAGTATTCTTGCCTGGAGAATCCCCACGGACAGGGGAGCCTGGCGGGCTACAGTCCATGGGGTTGCAAAAAGTTGGACATGACTGAGAAAGTAAGGACACACACATACTAAGGAAAAAGTCAAGTTTGCAATTCAATCCTAATCTACTGATACAGGACAATTGTTTTTAAAGGCAAGTGCTTGGAAAATAGTGGCCCACAGTAGAAATCATGAGGGTGTTACAGGTCAACAGTTACTGAGGAGAATTTCAGAGATGCTTGTACGAGGTCTGGTTCTAATTAGTAGTTCATTGTGAAGAATACTAAACACAGACGGACATTCAAGATTAAATGAAAAGAAGAAAAGGCTTTTTTATCCACTGGAAACTTTTTAAAGATTGTCCTGAATAAATTGTTGCATACCTAACAATTTTCTCCTGGTGTTTATTACAGGATGTTGCCAAAGTTTGCCTATTTGGTGCACAGCCAAAAGTTTTGCAATTTCCCTCTGATCTGAAAACATTCTTGTCAGATTTTCTTTTGAGTCATCAACTTTTCCAGACATCACACAGTTGAGTCAATTAAAATAAAGTTAATTGGTATTTTTGTCCTTTGTCAAATTAAATCATTCCATATGGCAGAGTTTGTAGATTGCTGGAGATGTCTTTTGGGAAGGTGAGAGTTCAGAGGTGAAGGCCAAGGAATTGTTTTACTCCTTTGGAAAAAAAAAAAGTGATCTCTTTCAAAAAACAAGAAATGTCATTTTAAAATAATCTAGGTGCTAACCTTCAGAAAAATAATTTCTTGAGTTTCATAAGATTTTACTTAAGTGTGTCCACAGAGGAATGTTAAGTAAAACTGACCATCATAAAGAAATCATCCTGAGAGATTGTTCTCTTTCATAAATATTTAATCTTATTATTTCTTATTCATGTTCTTTAACTCTTAAAACACATATTTGAAAGTTGAGCTATTTTGTGGTGAATTTATCTAAATTGTGGTTAAAAATGTTCACATGTTCGTATAACCTTTTGACCTTTCTTATAGCCCTTGTGGGTGGGTCTCTGCCATTTCTTTAGGTGGTTCAGGGACCAGAAATGGTTATAGGTTGACTATGTTCCTTCTTTTAATGAAAATATGAGGCTACATCGGTAATTGTTATTTTAACCACTTAAATAATAAAAGCTGCCATTTAAGCATATTTACCATGTTTAGGGTACAAGAATGTGAAGTAAGTGTCTATATTTTCCCCCTTAACCCTTATTATAGTCTTAGGAATAGGAATGCATGTGTGCTTAGTCATGTCTGACTCTCTGTGGCCCCGTGGACTGTAGTGTGCCAGGCTCCCCTGTCCGTGGGATTACCCTGGCAAGAATGCTGGAGTGGGGTGCCATCTCCTCCTCCAGGCATTGTTCTGACCCAGGGATTGAACCTGTGTCCCCTGTGGCTCCTGCATTATCAGGTGAATTCTTTGCCACTGAGCCACTTGGAAAGCCCATCACAGTCTCATTCCCTTGTGGAAACTGAGGTTCAGACAGGCTAGATCATTTGCTCAGCAACATACAACTTTAAGTGGGAGGGATTCAACCTATTCTCTGTATGTGAAAATGTTATCTTCCAGAGTTTGCTTATCCGGAATATAGTTTTTGTTCCTCGTATAAGCACATAAAAGATCACAAGATTATATTCACTGGTGATGAGAATTGATTAGGTGGCTCAGATGGTGAAGCGTCTGCCAGCAATGCTGGAGATCTGTAATGGAACGGCTACCCAGTTCAGTATTCAGTCCATGGGGTTTCAGAGAGTCAGACGTGACTGAGTGACTAACACTTTCACTTGGACAAAGAGAGACATGACCAAACGATGACCTGAGTGAAAAGGAAAGAAGCGTGTAGGATGGGACCTTTTAAACAAACAATTGTGTCCATCTTGGTGGCAAATAAGTAGTATACCTGACTGCAACAGGAAACGCACCGCAGGATATACGCAGCAGGCAATGGGCAATAGAAATGCACAGCAAGAAATGTGCCAAAAAGAAGGCAGCAGTGACTGCGAGACCCTGAATCAGAACCGGAATCAGGAAACATTCATCTCTTGCCAGAATTCTGTCCTAGTATGTTATTTTGATTGTGATAATCTTTTAGGAAATTTTAGTACCAGTTTTTTTTTTTTTTTTTTAAGAGAAAAGTATACACCATTGTTACTAGATCTTCTACTATCAGAAGAAATTTACTATCTTTGGGAACATTTTATATATTGAAAGTTTTCCTTTGTAGAATTCACCTTTCCTGATTGTTTTTATTCATTGTCTTCCTAAAGTTTTCCACAGTAAAGTCTATGAAAAAATGTATTTCTGGAATAATACTTAGGATAATATTTGGCATATGCTCTGTGCCATGGTGACATCAGTGATAAGAAAGGGTTGTAGGGCATTAGAGATACAGCTGTAGCTGTCATTATTACAAAAAGTGAGATAATTTTTAAGCATGAAATCAGATCACACTGCTTGCTACTCAAAACCCTCCACTGCTCCTATAGTACCTGGAACAAAACCCGATTCCTCAAAATACACTGTGAAGACATCCAGGACACAGTTGCTGCCAACCTCTGCAATCCTGTCGACCGCTCCCAGACCTATTTCCCTCCATACTGACCTTCTCTCTCCCAAGCACACCAAGCACATGCCTGCCTTTGCAGCTTTTCATTTGCTGTTTGCTCATCCAGAACACTCTGTCCCCAGAGGTTTTTGCCTAGTTCGGTTCTTCACATTAAAGTCCCCTTCAAGTCTTCTCACTATCATCTGACCACTTTCCCTGAAAAGGCCCCACCATCCCCTGCCCAGTCATGCTCACATCCTATTCTGCTTTATTTTCTTAATAGCATCTGTTATTATCTGAGACTATATCAGTGAGTCATTTTTGTGTCACTTAAGTCTCCCCTAGAAAAAATATAACCTCAGTGATGCAGAGAATATGTTAATTGTGTTCCCAGTCTCGGGCTGTATGAACATAATGTCTATTAACAAACAGACAAACACAAAACAATTGTTGCAGGAGGTGACTTCTGACTCCCTTCGCTCTCTCACAGTAGTGCTCTAAAATCTCCTTGTTTTACAATTAAGGCAAAAGACAAAGAGAAAGCGCTGCCTCTTATCAACCGAATGTTTGTCTTCTAAGTCACTGCTTCCTCTCTGAGTTTTGGACATGAGAATGTCCTCCACCTCCAGGGGAAACACTGGCCCCTGATATTCATTGTTTATCTTCCATGACAACTTCCTAAAACTATTTTCCTATCTTGTTACTGGGATCTCCCAGCCTCACCTCCCCTACTACACCCTGGACTGGTCTTTGCAGTTGTTCTGCCTTGATTATGGTGAGATTTCCAAATATAATTTTGGGCAATCTGCTCTTTGCCCCAGCTCCACCAAAATGTTAAGATGATGCCTCCTTCTGTTAAGCCACAGATCAAAATTCCCTCAAACAGGCTCCACACACCTACCCAAATATATACTCAGCCTTCTTGTAACACTCATGTAACTAATTCTGTTTTGGAACGTACATCTAATTGGTGCTGGTTTCCTAACAATCTTGTCTTTCTAGACCAGGTCTTCAATGCTCCTGACATGTTTGTTAGTTATATATCCTCCTCAGTGGTGCCTATTACCCTCCAGATGGCCCTTCCATTATCACTGGTTATTCCTTTTATTTTTGAGGCACCCTCCTAAATATTGGAACAGCTTTCCTTTCTCCTTCTTTGTTTGAGAGTTTCAGTTTTGCTTTCTGGGAACCAAGCCCTAATTCCTATTTACTGCTTTAGGGAAGGGGACTAAGAGCTTTCAAGCAAATGGAATCTGGGAAACTTGCCTTAGCATGCCAAAGACCTGGGATAGAAATGATGAACAACCTTTGTTAGGATCCTCAAGATGTTGCAATCAGCATTCAGGGTGTGACAGAATCAGGAATGAGACCTTAAAATCTTAAAAAATAAAAATACTTGAATTAGTTCTGTTATTAATGTTCCATTCAATTATCTGTCAGAGTGACCTGCATGATACTAGGCGTCTGACTGTGATGTCCCATTCCTTACGTGTTCATTCCTTGTAATAAAGCGGTTACTTTGTTTTTTGCTATCCATGGTGCCACTGCAGCACTTTCCACACAGTGGGTGCTCCATAAATATGGGCTGGTTGGGATGTGGAATTTCAAGTGTCATAACTTAAGAGTTAGCATCTCCTTATGATTGTAACTATGAACTACAAATGTAGGTAAGACTGGATCTCTACATTGAATTAATTCCATTCAGCCTCTAGTTTAAGTCATACAGAAAATCCTTAAGGCAGAAATCATCTTTTTATTTAAGGCCAATAAACAGTGGTTAGTAATGGAGAAGTCTTAAATTTCAGGTATGCTTTTAGAGATTAAATCTAATAATATTATTAAGTGGAAGCAAAGGAATATTATTTGTTTGGTGGTAGTCTTTAAATATCTAAGAGAAGCACACAAATTATGCCTCAGTAATGGTTTTGTGGTTTGAATCTTGCTTCCTTAAATACAGGAAATGACACTGAGGACAGTACTATTATATATATATATATATATTTTTTTTAATGGTCAGAGTCTCCCTTTTAAGCAGATATTTGTAACATTCTAAATCGATTTCAGGTATTTAGGGACACAATTTTAAGAACTATAATAAAATGAAATGAGTGTTACTGTTAAACACTAATACATGTATAATCAGTGTCATTCAAAAGTGAGTAAAATAAACCTAAGACAGTAAGCTAAGTGAACCAGGCAAAATTTTCTCTTCTGAAAGAGTAAGACTATATATGACTTAATCAATATCTAATATTTCAGCTCTTTTTAGCTCCATAAGCAGCTGTTTAGCATGTGCCATATGCTGAACTTGGATCTAGCTTTACAAATATGATTACAACTTTAGTCTCTAAATGAAGAGTGTGGGGTTTTCCAGGTGGCTCAGCAGGTAAAGAATCCGCCTGCAATGCAAGAGACACTGGCTCAGTCACTGGGTGGGGAAGATCCCCTGGGGAGGACATGGCAACCCGCTCCAGGATTCTTGCCTGGATAATTCCAAGGACAGAGGAGCCTGACATAATGTCACAAAGAGTCGGACACGACTGCAGTGACTGAGCACGCACACACGCATAGGAAGAGTTTACAAGAGAGAAGAGGGATTTCAAAGTGGGTTCCCTATACCAGAGGCTTGTAGAACAGAACTTTGATCACAGGGAGAAATACTAAAATGTCTGCTTCTGTTTTGATTTTAAAAATTGTTTTAAGAATAAAAAATGATTTTCAATGGAAAGAATTAAGACTTACTCATCACCCACATGGCCCTGGTGACTCTCATATTTAGTATGAGGAATTTGGAGGAAAATAGTCAGAACGTAAAAATAAATATCTATACATTTGCATGGGCTTCCCAGGTGGCTCAGTGGTAAAGAACCTGCCTGCTAATGCAGGTTTGATCCCTGGGTTGGGAAGATCCTCTGGAAAAGGAAATGACAGTCCGATCCAATATTTTTGCCTGGAAAATCCCACAGACAGAGGAACCTGATAGGCTACATAGTCCAAGGGCAGTCCATAATTTTACAAAACATTTGGACGTGTTTCAGCAACCAAACAACAACAATAAACCTTTGTATAACATAGACAGTAGTAAGAAACACAACTAGACTTTACACAATTTTAGTAATTAAATAATCAATGTTTAAAAGATGTTTTGAGGTTTGTTACTTGATGATGAAAAACAGAAAGCCAGATACTTTTGGGGACATGCTTATTCTTGTCACAACAAAAGGCTAAAGGAATATACAGAAAATAATATAAAAACATAATTATCTATTTAAATGCATGCCTTTGGCATAAAATCACTGAAAAAATGCCCAAGTTGATACAGATGAATGGACATGAGAATTAGAAAGAAGCCACCCACCTAGGGATTTGGCAATGCTGATGGAGGAAGGCCCAAATGTTACTAACATGTCTCAGCTGATGGCATTTTCTCAATTTGATTTCAACATGAATTACATAAAAGAACTATTTATTTTTTTTAATAAACCACCAAAGGAAAGATGTAGCAGAGATGAAGCATTCTCAGCAGAAAATCATTTTCTTAATAAAAACGTTTTGTGGAAATAACTGTGAATTGTAACCACTGAGGAAGCAGCTGCTTTTCACTGAAATTCTGCAAAGGGATTCCAGGGATACATTGGAGAGAACATAATTTCCTGATTTCTTCATAGGTAAGCTATTTAGACAAAGAAGTACATAAATGCAGAAACGCTCGGAGTGCACAAACTCTTAAAAAATATCTTATATACAAAAACAAGGCATCTAAGATGCAGTAGGCTCTTTAAAATACTTTATATTGAGATAGGCAGTAGTCATAAAAATCTTCTGTGTAAATATGTTACAACTGGAAATGCAAAATACTTTAAAGGAAGTTGTAAGTGCTGGCTCTAAAGTTAATCTACACACTTCATTTTATTGAAGTAGAGTTGATTTATAATATTATATTACTTTCAAGTGTACAACATAGGGATTCAATATTTTTATAGATTATACTCAATTTAAAGTTATTATAAATTATTGGCTGTATTCCCTGTGCTATAAAATGTATCTTTGCAGTTTATTTTCTACATAGTAGTCTGTACCTTTTAGTCCTTTACTCTATCTCATCCCTCTCCCATGCTCTCTCCCCATGGGTAACCACTAGTTTGCTCTTTACATCAGTGAGTCTATTTCTGTTTTGTTATATTCATTTTTCTGTTTTCTTTAGATTCCACTTATAAATGACAACATACTGTATTTGTCTTTCTATGTCTGACTTTATTTCTCTAAGCATAATACTCTTCAGGTCCATCTTATTACAAACGGCAAAATTTCATTCTTTTTATGGCTGAGTAATATTTCATTATATATAATATATATAATGTTTCATTATGTATGTGATATATGCAAATTAATATTGTATGCAAGTATATTTTATTTATATATATATATCTCCATTTGGCCATTGATGACACTTAAGTTGAGTATATCATGAGAAATGCTGGGATGGAAGAAGCACAAGCTGGAATCAAGATTGCCGGGAGAAATATCAATAGCCTCAGATATGCAGATGACACCATCCTTATGGCAGAAAGTGAAGAGGAACTAAAAAGCCTCTTGATGAAAGTGAAAGAGGAGAGTGAAAAAGTTGGCTTGAAGCTCAACATTCAGAAAACTAAGATCATGGCATCTGGTCCCATCACTTCATGGGAAATAGATGGGGAAACAGTGGAAACAGTGTCAGGCTTTATTTTGGGGGGCTTCAGAATCACTGCAGATGGTGATTGCAGCCATGAAATTAAAAGACGCTTACTCCTTGGAAGGAAAGTTATGACCAACCTAGATAGCATATTAAAAAGCAGAGATATTACTTTGCCAACAAAGGTCCATCTAGTTAAGGCTATGGTTTTTCCTGTGGTCATGCGTGGATGTGAGAGTTGGACTGTGAAGAAAGCTGTGAAGAGTGCCGAAGAATTGATGCTTTTGAACTGTGGTGTTGGAGAAGATTCTTGAGAGTCCCTTGGACTGCAAGAATATCCAACCAGTCTATCCTAAAGGAGATCAGTCCTGGGTGTTCATTGAAAGGACTGATGCTGAAGCTGAAACTCCAATACTTTGGCCAGCTGATGTGAAGAGTTGACTCACTGGAAAAGACCCTGATGCTGGGAGGGATTGGGGGCAGGAGGATAAGGGGACGGCAGAGGATGAGGTGGCTGGATGGCATCACTGACTCAATGCACATGAGTTTGGGTGAACTCTGGGAGTTGGTGATGGACAGGGAGGCCTGGCATGCTGCGATTCGTGGGGTCACAAAGAGTAGGACAAGACTGAGCGACTGAACTGAACTGAACTGAAGTTGCTTTCATATCTTGTCTATTGTAAATAAATGTTGCTATGAACATGGACTGTATGTATGTTTTCAAATGTGTTTCACTTTATTCTAGATGTATGCCCAGGACAGGAACTGCTGGATCATATAGTAGTTTTACTTTTTTACTTTTAAATTCCTAAGAAATCTCCATAGTGTTTTCCATAGTGGCTGCATCAATTTATTGGCTTGGCCAAAAGAAGCTCATTCAGTTTTTTTTACAGTAAGATGGTTCTGCTGCTGCTGCTGCTAAGCTGCTTCAGTCGTGTCTGACTTATGCAACCCCATAGATGCCAGCCCACCAGGCTCCCCCGTCCCTGGGATTCTCCAGGCAAGAGTATTGGAGTGGGTTGCCATTGCCTTCTCCAAGATGGTTCTAGTAGTGCATATTTGTCTTTAACTTCATTCAAAGCAATTTTCTTAGACTGTATTATGAGAGTTATCATATAAGTGTGCATTTAAAAAAACTTATCAGAGTTGGTAAATTTTTGTGTAGCCATTTTCATATTGAAGATGGAAGAAAAAAGTCTTCAGCGTAATATGCTTTATTATTTCAAGAAAGCTAAAAATCCAACTGAAAGGCACAAAAAATTCTGTTCAGTGTTTGGAGATGGTCCTGTAACTGACTGAATGTGTCAAAAGTGGTTTTTGAAGTTTCATGCTGATGATTTCTCTCTGGACAATGCTACAGAGTCAAGATGATCAGTTGAAATTGATAGTGATCAAATCTAGACATTAATTCAGAACAATCAATGTAATACCATGTGGGAGATAGCACACATACTCAAAATATCCAAATCAAGCACTGAAAATCATTTGCACCAGCTTGGTTATGTTAGCCACTTTGATGTTTGGGTTCCACATAAGTGAAGTGAAGAAAACTTTCTTGACTGTATTTCCACATGTGATTTTCTACTTAAACATAATGAAAACATTCCATTTTTAAAACAAATTGTGACAGGTGATGAAAAATGGATACTGTACAATAATGTGGAAAGAAGAGATTGTGGAGCAAGTGAAATGAGCCACCACCAACCACACCAAAGGCCAGTCTTCATCCAAAGATGGTGATACTGTGTATATAGTATTGGGGTTAGAAGGGAGTCCTCCATTGTGAACTCCTTCCAGAAAACCAAATGATTGATTTCAACAAATACTGCTCCCAATTAGACCAACTGAAAGCAGCACTCCACAAAAAGTGTCCAGAAGCAGTCAACAGAAAATGCATAATCTTCAATCAGGATAATACAAGATTGAATGTTTCTTTGATGACTGGGCAAAAGCTGTTACAGATTGACTAGGAAGTTCTGATTCATCCGCCACATTCATCAGACTTGCATCTTCAGATTTTCATTTATTTTGGTCTTTACAAAATTCTCATAATGGAAAAAATTTCATTTCCATAGAAGAGTGTAAAAGATACCTGAACAGGTTTTTGCTCAAAAATATAACAGGTTTTGGGAAGATGGAATTAAGAAGTTGCCTGAAAAATGGCAGAAAGTAGTGAAACAAGACTGTGAATACATTATTCAATAAAGTTCTTGGTGAAAATGAAAAATGTCTTTCATTTTTGCTTACACTGATGGAAATTTTTGGTCAATTCAATACATTTCCATCAACAGTGGACTAGGGTTACCTTTTCTCCATACCCCCAATATTTATTATTTGTGGTATTTTTGATGATAGCCATTCTGACAGGTGTGATATGCTATCTCACTGAGGTTTTTATTTGCATTTCTCTGATGATTAGTGATGTTGAGCATCTTTTTATGTGTCTGTTGACCATCTGTATGTATTCTGTGGAAAAATGTTTGTTCATATCCTCTGTCCATTTTTTAATTTCTGTAAACTGATAGTCAGATGTAGAGTTTTATAGGATTCAGGTTTGGTTTTTGGCAAGAATGCTTCATAAACAATGTGTGATTCAAATAGGAGTTATATGGCATTTAGTTCATTATTTTTATTAATGTCAATAGCCATTGCTTAGATCGACTAGCTCATCAGGGAACATAAAATGATGGCATTGTAATTCTATCATTCTAGGAAGAGAAATATTCCCATCAACTCTGAGGTATTATTTGTCCAGAGTAGGCAAAAAAACTATGATTCTTTCCCTTCATTTATCACTTTTCAACATGATGATTTCACTTCCTAGTATTGCCTGCAATCTTATATACATAATGCATAGGTATAATGTATATGATATATCAGATGCATAATATGAGACATAATATACAAAGGCATGGGAAGGAAAGGACCAGATCAACAGAATACACTTAAAGTTCAATAAAACTGGAATATAGAGTGTAAAAAAGGGAGAGAAAATGGTGAGATTCTTTCATTAAATATTTATTTTGATGTACCACATTCTACATGGTTGAATTTTGTGCTAAATTTAAAGCATACTACAGTTAATTACCAGAGTCAAATTAACAGAGTCTTTCTCTTGGGGAACTCATGATCTAGTAAGAAAGAAAGGCCATCACTAACAAGGAACTCTAATACTTTGTATTAGGTGCTCCTATAGATTTTAAGATGGTATGGACTCACAGTCATAGGGATATGGTCATGTGATCAAGGAAGATACAGTAATGTTTGAGCAAAATCTTAAAGAATGTTTCAGAGACATTCAATAGCCCTGGATACAGGGTAGAAAACAAAAGGCATTCCTGACAGTGGGACCCAAGTGCACAAAAATACAGAACTTGGGTGGGGAAGACTTTCGTGTTTGAGGATTGTGATTTATAACAGTCAGGCTACAATATATTGTAGGTCCAGCTCCCAACCCTTTAGCATCCCAGAGCTGATGGAAAAGATTGCCCTTGGGACAATGGGTGCCTCGGGGGTCACAGATGTGGAGTATGACTAGAGATGTGGTCTCCATGACCTTGCCTCTCCATTACACTCTGGAACCTCCACACTGTGTTGGGATAGGGAAGTTGCAAGTAACTGAAGTGATTTCCTTGCTGATTTGATGGGGAGTTAAAATTAAGCTGATTAAACCATATAATGTTTTATATAATTATATTATCACAGTGTAAATTATTGTGGTCTTTATTGCTTGTCTGAGCTTATGAAATTGAGATTTATACTCACAACAGTACTTAAATATCTCATTGAGTCTGACCATGATGCTGCACAGGAAAGAAAAAAAAGCAAGCAAAGATTGTTATTATTATCCATGTTTAAAATCTGAGGAAATAATATCAGAGAGGGTAAGAGAATTTTCTAGGGTAAATATCAGTGCTAGGCTGTTGGCCTAGATCTTCTGACATACATTGACCTGAGATGTATATCTGTGGGCTTCCCAGGTGGTGCTAGTGGTAAAGAACCAGCCTGCCAATTCAGGAGACGTAAGGGACTCAGGTTGGATCCTTGAGTTAGGAAGATCCCCTAGAGAAGGGCATGGCAACCACTTCAGTATTCTTGCCTGGAGAATCCAATGGACAGAGGCCTGGCTGGCTATAGCCCATAGGGTCAAAGTCAGACACGATCGAAGCAACTTAGCATACATGCATGAGATGTTTATCCACAGAGATACATTCTCTGTTGAAGATTGTTTCTTGAGACATTAACTACATACATAATACATGACAATGTTTTCTTGAATATGCACCATTTCCAAAACACTAGATCTATTTCCTGATAAACAGAATATTATTATATACTTTGTTTCTCATCTATGTTGTTGTTGTTTAGTTGCTAAGATGTATCTTACTCTGTGACCCCATGGATTGTAGCCCACTAGGCTCCTCTGTCCACAGGATGTTCTGCGCAAGAATGCTGGAGTAGGTTGCCATTTCCTTTTCCTCGCCAGGGGTTCTTCCCATCTCAGAGATCGAACCTGCATCTCCTACATTGGTGGGCAGATTATTTACCATTGTACCACCCAGTAAGCCCCTTCTCATCTATGGGAGGCAGAATTCTTTGCTGGCCCCCAAAATTCTTTACCTCACATTGCACTTGCCCAGTATAATGCCAAGGACTGTGAAGGTAATGGATTTCACTCCTGTCTCTGATGTCTAGACCCCAATTTACAGGGTTCATATGATTAGGTCAAGCCCATACAATTAAATTGTGGTGTTATAGAAGACTCTTGAGAGTCACCTGGACTGCAAGGAGATCAAACCAGTAAATCCTAAAGGAAATCAACCCTGAATATTCATTGGAAGAACTGACGCTGATGCTCCATCACTTTGGCCACCTCATGTGAAGAGCTGACTCATTGGAAAAGACCCTTACACTGGGAAAGATTGAGGGCAGGAGGAGAAGGGGATGACAGGGGATGAGATGATTGCATGGCACCATTGACTAAATGGACATGAGTTTGAGCAAACTCTGGGAGATAGTGAAGGACAGGGAAGCCTGGTGTGCTGCAGTCCATAGAGTTGCAAAGAGTCGGACACGATTGAGTGACTGAACAATAACAACAATATACAGTCTTCCCTGGGAGTGGCCGAGAGCCAAGTATGGCCACCAGCTCACCTCCAGCAGGAAGGAGACTCCAGTTCTACAACCTCAAGAACTTCATTCTGTCAACAGAGTGCTTAGACAGATCCTCAGCTCCGGGTGAGTGTGCAGCTTGCTGAGGCCTTGATTTTGACCTTGTGAGACACTGAGCAGAAAGCTCAGTGCAATAATACAAAAGGACCTGACAGTTTGAAATAAATATTTTGGTAAATGTTTCTTGTAGAAAATAAATAATGTTTTCATGTTGGAAAACAATGAAACATACTGAAATCTTTTAAGCCAAATACGTTTCTCACTGAAATAATAATACGGAAAATGAGACTGTATTTAATCACTTTCATAAACATGGCAGACTAGAGTTGTAAGGTTGATAGCACTAACAATGCGCTGGGTCTATATAATCAGGGAGGAATGAAGATGGAGCAGCAGAAAGGCAGCTGGGAAATGACGCTGGGGCAGTGAGAGGCATGCTGATAGAGAAGAGGCCATCGGCTTGGTTCTCCGTGAAGGTAGCCAGTACATATAGGATGCATTTAACTCAGTGGCCACCCTAAAGAAGTCTGATGATTCCCTTAATCTGGAATAATCCACGGTTACTGTGGCAGAAACGTCTTCTCATGAGGAAACCCGTATGACATAACTGCTCAAAAACAGTATCACTCTAGCTTCACCTCCCCCTTGGAGACGTCCCAGTCTCCAGGGCCACCCCTAAAATTGCCTTGGGGATGGTCACTTTTAACTCTTCTACTCTAACACAGAGTGGGCACAAATCCTTCTCTCAACTATCCATGGTATGTTTTATTCTAGTCTGGCATATTTAGTAAAACTTTATGAAGGGAAGTACAGTGGTAACAGATGTAAAATATGACTTACAACTGGTTATTTTGATGAATGCTTTCAGAGACCATCAGCTCCATCTGTCCTTATAAAGGCTCCTCTGTGACTGTTCTCACTCTCAACTGGTCTTTACATTATTGAAGGCATCTCTGTTTCTCAGTAATTAACCATGCACCTGATACACACAGACTTCTCTTGATTCGGGTTCTGCCCAAAGTAGAGCATGAGAAAAAGATTTGAGGGCAAGTATTTCATCTGAGAGGTGATTCCAGGGACATGGGTAAAGGATTGGAGATAAGACAGGTAGGAAAATAACACAACAAAATAGTGTGTTATCAAGTTAGTTGCCAGTGTGAGCAATGGGAACTCATTTCTGCTCAGAGATTTGGGATACAGTGTAGAATTCATCCCAGAGTTGCCTTGATCAAGGGGAAAAGAAGGGCTACAGACATCTGTCATTTGCTAAAAATTGTTTATTGAGACATTTACCATTCAGCACTTCTAGCTCACCTTGTGTGGGAGCTGGCTACACTCTCCTGGTCAGAAAAACCGAACCCAAACCAAAACAAGTGAACAAACAAAAACCCAACGGCAACCTAAAAAATCCTGTAATTCTTGATAGAGAATCACAGATTGCAAGATTTCTCAGTTAACAGCCTTTCCTATGGAAACCAAGTGCCACAGGGCACCAATAATGTTAGACTTCTCAGTTTTGAGGTCCAGAGACAGTCAGTGAACACACTTTTACTGATCTCTGTCTGCATACCAGGCACCTTTTCCAAGTGGCTCATCCTCACTCTTAATCTACAAACTCACAAAAGCAATAATATAGTCCAGAAGATACAATTGTTGAGTCACTAAGTTGTGTCTGACTCTTTTGCAACCCCATGGACTGTAGCCTGCCAGGCTCCTCTGTCCATGGAATTTCCCAGGCAAGAATACTAATGTGAAAGTATTAGTTGCTCAGTCATATCTGACTCTTTGTGAACCCAAGGACTAGCCCGCCAGGCTCCTCTATCCATGGAATTCACCAGGCAAGAATACTGGAGTGGGTAGCCATTCCTTTCTCCAGGTGTCTTCTTGACTCAGGGATTGAACCCAGGTCTCCTGCACTGAAGCCAGATTCTTTATTGTCTGAACTACCAGGGACACCCACAATACTAGAGATGGTTGCTATTTCCTTCTCCAGGGGATCTTCCCAACCCAGGGTTCAAACCTGCCTCTCCTACATTGTCAGGAGGATTCTATACTGCTGAGCCATTACCACAGAGGCTTTTGTGGATTTCTGGTACAATAATGGAAATTCCCACATCTCCTTTTCCCTGTTCCACTGCCCCCAGAAATGCTGACATCTGTGCTTTGGCTGTTCCTTCCTTGGCTGAGGTTCAGATCAGTGTTGTCGTTCTCTGAGTACTAGACTCATTGTGCGTCTTACTAGTTTGGACACAGGCAGCTCAAATATTGTCAGATATTTTTGTTATGCTAGGATCCATGGTTTGTTTCTTGTTCCTTACACTCTAAACAAATCATGTCTAATTCAGAGAGAAATGTAACCCACATGATTCTCATTAGTATATAAATAATCTGATGTCCTTTGATGTTTGGAAAAATTGTCTTTATAATCTTTTTGTTGAAAGCATAAAGGCATTTTTCTTACAGTATAACCTCTCAAGAAAAAAAAATATATAGATCATTTTGAATTCCTGTAGTTTTCATTCATGTGTCATGGGTCCATCCGTTCCTCCACCTGCTGCTGCTAAGTCACTTCAGTCATGTCCAAAAAGTCACTTCAGTTGTGTCCGACTTTGTGCGACCCCATAGACGGCAGCCCACCAGGCTCCCCCGTCCCTGGGATTCTCCAGGCAAGAACACTGGAGTGGGTTGCCATTTCCTTCTCCAATGCATGAAAGTGAAAAGTGAAAGTGAAGTCGCTCAGTCGTTGTCAGTCGTGTCCAACTCTTAGCCACCCCATGGACTGCAGCCCACCAGGCTCCTCCATTCATGGGATTTTCCAGGCAAGAGTACTGGAGTGGGGTGCCATTGCCTTCTCCGATTCCTCCACCTACTCACCCCCAGTTAACCCAATTTACTTACCATCTAAGCTGTCTTCACATTATACTGGTTCCTAAAAACACAATGTAAAATGAGACACGGAATAAGAACTCCGGTTATAATCTGGAACAGAAAAAGTGTAAATCATTTGACACTTAACTGAGATTCAAGAATGGTCTAGACGCAATGTTAGGTTCTGGGAACAACAACAACAAAAACTAATTAAATTTTATCCCTGACCCCAGATGCTCACTATCTGGACACAGAACAAGTGTATTCATAGCTGACTGGGGCACGAGTCAAACTGAAAATTCTTTACCGTAAGTAGAAATAAAATGCCATGGGAACACAGAAGAAGGGTGAGAAATTCAGTCTAGGGGAATTTGGGTGGGCTTTAAAGAGGAGACGGTGAGCTTTGGGTGAGGCTTTTTATTTCATTATTTTCACACATATGAAATCACTGGGGAATGTAGATTAGTCTGTTCACACTCATGACTTCCAAATCTTAATTAAATCTTTAGAAAGTGTTAGTTGTTTAGTCATGTCGGACTTTTGTGACCCCACGGACTGTAGCCCACCAGGCTCCTCTGTCCCTGGGATTCTCCAGGCAAGAATACTGGAATGGGTTGCCATGCCCTCCTCCAGGGGATCTTCCCAAGCCAGGGATCAAACCCAGCTCTCCTGCACTGCAGGAGCTGCCATTTGAGCCTCCAGAAGTACTTGATAAAGTTGCGACTCCGCTAGAGATGTTTGCTGCACCCATTTCGTTAAGTGGTCATGCCAAACCTATTTTCAAACACTGTTTAATTGAACTGCCCACACTCTTACAAATATGCTTCCTTCCACTTCCTCTGTGAAACAGAGACCATTAACTGGCTGTGCCTCCTACAGCATTTCATTCTCTCCTAGTCTCTTCAGAGAGACATTTCTCCTCCCATTAAAAGTAAACCTCCTCTCCCTCCCAACACTCAGTCATGCTCTCAGCCACCCCAGAACACTTGTTTCATCTAAGGACCTTTCTGTTCCTCCTTTCAGCCTCAGTTCCTGGAAAGGCTCATCTTCCTTAGTCTGCGTGTACACTCACACACCTGTCATCCTAAAAAAGAATCCTAAAAGCCACTCCTGTCCCTTTAGTTCCCTCCCTAGCTCCTTTCGTTCTCAGCCTTCTTTTTGAAAATCTAATCTAAACCCATGGGTTTTGCAGGTGGCTCAGTGGTAAAGAATCAGTCTGCCAAGCAGGAGACCTGGGTTCAGTCCCTGGGTTGAGAAGATCGCCTGGAGAAGGAAATGGCAACCCACTCTAGTATTCTTGCTTGGGAAATCCCATGGACAGAGGAGTTGGGAGGGCTAAAGTCAATGGAGTCACCAAAGAGTCAGACATGACTTAGTGACCCAATGACAACGACAGTCTAAACCAAGTTTCTCAAACTTTTAACGTCCATGAGTCACTTGAGTATCTTATTAAAATGAAGATTCTAATTCAGTAGTGGGATGGGGTCTGAGATTCTGCATTTCTAAAAAGCTTCTAACATATAACACTAGCCTAGAAGTAATTCTACTGTAAATAGGAAGAGTCTGAACTCTAATTATCCTTTTGTCCTTACCTTTCATTTATTCATAACCCTCTTGCTGCCTGGTGTCTTACCCCTTACACCTCTAATTCTGGCCTAACAAAAATCACCAGTGGCCCCCTGTATGCCAAATTCAGTGGGCACTTTTCAATAATAATGCCCCCACCATCTATGGTGAGTTAGGCATCTTCAGTTATTGATGCAATCCACTCACCTGACTTCTATAACTCCATTCCCTTGTGACGATTTTTCTCTAGTTTATCCAGATGTAATTTCTCATCTCCTTTTTGAATTATTGTCGTTTATCTGCTCCTTAAAAATTTTATGCTTGATCAAGTGTTTAAGTGAGATCTATTTCACTACATATGCTTTTCAAATAATCTTGTCTAACAATTTTAATTTCTGCCTAAATAATCTAGAGTCCAATATCATCCATGTTGGTCCTGCTTGAGCTCAGACTCATTATATTCCACTGCCAAGCCTGAATCACTAGCATCTCTAATTCAACATGTAAAATTGAACTCATTATCCACTCCCCTAAACCTGTGTTCCTTATTTTGGATATTTGCACCATCTTCTCTCTAATTAGCCAAGACAAAAATCTGGAGTGACCTTGACCCTTCCCACCTTTCATCTAATCATGGAATTATTTGAAATTTTTCCCCTTAAATCCTCTCCAAATTTAGCTTATCCAGTCCATTCATGTTATGCTGCTGTATATATCAGGTCCTCATTCTAACAGATTGTATCATTTGTCCTCAATGATCCAAACTTTTGCAGTTTTACCTCCTTCCAACGCGTTCACTAATTGCAGCAAGTACAGTCCTTCTACAGTGTACAAAGAACAAAGCTCAGACACCATCTTCTATAAAATGTATTGTGTAAATTGAGGGATGCCTGTGTGTTTCCTTAAATTTTAAAAACATGTACATATAAATTTACTATTGAGTAGTAGTACTCTTGCCTGGAAAATCCCATGGGTGGAGGAGCCTGGTGGGCTGCAGTCCATGGGGTCGCTACGAGTCGGACATGACTAAGCGACTTCACTTTCACTTTTCACTTTCATGCATTGGAGGAGGAAATGGCAGCCCACTCCAGTGTTCTTGCCTGGAGAATCCCAGGGACGGGGGAGCCTGGTGGGCTGCCGTCTATGGGGTCGCACAGAGTCGGACACGACTGAAGCGACTTAGCAGCAGCAGCAGCAGCAGCAGCAGCAGCAGTAGTTACTTGTTTTCCTTATACATTATTATTATACTCTATACAGAACATAACCTTCAGCACATTGTCCCAGTATTCTTGTTGCAGTTTAAACAAACATTAATTTTATTAATATAAACTTCCTTGTACTGCCCATTAACATAACTTGCTTATTTTTCTACTGATTGTAAATTTCTTTATGCTTTAATCACCTGTACCCTTAATACCTTCTTAATGCTTCATTTGGATGCTAAGTAGCTGTTCACTGTGTTTGTTAAAAATATTTCACATTCTGCTCATTAAGCCTATAAAATGATTTCCTAAAGGGAGTGCTATGTAATTACAATCCAAAAATTCATTATGAATATTTTTGTTATACCTTTCTCCTAATGAAAACATTCCAGTTAATTTAGAGCCTTAATAATTTTCTTCTCTAAACTTTTCTATCACTGTTTTGATGTTTAGACACTGTGTAAAAGTGCACACAGTATTCTTATTTTCTTTTAAGTCCATTTTTAACTTACAATGTTTTAGCACCTTTTTGCTGTCAATTCTGATTCCTTATAGCATACATAGGAAGCATACATTTATTTTCAAATTTAACTTATATAAGAGGAACTTAGGTAAGGTAGTCCTAGTTTTGTGGCAAAAATAGCTGATAATGGTACCCACCTTTATGCCCTTTTCCCTTTATATCAAACTCAGATATTCAAAACGCATCCTATTATTCCACAACAAGTTCCCAGAATTTATTGTCAATTGTCATATAATAATTCAGCATTTAACAATTGACAGAACATCCTAAAGCAGAGAAAATAAAGGCAAAAACAAACAAATGGGACCTAATTAAACTTAAACGTTTAAGTTAATTAAACTTGCTTGCACAACATAGCAAACCATCAACAAAACAAAAAGACAACCTACTGAATGGGAGAAAATATTTGCAAATGTTTTGACCTGTGAGGGGTTAATATCCAACATATATAAACAGCTTGTGCAACTCAACATCAAAAAACAAATGAGCATCCCAATTTAAAAAGGCAGAACTGAATAGATATTCTTCCAAACAGGAAAGGCAAATGACCAACAGGCACATGAAAACATGGTCAACACTGTTAACCGTCAGGGAAGTGCAAACCGAAACCACAATGAGGTACCACCTCACACCTGTCAGAATGGCTATCATCAAAAAGAACACACATAATAAGCGTTGGCCAGCATGTGGAGAAAAGAGAAGCCTTCTACACTTGGTGGGAATGTAAATTGGTACAGTGGAGGCTTCTCAGAAAACTAAAATTACAACTACCATCTGGCCTAGCAATTCCGCCCCTGGGTATATATCCAAAAAGAAAAAAACCCACTAATTTGAAAAGATACATGCAACCCAATGTTCATGGTATTATTTATAATTCTCAAGGCATGGAAACAACCTAAGTGTCCATCAACAAATGAATGGATAGAGAAGATGGGTGATATATATGCACACACACACACATACACAATGGAATGTTGTTGCTGTTTAGTTGCTAAGTCATGTCTGACTCTTTTAATTGCTAAGACACATCTGACCCCATGGATTGTAGGCCACCAGGCTCCTCTGTCCATGGGATTTCCCAGGCAAGAATACTGGAGTGAGTTGCCATTTCCTTCTCCAGGGGATCTTCTCAAACCCAGGGATTGAACCCACATCTCCTGCATTGGCAGGTAGATTCTTTACCACTTCGCCACCTGGGAAGCCCATACAATGGAGTACTACTCAGTTATAAAAAAGAAGGGAATTTTGCCATTTGCAGCAACATGGATAGACATAGGGCAATATGCTAAGTACAGTAAGTCAGAGAAAGACAAATATTGTATACTATCACTCACATGTAGAATCTAAAAAATACAGCAAACTAGTGAATAAAATAAAAAAGAAGCAGACTCACAGATATAGAGAAAAAACTACTTGTTACCACTGTGGAGAGGAAAAGGGGGAGGGGCAATAGTAGGGTTAAAAAAAAGGCTATTATGGGATTGTATTAAATCATGTGTGTAAAACTTTTGCAAATATAGAATACTATAGAATTTAAAGAATGTATTCAATAAAAAAAAGAACACAAGATATAAAAAAAGATAATTATTGACAGGACATAACAATCACAGTAGAGATGTGGGACTCAGACCCATTGCTTTGATCTAACGTTCTAATGCAGCTAAGCTTTCTTATCATATCCAAGATTGAAAGATTTTCAAAGATTGAGACTTTAGTTCACTTGGTAATTTTTTTCATAGAACCCATACTTCCATATATCCCTAATTTTAAAACTTGTAAAATATGTAAAATGAGGAGTTGCACAAATATGTTACTTTCAATTTTATTTAAATCAAATAAAGCTGCCATTGATGTGCAGAAATTGCCATAGAAACTACATGAGTTTAATTCATATAAAAATTGAAAGACAAAATCCTATTACCTAATTGTCTTATCCTGAATAATTAAATGCAAAGGATATACATGTTAAATGGCCACAGTGCATATAATGGAGTCATAAAACATTTTGTACTGCTTTATTATAAATAATTGGAAATATTTCATTTTTTAAACTCAGATAACAAAACAGTAAATATCATGCTTTTCCCCATTATTTCCTTTTATTTTTGTATTATAAGATGGAAAATGTATTACTTTTCAAAAGAATAGTAAGTAAAAAAATCTCTAGGAACACACAAAAACAAAACACTCACTTTCATTCACTTAAATGAAAACATCAAGGAGGTTTTCAGAGGAAGCAGCTAAACAGTGTTATGAAAGAGTTGACAAGAATAGAAAAACTGTGGAATACCTGCAAACATAAATTTTAAGGCAGAACAGGTTTGTATACACATGTAAAAGTATAAACATTTGATGGTAAACTTTGAAAAAATAACTTCTGAAAAATGTGAGTAGCCTTATTCTCTCAAATGGAGGAAACCCACAAAGGCACAAGGGATCAAATCACCAGGCCTAAAACTGGTCTTAGTGCCCGATAAAAACTTTTACTTTTTTTAAGAAAGGAAACTCAAAGTGGATTTCAATTTTTGTATATCAGAGTATACCTCATGTTTTGATAAAAACTGTTCACGCTTGTAACCTTGAGCACTTAGAGGCAGAAAGCACTTCTTGACAAAATACTGTAGTAACTTCACATTGCCACAAATATCTGTGTCCAAAATTGACTTAAAATCAGTTAAGCCATAGAAATATTTTCATTGTGATTTATAGTAGCTAGTAATTAGAATTTTTTTAGTTAAGTGACTAGGATTAATTTTCTCTTTTGTTCTTGTGTTTTCTTTAACATATAAAGTTTGCCAATTTTTTTCCTGTAATGGTAATGTCTTAAAATCAGAAATTGCCTAAGAAAGAAAACAGAGCCCAAGGTAGAAAAATATGAAAAAATAGTATATTTCATAAAGTGGTATAGTAGTTTTTTGAAAATGTGCTTATTTGTATCAATTGAGGGCAATGTTGCATATTCCAGAATAAACAGCTATTAGGTTTACTGTATATATAAACATGCTATGTACAATGATATTTATAATTCTTCTTTCATTTTTCATAGACTTCAAAGTGTATCTTTTATAGAAACTGGAACAGAGTGAATCTGGAAAGCAAGTTTCAGTTAATTAGTAAAAATTAAATTAGCATGAAATAACAGGGGGAAGAATTGAAGATAATTATTTTAAAAATAATAAAGTTACACTTAAGTGGACACATGCAAGAAGATACTGTAAAATGACCTGTTCCAGTTTACTTGGTTTTATTTCAACTTATTACACTCTAAAATACTGCTTTCATGTATAATATCAAAGGAAATATTAAATGCATGTATATTATTTTAAGGGCTTGATGATATATTTCACATTCTTTAAACTTTACTCAGGCTATAAATATATTTATATATCAGTCAGTTTTTAAAATAAATGAAAACTGTAGCATGGGGGGAAGGATAAATTTTCATCTCATATGTCCAATAGTTGATTATGTCCATTTTTTCTGAAAACTGTATCAAAAAATCAAAGAATAACAGAGTGTGTTTCTAATTCATACTGCTATTCTTCATGCACTGCAATTCTTTATAGTTTATCAAAATGGAATTTACATTTGAAGATGGGTTAACTGAAATCAACTAGCAAGTATGACTTAGGAATTAGACTTCTGAAATCCATTTCACTAACTCAGAGGGCAATGCTGTTCTTCCTGAACTTTTATTAAAATTGTGCAACAGTACAAACTTATTAGGTTTGCATAGAAATAACACCATTTCACTGGTGTAATATATCTTTTTCAAAGGATTATGGCAAGCCAGTTTTTATTCTTCATGTATACTTTTTGTTGTTGTTCATTTTCTTCTTCCCCTCTCTTTTTTCTTTTTCTTTTTTTTTTTTTTTGGTTTTACATGAAATAAACCATATTTATCATCTGGCTACCACAGTTCCAAAATAAAATCCAGTAGTAGTTTGAAGCACAGTGAGCTTAACAGTTTCTTCCCTTTTAAAAGCATGACAGTGAATGACAGTCTATAGTTAAGCCGTATGAACACAATCATCCCAAGCAGAGACTTTGTGAACTCAGAAGGTTCCAAATTCACAGTCAAGGACCTTGGTGACTTCACATAACTGCTACTTGTTGCTAGAAGGGAGACCATATTGTTTGTGTCAGAAATTTTCAAGCAGTTTCTCATCTGGTGGCTTCTCCAGATTTCTTGGTGGCTTTTATAATTGCTCTTGACTGATATGCCTTCAAAAGTCCAAAGGTCGAATCATCATCGTTGTGGAACGTAAGGAGTAACTGGGCCCTTTGAAATAATGCCATTTTATTCCATTCAGTTTTCCATGGTTCTGCCCCACCGTATAAAACATTCCATTTAGATTGGATGGGCCACAGGCATCAAACCACCAGCCTGAAAAATTAGTTAATAATGAAAGAGAAGGAGAAGAAACAATTACATAAGTAAATTGAATATTTGGAAATTCATGCCACTTACTGAAGGGAAACATTCATACTTATGATTATTTGCAAATCAGAGGTATTCAAAAAATATCTTCCTGGTAGTGAAATTGTTTTAAATAGCATCCAACAGACAGTGTACAATCAGAAAGAGGAATGCTCTCATGAAAATCAGCTTTCAGTGTCACTCCATTGGGACTCATTTCCCAATGTAATGATGGGAAACATTTGGGTTTCAAGATACGATCTAGTCAGGCCTGGATTTGTACAAAGGGTAAGTAAAATGAAACCCTTCAGAGGCATTCCACCTGAAGCCTGTTATTGGAAATAGAACAATTAATTATTAGCAATGAAGTTCAGAAGCTTGGACAGCTAACATCTAAACAGAAAGAAATGTCCTCCATGTAGTTCATAATTTTGCCTACTGGCCCTTAGCTGCTTCTGAAATTAACTGGATACCAGAACATAACTATGAATTTGGATGGCTATACCCTCTCTGCAGTTTATAGCAATATGGGAAGCATTCACTGAGAGTAACCACATAGTTCCTATATAGCAGCATGTTTTCCTGTGATTGTCAAAGTTCTTTCTAAACTTAGTAAAAAGAAAAATGATGAGTAACATATAGATCCTGTGCTCACATAGCTCTCTGCAAGGATAACTCAGTACTTCATTTTTTAAAATGAATTAAGTTCTTAGCTTTTAGATAAAACATAGTACTTTTCCCCCTCTCTTCTGAAGTAATACTACTAAAATCTTTAGGGAGAGATTTATGCCAGAGACATTCTGGCATATTTGTATTTGGATACAGTTGACCTCCCTTTGATTACAGAGTTATACCTAAGGGACTAATAGCTAAAGAAAGAGAAAGCTGTACAGCTGATGTTTAACTGTAACATGAGCATCATCTTGCAGAAACTTTAGAAAAAGTTAAATGGAGAAAAACTAGTTCTCATTTTTCAATTTTGGAGCGTGAATACAGCTGGGTTGTATTTATAAAGTCATACTAGAGGCCTAACAAGCTATATTAATCACTAACTCATACTAGGAAAAAGTAAGGTATGTCAATGAATTTGGAAAGACACTGTATTTAATGTTTTAGCAACTGTATGCAAACAACATAGAGGTTAATATAGTCAAAACACGGGGGACAAGAAAGTTCTTATTTGGCAAGGAAGGAGGAAACTGTAAAATTCCACCTTTTTCTTCTTAAGATTAATTCCTTTAAATTTTTTTGGTAAGTACAACCAGTAAAAATATGCTATTTATATTTAAAAAAAGGCATTCTGATATTAGGGAATTTATTTACCCATAAGACTCTTAAAGGACAGAATGAAACTCAACTTGATTGCTTCAGTATTTTAACTTTCTCCTCCTTTTCTATGACCTTCTTGAGGCACTCTTCCATCATGTTAACGAGCCTTTCTTAGTCTTTCAAATATCCACCATGGTCTCTAAAGCAAGCGCAGTTACTCTGTTGTTGAGGACTACTACAAATCATAGAAGGATCCTCCAAGTTACATGAAGATACTCAGAGCAGAAGTGTGTGGATTTGTTTGGTTTATAGAAAGTCATAAGAGTTCTGAAGAGTGTGGGAAGGCAGACGTCTGTTGGAATATAGCCTGACAATGAAGGGCACAGGCTGAAGAATACATTCATTGGGAAACTACAGTGAACTTTGGAAAGAAACAAGAAAAAGTAGGGACACATGAGGGGATAGGATAAACTGATCTTATGTATCCTTCCTAACGAGTAAAGTGGGACAATGTTCCGGGTAAGAAGAAAGGCATTTTGGAGACACTGAAAGGAGACCAGTATGGATAGGTCAAAGTTAACAAGAGCAAAAGTAGCCTGAAGCTGAGAGGATCTGAAGATCAAAGCACATAGTCTTTTATTCATTATCCCTGGTTGCTCAGTGGTAAAGAATCAGCCTGCAATGCACGAGATATGGGTTTGACGCCTGGTTAGGGAAGATCCTCTGGAGAAGGAAATGGCAACCTACTCCAGTATTCTTGCCTAGGAAATCCCCTGGACAGAGGAGTCTGGCAGGCTACAGTCCATGGGGTAGCAAAAGAGTCAGACATGCCTTAGCAATTAAATAACAGCAACAACGAATGAAAATGCGTGGTTTATATTCCATATTCTTAGTGCCACACCTAACAGAGTTTGCTTAGCAGATGACTGGTAAGGGCCTACAGATTTATTGACAGATTGTTTTTTCTTTTAAAGCCTCTATGGTCTGAATTAGTCCAGTTTATTTTTTTTTAAAGCTATATTTGATAGATACCTGTATATATAACATCCGAGTTTATTGTATTCATTTTTTCTTTCTTTATTCATTCAATTTATAATCCTCATGAAGTGTTGTCATACAACACTCAACAAGACAGATGTGGTCCTTACTCTTACGGAGCTTACTTCTAATGTGACAAACAGCCAAAAAAAAAAAAAAAGTAGCAAATAAATAAAATAGCTACAAATCATTAGGAAATGATGATGGCAAAAGGAAGAAGAAGAAGATGAGGAGAGGAGGAAACAGAGAAGAGGAAGGGGGGGTTAGAATCAGGGGGCTATGAAGGAGAATAATAGGAGACCTATTTGACTTTTCATGTTCGTGGAAGAAGTTGATATTTAATGAAACTTGACAGATGAGAAGACTGCAAAGTGAAGATGGCGAAAGGGTCTACTAAGCAATGCAGAGCACATGCCAGTGCCGTGAAGCTGAGACTCTGGCGGGTAGGGACTAAAAGAACATGAGTGTGGTTGGTGGTATCCAGTGGCCAAGGGAAACACTTGCAGGAAACGAAGGTGGAAAAACGGCAGTCTTGGTGGAAATGCAAACAATGTGGAAAGTCCTATATATCCAGTCTACGTGTCTATCATCAGGTGAACAAGTGGAACATTCTCTAGGAATGGGAAGCAATATTTTACCAGGAGAACCAGATCTGCCAGGTTGAATGTTTAATTAAATATTATTTACAGCCCTTGTTCTCTAACTGTGGTCTACCAAAGCCACCCTGAGCACATGTGGCAGCATGATGAAGGGGAGGAAATTGAACCTAGAATCAGTTCAACAAACACTAACCAATGGACAGATACAGGGTCAGAGTTGAGGAAAACAAAATTCCTGACTTCAAGGAATATACAATTTTGTGTAAGAGAGAAACAAACTGTTAAATGAGAAGATAGCTGTTTAACAGAGATGAAGAAAATCTTGGGAACAGAGGCAGAATATCCTGTTCGTGGGTCTGTAAGGTTCACTCATCACTTGATCTGGATCCTGAAGGATGGGTGGGAGTTCACAGGATGGAAAGAGATTATCTAAAGACAGTACGTACTCTGGCAGGGCAGGAGAGAGTGCCTGCCAGCAGCTTGGCTTGGCTGCAGTGCCAGTGGGTAAGGGGTTGGAGAACAAAGGGCTAGCAAAACAAACAGGAACAAGAACATGGAGGTTTTTATTGTATGTTTAAAAATGCTCTTGTGGGCAATGGGGAGCCTAGAGCACCAGAGCAGAAATTAGAAGACCCTGACTTTGATGCTGACTTCACCAGTTAATAGCTAAGGGATCTTACCCAATAGTTTATGTAACATTCGACATTTGAACAGTTAATATGTATCAGGACTCTGCTAAAATATTTATATGCATTTTCTCAGTTTATTCCCCACACAACCCTATGTGGTGTGGCAAGTACTAAAATGAAGACCCTGATGCTCAGACAATTCAAGGAACTTTTCCAATGTCACATAGTGACTTACCTCCTCCTTCCTAAGATGTGGATCATAAATATCTAATCAATCATTTTCACAGCACAGGTGCAGAGATCATATAAGATGGCACACTATTAAAGCCTCTAAAAGCCTATCTAAATGTACTTTTGTAAGTTATCTAGGAAGCAGGCATAAACTTTAGAGCAGGAATAAAAAGAATCAGATCTTATGGGATCATCGCAATCATTTAATAATGAAGACCAAGTCATCAGTGCCAACATATTTACTTATTTGCTTGGTAGGGTTAATTAGAGAAATATGAAAATAATTTGGATTCAAATGAGTACAGTTGTTCAGTGTTCGTGTTGTAAAGACATGGCACTTAAATACCTAATATGGGTTTTATGGGCTTACCTAGGGTTTAGGAGGTAAAGAATCTGCATGTAATAGAGAGGCAGATATACAGGATAGACTTGTGGACACAGTGGGGGAAGGAGAACGTGGGACAAATTGAGAGAATAGCTTGGAAACATATACATTACCATATGTAAAATAGATAGCAAGTGGGAATTTGCTCTGTGATAAAGGGAGCTCAACCCAGTGCTCTGGGACAACCTAGAGCGGTAGGGTGGGGTGGGATGGAGCGGGAGACAGAAGCGGGGTTCAGGAAGGAGGGGACATTTGTATACCTATGGCTGATTCATGTTGATGTATGGCAGAAACCAACACAATACTGTAAAGCAATTATCCTCTAATAAAACAACAGAGATGGCAAAAAATAAAATGAAAGGGCAATTATTACTCATGACAAGTTCAGTTGTAGTGTCAGTGTTCTTCCCAGGGATGGGAGAGCCTGGTGGGCTGCCGTCTGTGTGGTCACACAGAGTCGGACACGACTGAAGCGACTTAGCAGCAGCAGCAGTCCTTTATAAAATACTCTGAACTTCAAGTTCACAAAACTAGTTATCTGTATGCAAGTAAGTATTTTCTGTTTTTTTCTGATAAGGAACAACAAGGAATTTCTTTGTATCAAATATTTAAGTTGGTCCACTTTCTACCTCTATTTGAAGAAATGAAGCATGACCTGAAAAGAAGTGGCTTTAAAGCATATTCACAGAAAGCAGGCAAAAAGTACAGCAAGCTCCTGGTTACTCCTGGTTAATCTCCTTTGGCATTCATAGATAACCATATGAACTCATGGGTCCTGAGAACAATGTAAGTTTGTGTAGATTGAAGGTATCCTTGTGAACAGATAAAGGAGTATGCCTGGGTTTGCATTTCCTCTCCGATTAGATATCAAATAGCTGAATTAAATATCTTCTAAAATTCTGGAGCGATATCAGCTTTGTACTTTGTTCTATAAGTGCCTGGGGATAGATGAGCAATATGTTAAAGAAGTTAATTAGAAGAAGCACTTTAAGCTTTAAAGAACTTAGCAATGAAAGCAAAGGATGGAAGGGAGCGGCAGCTTCCATCTGCTGTTGGGACAACTGATAAAATGTCTTAAATGCTTTAAGATTGGCAATTGCTGAGATGAACTTTGCCAAGCATTTTTCTTCATAACCTGTAACCTTATGTATATTTTAATAAGAAATCCGAGAAGCATGTTTCTAATTCATTTACACTTAACTCATTAAAATTTAGTTTTGGAATAACTGTCTTGGGCTTCCCAGGCCTTGAAAAATCATTTGAGTCTTTTATCTTTGAAGCAGAAAATTCACATTTTATCACCAATACATGAAACTTTGCCCAGAAAACAGGAACTTGATTCTAAACTTTGTACTCAGGAAGTTCAAATTTATTTGAAAGTCAAGAAACCTAACTCTCAAATTCTTCTGATCCTAAACAAAATGTCTCTCAACACTTCTTTTCTAAGGTAAAAAGTACAGCAAAATAAAAGGATCTATCTGTGGTTATGGATTTCTTTCTAATCAGCAACATGCAAAAGAACTGGCACAGAGAGTAAGAATCTTCCTCTTTTATCACTAACTACGGATAAGGCTGAAAAAAACTGACTGATGACATAGTGGTCATCGGGACCATCATGAAAATCACTTACTGATTTCATGGGTACAAATCCGGCTCCTACCCAGAACTAGCCTCAAGGAACAGCTGCAAGCTCTTGTGTGTGGAGCCGAAGGATCCTTCCAGAACTCTGCATTCCTTCTGTCATTTCATCCCATACCCCCTTCAAGTCAAGGACTTGGCTTTTTTCCCCTTTCTCTTCTTTTTGTTCCATAGATAGAAAGTTGTTTATCCTGGCTGGTAATCTTGAATTCATTTTAATCCTTTAGGTATTCTCTTACTGCCTCTTTCCTCCCTTGGACTTCATTTTACTTTTAACTAGTTAAGTGAGGAAATCCTCATGAAAATGGGCCACAAACAGTAAAACAGAGCTAAATTCTTGTCTTTGAGTGCTGTTTCTTTTAAGAATGGCAGTAGAAGGAGTGGATAAGGTAATGGCTTATCTGGAGGTCATATTCAAATCCTCTGACATTAATTCTGTGACCTTAAGCAACTTAGCTAAGTCTTCCCTATCTTAGTTCTCACCAAAGATCTCTATTTCGAATGGTTAATGGAAGTGTCCTTTAAACTATTAAGTGTGTCATTTATGATAATGCAGAAATGACTGTTATACACTAACAGTGCAATGTATATTCACTACATTACTTATTATTAGAGTAAAATATAAACAAAATTGTTTTGCTATTTTCATCAACTATTAAGATTTGGTGGCAGCCTTGTGTTATAGGCTTATCAGTTCTTATTCACTTTTTTCCAAATTTAACTTTTAAGAGACATTTTCTGATATTATTTCCAATAAATATAAACTTCCTCCCAGAGAACAGGAATATAATCCTAAATTCTGCAGTTAGAATGTTCAAATTTATTCAAAAGTTATAAACCTAACACTCAAAAGTTTTCCAATATGGAATTTAGTCTTCTGGGGTTAGGTTATTCTTAAAATTTGGCTCTAGTCTTTAATGTTCATCCCTTTGTTCCATGTGTGTGCATGCAAATTAATATACACATGTGAAGGTGAAAGTGTTGGTTGCTCAGTAGACTGTGTCTGACTCTTTGCGACCCCATAGACTGTAGCCCACCAGGCTCCTCTGTCCAGGGAATTCTCCAGGCAAGAATACTGGAGTAAGTAGCCATCAGGGAAGAACACTGCAGTAAGTAGTCATTCTTTTCTCCAAAACATCTTCCTGACCCAGGGTTTGAACCTGGGTTTCCTGCATTGTAGGCGGATCTTCACCATCTGAGCCACCAGGGAAGACATATACATACTTTGGCATTTTAAACCTAAGTTCATGAAAAAGTCACATTCATATTCACATTGATTTATTTTTATGTCTTTTCACCAAGATCATTTGTGATTTCACAATGTCCTTTCAGAATCTGATAGCCTACTCATGCATTTAACCAAAATTTATTAAGCACATCTTGTGAGACAAGCACTACGCTAGGCCCTGAAGACACAATGGTGGAGAGCATGATGTCCCTGCCTTCAAGAAATGTACCTTTTTTGTGGAACAGGCTTATGTACTAAATAAGAAATTGCTTTGAAATACAGTAATGCAATGTAGATATCTGTGGTCAATCTTAAATTATCCATATGGATCTTTTCTCTCAACATGTTTGCCTTAAAACCTAGGGAATGCCAGTTATCTGACAATGGTTATCAAAAACTCTAAGATGATTACATTTTCTCAAAGATCTTGTCACTTTAACCAGTTAGATAGCCTGTTAATTTCTTCCATTTTGTCTTCTTCAAGGTTATATAGCAGGCAAGGCAAGCATTTATCAACTCTCTACTGCTAGCATCTGGTAAGTTCGAGAGTGTACTAAGAGTTTATGTGTATGACTTTATCCCGTCTTTTAGAATTGAACTGAGAACATCCCTTGTTAGCTTTAGCAAAGTCTTGTCTGTTGACTGACATAGTTTATGCGTGGGAAAACAGATTGGAGTTTCTAACACAACAGATTCTTTCTGCAGAGGGTTAGGTCACATTTTTACATAGCTTTTATATTAGATACCAAATAAGAAAATTGTGTTGAAAGAAAAGGTGAGAAAAAGAATGTAAAACAATACCATATTTTGTTAGGGGTCATTTTCTTTTCTTTTGGTCAGTAACCTTTAGTAATTATAGTTTCTAGCAGAATTTTAGAAAAATATATTTTGAAGAATACTAATTTGGTACCAAAGCCCGTGTTTTCTTTGCATGTAAAAATCTAATGAGAAAAGGTTTTCATTTTCATAATTCGAGTCATAGTTTTTTGCATATTTATATTTAATACAATAAATCCATATAAACAAAAGCATGTGTTGACTGATATTACATTTTCATTTTGTAAATATTAAATAATAGGGAAAACATTAAGTTTATAATGAAACTGATTATTTCTTTGGGTTCATGAGGGTACAAGAAGGGCTCTCCTGTGAGACTAAGAAAATATTTCATATAATCATCTCAAATTTATCCCTCCCACTACTGAAATATATGCATTTGATGTAATATACTATATAAAGGGGGAAACTAAGGACAAAACTTACACATTTTCCTAAGGTCAGTGAATCACAGATATTTCTGGTTTATAATAAATGCACACTAACAAATCACCTCTAATGATTAATTAAGAGGTCAGTTTCATAGAAAATGTGTGTGGCAATATTGATTTTGAAATATATGGTATGGTCCCATAACAACAGTGTAATAAAACATAAAAATTATTCAGTTTCTAAATTGGACAGAAGAATTTCTGGTAAGGTAGAAATAAGTACATGTATGTCTGGAAAAGGAAGTATAAAACACTGTGGTATCTATCTCTACTGATGCAAATATGCTTTTTTAGTCAGCTATACTTCTTTTCCACTAACAATGAACTACAACCAAACTGAAAAATAATATTACTTGTTTTTCTCTACTGTAGCCACTGAGAGTACATAGAATAACAAAATCACAGAACCAGAAGAAAACGTAGGAGACAGTCTTACGTAGGCTGGCAACTATAGGAACATGTATATGTAAACTCTCTCATATAACTACCTTTATATTTTCTTGAAGGTGTCCATAACTAGACCTCCACAATCTTTTCTGGCAACTCATTCCAGCCTTTGATTCCTGGAAACTCCATCAAAAGTCACTTTTCCCTTCTTCTAATAACTATCATGTGCTATATTTTGTCCCCAGAACTTGCTATAATGTGAAATCGTGTATTTATCATTTACTTTTTGTTGATGGTCTTCTTCAAAAAGAAGAAGCTCTATTCTGTCTTGCTAATTTTTCTAATTGTAGTTGACTCTTAACAGTTACTCCTTAGAATTATGTTAAGTAAATAGAAGAAAGTTAAGATGTTAAGAAGAAGGAAGAACCAAATGTTCTACTTTCTGTCTAGCTGAAATACTTTCTATTTTTAATTAAGCCTATCTCTTGTTTTTCAGTTGTTGATAGATAGGGTAACAACAATACCACCTTCTCCAACAAAAATCCCTCCATGTACTTGAAGAAAACTATTTAGGACGGTTAAGCAGGCAATAAATCTGACTTTATCCTTAATTTCTTTTAGAGGAAAAAATGGAAAATATATAAATAAACAAGATAAAACAAAGCTTTAACTGATGATGACAGAGAACTAAGAATTATTAGTTTCAAATAGTATGAAATCTATCTGCTTAAGAGATGATTTTAAATATGTAAGAAGTCAAAATACAAACTTTTTAAAAGGAGAGGAAAAATCATTAGATGGAGAAAATGGTTCTAAGGTGAACCATGACAGAGAATATAGAGTGGTGGTGGTGTGGGGGTAGTTAAGTAGAACATAAGTTTCAGATAATACTCAAGTTACCTGGACTGTCATTGACACTCACCCTTATGTACCCCAGTTCTTAGCTATCTAAATTCCACATATTAGTTTTGCAGAGTACATCACTTTGCAAGACCTGGATTCTTTTAAAAGGATATTTGATAGGGTAGTGGTGTTTATTACAGAAACATATTTACTTAGACTATTCCAGCCCAAGCAATAAGTGGAAATTTCTTCTCTTCAATATATGTGTTTATTGATGGGTAAGAAATAGGTCCAAGAATGATTATGGATGAAAGAACATGATAAAGTTCAATCATCTGAAGCAGAAATAAAATCACAATGCTGAGTGATGTAGTTTTCTCATCATTAACCAAGAGATGCATTCTCCTCTTTGCTTTGCTCTATATTTTCATTATTATGACAGTAATATGAACATATTGGAACACTATTCTAAGTAAACATTTGAACAATTTTACTGTTGGTCTTTCATGTGTTGTATTTATTTGATAAGAAAAAAATATCTGTAAAAACAGACATGGAGAAAATGAAGTGCACATCTATATTAAAGTGGGCAAAAAAAGTACAATCAAAGTCCATTTGTCCTTGTATAAAGTTGCTGATAATTTCACTTAAAGGATCATGGAGGTAATAAAAAGAGATATTTTCTTTTAGGAAAAAAAAAGTTCAAAACCTAACCTGTGGGTAACATTTTCAAAATATTCTAAATTTTTAACAGCTAAAATTGCATATAAAAGACTTTTGAATGTGATGTCAAAATGGCATTTTTAAAGCTTTAGGAGGAGGATATGACAGAGGCAGAATCATAACAAGCTGGCTTTGGTAATGCTAAGGCCAGTCTGATGTTGAAAAGATGTTATAAGTGGAGTGGATGGAAATCCAAATAGGATGTGGTTTGGTAGTGGTAGTAATGAAGGGCCTGGGTACGGTGATGAAGTTGGAAAGATTTTTCCAAAATGTTCCCTCTATACTCTTTCATGCTTTGTTAACTAATGAGAAAAAATTCATTTCATTGGTTTCAAAATCTGAAAGTGACTTCAAGGGTTCCAAGATGGTTATTCATTCATTCACGCAACACATATTTTATTGAGTTCCTATGTGCCACAGTCTACCAAGCTAGATGTTAAGGATAAAATGATGAATATTTAATTACTTTTGTTTTCCTTATGTACAAAATGTACATTCGAGTTTCTCTCCCTGTGTCTCTCACAGAGTTGGTTTGGGATTCAAGGAAGATAATAATAATGATAGTAATACTATATTTGGAGAAGTTTAATGTTAGATTTAGAGAGTTTTTTCTCTAGTAGCATGAGTTTGTTACAGGATAAAAAACAGAGGATAAGAATAGTTAAAGGTGGGAGTGATTACTCTTCCATTAAGAGAGGGAAACAACACTGAAACTGTGAGAAGAGAGACACCGGGAAAAAGCTTCCTTTACAGTTTTGCTTGGTGCCAACTGCTTTTATGCCAGAGCCTGGAACAATTCTGAGCAACATCATTTGCCATAAGGTTTTCATTCAGTGTTTCTTAGACTTCACTCAGTCATTTATCAACTTCACGAGCAGTTTTTGCCAGGCCCATTTATAACTTTTATTAATATTTAATGAATATTTTTCTTGAAATCAATGATTTGTTAAATATTAAATATTGTGAATCCTTTTTAAAATGCAAAGTTTACATCATTCCTTTAAAGAGGAAATCAGCACCACTTTCTATAATAAAAGGGAGACATAAAATTCAGTAAAATTAAAAACATTTTAATTAATTTGAGGTAGATGCTATTGCCCTTACCAGGGTCTTGAGACGGAGGCTGAAGAGTTTTCTCCTTCTTTGCTAAGAAGAGTAATTATTAAGTGCTGAAAAAGTATAGATAAGCTAGTACTAAACTGAGAATTTCTCTTTGACACACAAGGTGAGAAAAAATTTTTTTAAAGTGAAAGAGGATAAACTCTCTTACTCAGTGACATATATTATTTAATGATATCTCCTATACCAGCTAAATTGGGCTCTAAAATCACTGCAGATGGTGACTGCAGTCATGAAATTAAAAGACGCTTGCTCCTTGCAAGAAAACTTATGACTAACCTAGATGCCACATTAAAAAGCAGAGACATTACTTTGCCAACAAAGGTCCATTACTCAAGGCTATGGTTTTTCCAGTAGTCATGTATGGATGTGAGTTGGATTATAAAGAAAGCTGAGGGCTGAAGAATTGATGCTTTTGAACTGTGGTGTTGGAGAAGACTCTTGAGAGTCCCTTGGACTGCAAGGAGATCCAACCAGTCCATCCTAAAGGAAATCAGTCCTGAATATTCACTGGAAAGACTGATGCTCAAGCTGAAACTCCAGTACTTTGGCCACCTGATGCAAAGAACTGACTCACTGGAAAAAACCCTGATGCTGGGAAAGATTAAAGGCGGGGGGAGAAGGGGATGACAGAGGATGAGATGGCTGGATGGCATAACTGAACCGACGGACATGAGTTTGAGCAAGCTTCACGAGTTAGTGATAGACAGGGAAGCCTGGCTTGCTGCAGTCCACGGGGTCGCAAAGAGCCTGACATGACCGAGTGACTGAACTGAACTGATACCAACTAAATGTCTTGCAGAGATCAATACCTTATAATGTAAAAGCACTGGTATAGCTAGTTTGAATTGCAAAACTTTAGACCTAGCTACACCTCTCTTCCCTCTTGACTCCATTTCAATAGAATGATCAATTACACAGTTGTACAGCATTTTGTAAGAAAGTTTGGGTTTTTGCTTTCTCTGTATACTGAATATTCAAATTGTTGTTCATTCCACCACAGGGATCATTATGAGTATTTAGAAAGTAGGATAAGGGGGACTTTAAGAGGTTTAAGAATTTATTCAGAACCAAGCTTAGCACACCCCCGCCATACATGCTGGGGGAAGAGGCACACTTCTAAATATGCTAACAATGTCTTGCACAAGAACATGTGGTAAATTAGTGGGCAGAGCAAAATGATCTCTAGGGACTTGCTCTTAAGTTTCCTGACCAGAAGATCATAGTCTTTTCTCACAGATAAGAAACCTCAAGCCTCAAACCAATGAAACATAACTTAAGAGAATGGCCCCGTAGGACTTACCTCCTGTTAGCATGAGGGCACATTTGCACATACAGTTGTCATTATCAGCATCTTTAGTGCTGAAATCAGCACCATGCAAGGTCAGGCTGCTCTGTTTTCCTGCTGTCCCAGTGTGACCCTTCAAATACAACCTGAAGTTAAAAAAAAAAAAAAAAGATAAGTCATTCAATAGAAAATAGAACCCAGAAGATGTTTGGCTTTTTCATAATTTTCTCCCTTCTCTGAACTTAGCCCTTCAACAAAATGTTTTATAAGACCGAAGCTCTCTGAACAAAAGAAAGACAGAGAAGTGGGTAGGAGGAAAAAAGAAGGAAGGGAGGGAGGCAAGATTCTACTTTACAGACAAGTAAAATTCTCTACCTGTGGGTAGAGACGTCAAGTGAACCTTAGGACGTATCACTATGAACAAAACTAGAGGAGGCGATGGAATTCCAGTTGAGCTATTTCAAACCCTGAAAGATGATGCTGTTAAAGTGCTGCACTCAACATGCAGCAAATCTGGAAAACTCAGCAGTGGCCGCAGGACTGGAAAAGGTCAGTTTTCATTCCAATCCCAAAGAAAGGCAATGCCAAAGAATGTTCAAACTACCACACAATTGTACTCATCTCACACACTAGCAAAGTAATACTCAAAATTCTCCAAGCCAGTCTTCAATGTACATGAACCATGAAATTCTGGATGTTCAACTTGGATTTAGAAAAGGCAGAGGAACCAGAGATCAAATTGTCATCATCTGTCGGATCTTCGAAAAAGCAACAGAGTTCCAGAAAAACAATTACTTCTGCCTTATTGACTATACGAAAGCCTTTGACTGTGTGGATCACCACAAACTGTGGAAAACTCTAAAAGAGATGGGAATCCCAGACTCTCTTACCTGCTTCCTGAGAAATCTGTATGCAGGTCAAGAAGCACCAGTTAGAACTAGACATGGAACAACAGACTGGTTCCAAATTGATAAAGGAGTACGTCAAGGCTGTATATTGTCATCACGCTTATTTAACTTATATGCAGAGTACATTATGTGAAATGCCAGGCTGGATGAAACACAAGCTGGAATCAAGATTGCTGGGAGAAATATGAATAAACTCAGATATGCAGATAACACCACCCTTATGGCAGAAACAAAGAACTAAAGAGCCTCTTGATGAAAGTGAAAGAGCAGAGTGAAAAAGTTGGCTTAAAGTTCAATATTCAGAAAACTAAAATCATGGCATCCGGTCCCATCACTTCATGGCAAATAGATGGGGAAAAAATGGAAACAGTGACAGACTTTATTGTTCTGGGCTCCAAAATCAGATGGTGACTGCAGCCATGAAATTAAAAGACACTTACTCTTTGGAAGAAAAGCTATGAACAACCTAGACAGCATATTAAAAAGCAGAGACACTACTTTGCCAAGAAAAGGTCCATCTAGTCAAAGCTATGGCTTTTCCAGTCGTCATGTATGGATGTGAGAGTTGAATTATAAAGAAAGCTGAGGGCTGAAGAATTGATGCTTTTGAACTGTGGTATTGGAGAAGACTCTTGAGAGTCCCTTGGATAGCAAGGAGATCCAACCAGTCCATCCTAAAGGAAATCAGTCCTGAATATTGATTGGAAGGACTGATGCTGAAGCTGAAACTCCAATACCTTGGCCACCTGATGCAACAAACTGACTCATTGGAAAAGACTTTGATGCTGGGAAAGATTGAAAGCAGGAGGAGAAGGGGTCGACAGAGGATGAAATGGTTGGATGGCATCACCAACTTGATGGACATGAGTTTGAGCAAGCTCCAGGAATTGGTGATGGACAGGGAAGCCTGGCTTGCTGCAGTCCATGGGGTCGCAAAGAGTCGGACATGACTGAGCAACTGAACTGAACTGAAAATTCTCTATAGCTTGTGTGCTTGATGTTTGTTTTACCGTGTATACTCAAACTTATATTGTTCTGATAATGCAAGATCTACCAAAGGAAAATGAGTTTATTTTTATTGCTGTAAGTATTAATCTCTAAACAAAATACACAGAGTGTTGCTATAGCTTATATCATTTTGTTAATATTGAATATTGATGATGTGCTAAAGGGTACTTACTCTGTGACAGGCACTTTGTTAAATGCTTTTCTGGTGTTATTTAATTTTTATAGTAAATCTGTGATTCAGGTATCAACATCCCAATTTTTCATTCTAAGCTCAAAGAGGGTTATGGCAATTGTTGACGATACAATCCAAGTTCTTATTAATCATTATGTATCCAGTAAAGAAATATTTGTTGAGCACATACTTGAAATATTTGTTGAGCACGTATCAATAATTGTTCTCAACATTTAAGATATATCAGCAAATAAAACAAATGGAATGTCACCATGCCCTGAGGGACCTACATTCTGGTGGTATACCTAAAATTAATTTCAAAACCCCAACTGTTTAACCTCAAATATGGCATTCTTCAAAACCCTGCTTTACTCTCTAGGAAGATTTCTCATATAAAATTTACATTAACCTAGATCATGGGCTCTCCAACAGTTTCCTGTACATCAAATCATCTGGTTATCTGTGAAAAAGACCTACTCACTAGACTGAGGAGTGTATGGTTTCAACTCGCACCTCAGATTACTTTTGCACACTATCCAAGAACATTTTGAAGAATATTTGTCTAGAATTCAAAAACTAGTGAAGAAAACACAGCAGGTGCCTCATGCAGTTGCCTCACAGCTGCTCATTTCCTACGGACCTGACATGCTGCTCTCATATTCATCTGGATACTTTGAACAAATGCAGACTTGCTCAGCTCCTTCACTGGCTCCTCAGGACTCAAACTAGTTAAGGCTGTCAGTGGCCTCTGTTTGATACTCAAAGTCTTCTCTGACTGAGACCGTGCCCTCTCTCTAACTCTGCCTAATATCCCTCTGTTGTCATTCATCCAAGTCATCTAGCAATACTCCCTTCAAATCCATGTGTGTTACCGCTTTGTGCCTGAGTCTCATTTATGAATCTTCTCCACCCACAGTGATTAATGAGTGATTAAATCTCTGTATGAATGAGATGCTACTAGGACTGAGACCAGCTCTGAACAAAATTTTACATTATTATTAAACAGATAATAAATATCAGTTAATATTTTGAAGATACATATGTAAATATATTTTCCATATAAATATGATGTGTTTGCACCTAAGGACATGTACTGTCCCATTATTATTTTGTAAGGGTGATACATTTTTAGCAAATAACAGTACTGTTGTATGACTGTGCCAAAATAGTTTACAAATACATTCTGCAGAGACTTTTCAGCAAGAGCGAAACATACAACTAAACCCTCCTTAAGTTTCAGTTGTTTCAATAATTAATAGAACTTGTAGCTAACAGAACATTGAAGGAAGCTTCTAATGCTGAGTTATCACATAAAAGCTTACATTTTAAAACTCTGGAGATGTCGAGCTAAAAGTCACTCATCATACAAATTGTAGAATTTCCAACTGGGAATTTGCATTTTACATTGTAGGCAGCCCATGTGGAGATGAGTTTCACCAGGGGAAAGCAAGGTGAGAGGTTAACAAGGGGAGTCCTAGGAACATGTTACCTGAGTCAATTCATCAGACCCTCAAGATATGGTCTGAAGTTTTAAACTGATCACTTTCTCAGCCTCTCAGAGGCAGACACACAACTTGAAAAACCGAGGGAGACTTATGTCTGGTCTCCATTTACAGTGAAAATAGGGCGCCTAGTCTCAGGTTCTCCTTGGAGGGAGTTTCACACAGAAAGCCAAATTATAATCAGAAAGTTGCTTGGTTGGTGAACACAGAATTGGAGTCTGGGGAGAAGGATGAATGACTTCAAAATTAAGTAGCTATGACTTTGCTGGCCTGAAATCTCCCTCTCCACTGGGAGTGGGTAAATTTAGCCCACAGGCGCTCTTGGATGAGTGATGCTAATTCCCACTCTGATTCTTGGATTCTCTATAATTTGTGATGACTTTCCTTCTTATTGGTTTAAGGTAAGTCAATACCATTTTCTCTGCAGTAGCTTTAAGCTCACTAATGGGGTAGACTTTCCAGGACATAATGATTTTTTACATTGTATTTTCTGGATAAGTGAGCACAAATGTTAAGTTGATAGTAACTGAGTGACTGGATGTACTGAACATAATTTATACTTTTATGTGTGCCTGTACTAAGTTGCTAGAGTTCAGTTCAGTTCAGTTCAGTTGCTCAGTCGTGTTCAACTCTTTGCAGCCCCATGAACCACAGCACACCAGGCCTCCCTGTCCATCACCAACTCCCGGAGTTCACCCAAACCCATGTCCATTGAGTCGGTGATGCCATCCAACCATCTCATCCTCTGCCATCCCCTTCTCCTCCTGCCCTCAATCTTTCCCAGCATCAGGGTCTTTTCCAGTGAGTCAGCTCTTCGCATCAAGTGGCCAAAGTATTGGAGTTTCAGCTTCAGCATCAGTCCTTCCAATGAATATTCAGGACTGAATATTCCTTTAGGATGGACTGGTTGGACCTCCTTGCAGTCCAAGGGACTCTCAAGAGTCTGCTCCAACACCACAGTTCAAAAGCATCAATTCTTCGGCACTCACCTTTCTTTATAGTTCAACTCTCACATCCATACATGACCACTGGAAAAACCATAGCCTTGACTAGATGGACCTTTGTTGGCAAAGTAATGCCTCTTGCTTTTTAATATTGCTTTTAAGTTGCTTCAGTAGTGTCCAACTCTTTGTGACCACATGGACTGTAGCCCACAAGGCTCCTCTCTCCATGAGATTCTCCAGGCAAGAATACGAGAGTGGGTTGCCATGCCCTCCTCCAGGGGATCTTCCAGACCAAGGGATCAAACCTGTGTCTCTTACATCTCGTGCATTGGCAGGTGGATTCTTTACTGCTAGCACCACTTGGGAAGCCCTAATACTTTCATATGAGGGTTGTAATTTAAGCCTCATCATTTGCAAGGGTTTCTTTGTGTTACCAAGGCAATGGGAATGCACAGTTAGAAATTTGGGAAACAGAGAAAAGCAAAAAGAATTACTCTTGATATTATGGTTTACATACACTTAGTCTTTTCCTTGTTTTTTTCCCTCTCCAAATAGAAAATATTATTTATATCTAATGAAGGAGACAGAGGTTCCATCTCCAGGTTGGGAAGATTTCTCGGAGGAGGGCATGGCAACTCATTCAGGTATTCTTGTCTGGAGAATCCCATTCTCAGAGGTGCCTGGTGGGCTACAGTCCATAGCGTTGCAAAATGTTGGACAGCACTGAAGTGAATAAGCATGCATGCCTACATGTAATACCTGATTATATTCTATAAACAATTCTGAGCAATGGAATAAAGTTTCTGCCCACAGGCTCATCTCAACTGTACTCGAGAAGTAACCGCTTATGTTAGTTTTGTAGCCTTTAAAGTTTCTTCTCATATAAACACAAATGAAAATAAAATAATGTTTTTAACAACACATTTTTCATATATGATTTTATGACTATATTTCCATACCACCACAGATTCTTCTTCAACATCATTTGGAAGCTATTCTATGAGTATATCATCAATTGTCACAAGTTTAAGAGTGTCTTTTTTTTTATCTCTAAACATATATGCAAGTATATATGTTAGGGTTAGAATAAATTGGAGAATAAATATCTACAATGTTGTTTTGTTATGACCTGCACCAGCACGCAGCTCATCAACAATGATGTTAGGATCTGTGGTTAAAAGGAGACATTTTTCTAGATCCACTTAATCAAGACTTGAAGGTCAGTCTTACAGTCCTGTTAGCTCCTCTTTGTATTACTGATAAAAATCTTACAACTAGTCTCAATGTCTTGAGCCCTGATCCTTCCCCTTCTCCTTAGAATCATTCTCCATGTGGCTTATGCGAAACATGCCTCTCATTGCAATTCCTCTGCTTGGGTTAAAATCCCTCAGTTGTTCTCCCAATACATGAAAGGTACAGTCCAAGTTTCTTATTGTGGTTTATAAGGACTTTGAAGATCTAGCCCTCCTCTACTTTCTCCCACACAAACCCTACACCTCCCATCTCTTGTTTCATGCACACATACACAATGCTCCAGGCTTACCAAACACTTGCTCCCTCAAAGCATCATATCCTCATTTCTCTGTCCTCTCTTCCTGGAAGGCCTAGAATTTCTACCTGCTGAACCCCTACTCATCTTTGAAGATTTATTTCAAGTATAATCTCAAAGAACACCAGATGGATACCTTTATGATGAAACTTAACTGTGCTATATTTTAGTTGCTTTTTCTTAACTTGTCTTCTCTCATAATAAATTGTAAGCTCCTTGAGGCATAGATGTGTCTGATGTATCTTACACAACTGAATCACCAGAATCTAGAATAAACAGTGTCTGATACTGAAGGAAAGCTCAATATTTACTGAATAAAGAAATTATGAATATGAACTAATGATTTGTATAATTAACTTTCAGTAGCTGAAGGTAGCAAGTAAAATAAAATCCAAATAAAAATAGCTCTAATAACTAAAATATGCCTGGCCCATATTTTCAGAAAGACAGCTTTTGCATCTTATTTAGCCAGGTACTCAAAATCCCACTTCCTTGTCAACCAACTGAATCATTTAAAAATACACACACACATATACTTCTCTTGATCTTTCCAATTCTGTTTTTGTTCTCATATTCTCAGAGTCCAAGATATGAAAACATGTCTGATATATTACACAGGTAGAATAAAGGAAGAGAACTTATGTCTCAATTCTCATTAGTTCTTATGTGTTATTGAATGTCTCATTTGTATTGTGTGCATAGCCAAATGATATCAGAGGACATTCAAAATATAAAAATGCTTATGGTAAATTCTTTAGCTAAAATTACTTCAAAAACAAAAAGCCAAACAAGGCATAAAATATCTTCTTAAGGGCCTGCCCAGTCTAGGGATCTTAAAAACAAGAAGCAGAGGCACAGGGAAGTCCCAAGATAGTGCACTGTAAATATTGGGACATACGTGGCTGCAATGATTTAAAAGTAGAAGTGAGGGTTGGCAAAATAGGGGCAGATAGTCAAAAAGTAGGAACTTCCAGTTACAAAACAAATCTTGGGGATGCAATGTATGGTATGGTGATTATAGTTAATAATACTGTATTATATACTAGCAAGTTCCTAGGAGAATATATCTTAAAAGTTTTCATCTCAAGAAAACAAAATTTAACTATGTATGGTGATGGGTGTTAACTAGCTTTATTGTGGTGATTATTTTGCAATATATACATATAGGCATATATTAAATCATTTTGCTTACACCTGAAACTAATATAATGTTATATGCCAATTATATCTCAGTAAAAAATAATAGAAGAGAGCAGTGGATTTTTCACCATACAAGTCTGAGCAGAACTTGTAATTTATATCCAGGAATATTCATCCCCTCTATGTTTATATTCTTAACATGTTGCAGAGGGCTGCTTACATGCTTCTAAGCAAGAGTTGTTCTCTTGCACTGGGAAATAGAGATAGTATTTCTTAAATATAATTTTTTCAACACTCTTTTAAGATATTTACAAATGAGGACAAGTGTGCTTCTGCAGAATCCCACAAGGATTCTGGGAGTAATGGCATAATCAAGGATAGGTCTCTTCACAGTTAAAGGGCTCATTCGTTCTTAGCAGCTATTTAGCTAGCACAGAATAGCAATTATTAACCCAAAGCTAACAATCATAGTTGGTTATTTGATAGGGCCAGACTAAGTGCTGGCCATTCACTAATGCCAAGTATTTTTTCTAGTTAGATAAGAAAACTTATTTGAATTGAGCCTTAAACAAAATATTTATGTGGTTCTTTTTATTAGAGGTTCTGGTTAATTTCTAAAAGCTTTATGTATAATTAACTATCCATGACTTTCTCTTTTCTACTTATGGAATGTCACTTTACAAAAGAAAAGTCAATATACAGAAGGGCCAAAGTCAGCCTTGCGTCTGACTCTGCTGAAAGGACTTAAAGTGTGAGTCACTGGAGAGAATGCTTCCCCCAAAATAACACTATGAGAATCTTGGACATTTATTTCTTGTGTTCAGCCAGTGTAGATGTGGCTTACATGAAGGATGATGTGTTAGGGGATAAAAAGCAAATGTTATTTCAGAGCAAAGAATTTGGCTTAGGAACTGAAGTATGAAGGATGCTAAAACAACAACAACCAACAAAAAAATAACAATAGCACAAAACCCCCAAAGAACACCATTACTTGCGACCAAAAAGGCAGCCACAAAATAAAATCAGGGCGTTTATCCTTTTAAACCTATTTTCCCTAATTAAGGAAAAAAAATATGAGTACCACTTGGTCAGTGACTGTAAAGAATGTTAGTATTTTTATTTTTTCAATTAGCATCTGAAGGGAAAATGAAACATTCATACTGAAATTAGACATCATTTTTCAGTCATTTTTGTTGAAAATATACTTTTTCTTTCACTTACAGGTTTCAATAACTAGAAAGACTAAAGCGTATTTCCTAAGGAATGTGGTACAATAGTGCGTTCTATTATGGAGAAGTAGTTTCAATATATACAGCTGTATCATAAAGTGATTCTATAATTTTCTTTTCTTTAAAATAAGCAGCCCAATACCACGCATCCAGTTTCTCACTAATTTTGTCTACTTAAGGGACTGTTATACCTCTCATGTTTTTACATCTTCACTGTACTGGGGGTGGGATGAGGGGAGGGTCTCTTTCATTATCCAAGGCAGTGGGAGTTGTATGTATGACAAATTGAAGTTTGGCCTCAGAGCCTTTAAACAGTAGACAGACTCTTAGATATCTGAACTTTAAGGTCTTACGTACTGACAAGCTGAGCAGATTTTTATTTTGGCTGAGTTCTCTCCCTGCCACCATATGGAACTAGTTTGTCTTTTCCATAATCACTTGAAGAAAATGCAAAATAACCCCCACGGTTCTCTTTCAGAGCCTGGTAGCAATGACTCAATTTGACAGAGTTTCCCAACACTGTTATGTCTTCTGGTTGCTGCTCCAGGGCTGTCTCTGCTTTAACCACCCTCCCTGCCCTGCCCCCACCCTACTGAAAGGGTTGGGCACCAGCAAAGAGTGATACCAGAACTTGTCTTTTAGCACTGAGTTTAAATTATATAGGTAACGTCTTTTGCTGAAAGTAAAGACAATATTTCTCTTGTCAATCTACATAGAGAGAAACCAGTGTTTGCCTTAGTGTAGACTTCTAGCAAGATTAGGCATTTATTTGGCGTCATGAAGAGGTCGTAGAGAGGTATACAATGATTAGTATTGTATGAAAGAAGGTAAGGGAGAAAAATCAAAAGATGCTAAAGTGTTCAAAAAGTTTAGTGGAAAAAATTAGCTTTGGAAGCTATGGAGGACTTGGACTTTGCAGGAGGGATGAGGAGGATATTTTCAATAAAAGGGGTGTGAAATTCATAGCATAATTAAGGTGAAGTAATTTAAGATCAAAAAAGGTAAGATATAAAGGGGACTCATCAGTCCTTTGAATGTGTTGAGAATGTCAAATGAAAAGGCAGGCAAAGAACTTATTTAGATACTAAGCACTTAAGATAGATTTTTAGTCCTTTTTTCATTTCTATTAGTATTTGAAGCTGAAAATTACTTGTTTTGTTTTCATAAAATGGTCTTTTTGTTAAGTATAGAGTTCTACAGTGGGAATTACCAAGGCTGGAAGTCTTGAGATAAAGACAAGAATATAAATTTTATCTTAGCACAAAGAAGACTTGAGCTCTATATTAGCCATTCCTAATATAGTAAACTTATCTCTAGTTAAACAATGTTTTCTATTTCTTTTCAAAATAGCATCATCAAGATAAACATTTTATTCTCTTTAAATAAAGAGATTGTGCAGGACTGTGCAAGCATATCTTGGGCTTATGAATGACCAGAATTTTACTGAATTGATTCTTTGCTCTCAAGTCTAAAATCAACCATCTTTTAAGACAAAGTATTACGCAGGAAGCCTTTTCTCTTCTTTCTTCTATAAATTGCTGTTGCACAGATAAGTTGCTTCTCCTGTGGCATATTTCATTTTGCCTATTGTAGGATTTCTCTTTATATATGTGTCTTTTCTTCCTCATCTGACTGTTAAGCATTTGATGAGAACTCTTCCTGTCTTAGCCATCTTTGTAAACTCCATATGTGATTTGCATGATAGGTATTAACAAATATTTATTGAGTCAATATGAATTAAGAATTCAAACTGTTAAGATTTACTTATCACAAGAGATTGTTTATATGTAGTAATATTTTAACTCCAATAATACAATTATGTTTTACAATTCAAATGCCGTGGGCTTTTTTTTTCTGATTTGAAATTTGTCCAATATTAATGATCTAATAGTCTGCTCAAATATTATTGAGACAATGTTTTAATAATGATGGAATTAGTTTGTGGCTGCCACCAGAAATTGGAAGAAACATCTCACGGAATAAACTATTAAAGCAAATACAAGAAATGAGAACATCAAGTTTGACCAAGGGATCTATAGGTGTACATAAGTTCCATTCTGTTGCAATTCCCTCTGGAACATAGATATTCATTTTAAAGATGTGTTTCAAAAGCATCTTCTTTGTTAGAGGATAGAGGTCTTTCCAATGCTGAATCTTAGGACTGCAGTCTCTGTTGGAGCAGGCAGTATTAAATGTGCCATTTTCTGCAACACTATTTTTCCTATGCTAGAGACATATTCTGTTACTGTACTGTCCATAGGTGAATGGATTATGTACTTATTTGCAACAGCCTGTAAATGTGAGAAGATAGGAAAATATGAAGTAAAGTTGGTGCACCTATGAAAAAGAGAGTGAAGATATGCCTGTGATAGAGAGTTGTATGACAATGATCTATATTCACAGTTATGAATGTGTAAGTAGAAGGAAAAATTCATATGAAGTTTCAAAAGAAAAGAGAATGTGGGTAGGAAGATTAAAAGATCTAATAACATATGGTTGGCAAATTAAAAATTAAGGACAAGATAGAGATTGAGAGATACTTAAGTATATAAAGATCAACAAGATATAGGTGGCTTGGTACAGAGTAAGTATGAATGAAGAAAATAATTGACAATGAAGTCATTAACTAAAATTTTTCCTTCTTTGATCTCCCCACTGCCCACAAAAAGTAAACATATAAAACATGAGCTTCTGATGAGTAGGACTGCGTTATGTACATTTGCATATGAGTGTCTATAGACCTCAAGAGAGAACAGAACAGAGTTGGGAGCTTAATTGTCTGGGTATGCACTGTAGCTCTTATCCTTTCTGATCCTCGGTTGCCTCATCTATAAAATGAATCTAATAATAGTAGTGTCCTTCTAATACTGATGTGACAAATAAATGAAGTAATACATATAAAGGGGCTTCCCCAGTGGCAAAGTGGAAAAGAATCTGGCCTGCCAATGCAGGAGATGCAAGAGATGCAGGTTTGATCCCTGGGTTGGGAAGATTCCCTGGAGAAGGAAATGGCAACCCACTCTGGTATTCTTGCCTGCAAAATTCCACGGACAGAGGAGCCTGGAAGGCTATAGTCCATGGCGTTGTGAAGAGGTGGCTGCAACTGAGAAATGGAGCTCAATATATATAACTCAATAAATATAAAAGTCTTGAAAAAGTTGTTGCAAGTACTCTACGTACTTATCAATATTAACAAAAAATTAAACAAAGAAATAAAACTTCCCTAACCAATAACTATAAACAACAGAGAAGCACAGTAAACATTAGCTAAACAAAAAAAGTCTAAATTAAACAAGCAAAATGTATCTGTCATTGGTACATATGCATAAGCATACTGAAAGTGACAAAAATAGTGAGATAGACAGGCAGCTAAATAAGACACATATGTAGGCAATAAGCTGGAGAAATAAAAGATGAGAAAAGGCCAGTTTTCTCAAATTAATAGACCCCATTTCCTTTGAAAGTTTTTCTCATTTTTATACAGAGCAAGCAGAATACTAAGCACAAAGAACAAGAAACCAGAGTCGCTTTGATGACCACCTAAGTTAAGGTCTACATTATTTTGAACCCAGAGGCCTGAATAATAATCCTTTAATTCAAAGGTCCGTCCAGTCAAGACTATGGTTTTTCCAGTAGTCATGTATGGATGTGAGAGTTGGACTATAAAGAAAGCTGTGTGCCGAAGAATTGATGCTTTTAACTGTGGTGTTAGAGAAGACTCTTGAGAGTCCCTTGGACTGCAAGGAGATCCAGCCAGTCCATCATAAAGGAGATCACTCCTGGGTGTTCACTGATGCTGGGAAAGATTGAGGCAGAAGGAGAAGGGGACAACAGAGGATGAGATGGTTGGATGGTATCACTGACTCAATGGACATGAGTCTGGGTGAACTCTGGGAGTTGATGATGGACAGGGAGGCCTGGCATGCTCTCGTTCGTGGGGTTGCAAAGAGTCGGACACAACTGAGCGACTGAACTGAACTGAATTCAAACATTTATTCTTTAATAAATTAAAATTATAATCTTTTGAGAATCCTATGTTTTTCTTGGCTGAATTCAGTATATACATTTTTTCCTTTCTTTACTTATAATTGATACTTGGAAAAATCCCTGAAAATATCACCCGTTACAACCTATATTTTAATTCTCATTTCTACTTTCTGAAATCTTCCTTCATGACACTGTCTTTTTAAGTTGGCATTATCTGTTCGCAAATGAAACTATATGATTGGTAAATCACCAGAATTTGTGTAGTGTATTAGTTCAGTTCAGTTCAGTCGCTCAGTCGTGTCCGACTATTTGCAACCCCATGGTGTATTCTAATGGCATTAGTGTATTACTCTAACCATCATTTAAGAAGGAGTATCTTATCTTATTTGCTTCTTAAGCCTCAGATGTCCTGATGCAGATATGTAATTCGATACATATCTTTAACATGATCAGTGGAAGATGTACAAGTGTGAAAAATGCCTGAGATAGCAAGGGTCATGGAAATCTGTGCTGTGATTAAGAAACAAACATTTCCAAAATTACAGGAAATTTCAGCCCCCAATAATCAGAAACTTCAGAGAAGCCAGTTTCATTTATTCCCTAATTCTATTATGATTGCTTAATATAGTATTAGTTTTCATTATACATATTTAAACTGTACACTCATTTTTCATCTAAGTTTTGACAACATAGATTTTTAATGTCCCTTTCTTGATTCCAGTTCAGTTCAGTCATGTCCGACTCTTTGTGACCCCATGGACTGCAGCACGCAGGGCTTCCCTGTCCATCATCAAATCCAGAGCTTGCTCAAACTCATGTCTATTGAGTTGGTGATGCCACCAATCATCTCATCCTCTGTCGTCCCCTTCTCCTGTCTTCTAACTTTGCAATGAGGTCATTTTCAATGAGTCAATTCTTTGCATCAGGTGGCCAAAGTATTGGAGCTTCAGCTTCAATATCAGTCCTTCCAATGAACACCCAGGACTGATCTCCTTTAAGATGGACTGGTTGGACCTCCTTGCAGTCCAAGGGACTCTCAAGAGTCTTCTCCAATTCTACAGTTCAAAAGCATCAATTTTTTGGCACTCAGCTTTCTTTATGGTCCAACTCTCATAACCATACATGGCTACTAGAAAAACCATAGCTTTGACTAGATGGGCCTTTGTTAGCAAAGTAATGTCTCTGCTTTTTAATATGCTGTCTAGGTTGGTCATAACTTTTCTTCCAAGGAGCAAGCATCTTTTAATTTCATGGCTGCAGTTGCCATCTGCAGTGATTTTGGAGCCCAAGAAGATAAAGTCTGTCACTGTTTCCCCATCTATTTGCCATGAAGCGATGGAACTGGATGCCATGATCTTAGTTTTCTGAATGTTGAGTTTTAAGCCAACTTTTTGACTCTGTTCTTTCACTTTCATCAAGAGGCTCTTTAGTTCCTCTTCACTTTCTCCCGTTAAGGTGGTGTCATCTGCATATCTGAGGTTATTGATATTTCTCCTGGCAATCTTGATTCCAACTTGTGCTTCATCTAGCCCCACATCTCTCATGATGTACCCTGCATATAAGTTAAATAAGCAGGGTGACAATATACAGCTTTGTCATACTCCTTTCCTAATATGGAACCAGTCCATTGTTCCATGTCTAGTTCTAACTGGTGCTTCTTGACCTGCATACAGATTTCTCAGGAAGCAGGTAAGGTGGTCTGGAATTCCCATCATTTGAAGAATTTTCCACAGTTTGTTATGATCCACAAGATCAAAGGCTTTAACATAGTCAGTGAAACAGAATTAGATGTTCTTCTGGAATTCTCATGCTTTTTCTATAATGCAACGGATATTGGCAATTTGATGTCTGGTTCCTCTGCCTTTTCTAAATCCAGCTTGAACATCTGGAAGTTCTTGGTTCATGTATTGTTGAAGCCTCGCTTGGAGAATTCTTGACTTATGTTAAATGTTAATATAATGTAGAACTTTGATAAAAATGAGTTGATCAGTTTTTCTCAGTTAGATGATTGCATTTGTTGAAAATTTATGATAAATTCTTTCTCCATTAAAAACAAAATGGTAAACTCACATTCTGTTATCTCTGAGTGTTTTTGCACAGTGCTGACAGAGTACACTCTATTCTGTACATGTACAAAAATGTATCTTCCTGAAAGCTGTAACAATGAAATCCCATTTCTCAAAGTTCAGAAATACATACTATAGTGATTTTCTGTTTTTAGTTCTAAAGAAAAATAATGTTCTTCTAGTATTCCTCCCTTTTTTAAGGATACATTAAAAAAAATGAGTGCCAAGTGAATTACATGGCACTGAGATCCCTGTAAAGAACATAAACAGTCCCTTAAACTTATTTCAATTTGGCATCATGTGTGGCTGACAGAGTTAGTTCTGAGTGAGTGGCTCACTGACCAGACTTCTTCTGGTGCCTAGCAGACCAGGCCAACAGCCATCTCCGAGAGTTTATGGGTTTGCTTTTTTAACAAAAATTAAGCCAGGACCTTGTAAAACTTATGATTGAAACTGGTCATTTTTCTTTTTTTTTTAGTATAAACAAGTTCAAGGGAGGTAGTTTTGTTCTCATTTTTATTTCTGTCTAAAGAGCAGCAAGAAACTTTCTTTCCAGCATTCCCTAGGGGAATACAGAGGAGAAGGAAAGCGTGAATAGAATGCTGAAAACCATTGAGAGACACTGTCTGAGGATTTTTGCAAAGAGAAAATATATTCTCTTGTACTTGGACAATGTGTTGTTATAAGTTCTGCAAATAAGGCTTAAGATTGTTCTCTTGACCAAAATCATCAGTATATTTCTCTCCACAATTAATGTAATATACAGTCCATTTCTTTATCATGTAACATGGCCTTCATTTTCTGTAGCGCAGCAAACCTCAACATATAAGATACTTGCTTTTGTCTAACTAAGGCAGGCTCTCTCCCACCTCTGGGTCTTTGTCCACATTGTTCCTTCTGGTTACAATCACAAGACTTTCCTCCTTCTGCCACCATCCTCCATACAAGCTTTGTGGACACTTATTCTTCACAAATAACCAAAAATTTCCTCTAGGAAGCTTTTCCTGGTGCCCTTTGATCTCCTCCAATGAACCCCATCCATCCTCAACCTCAGCCAACTTGACCTCTTTTCTTTATTGCCCAGTTTAGCTTAATTCCAATGGTTCTTACTATGAAGCTGAATCACACATAAATGCAAGCAAAATCTGTGCTTGTTCATTTATTCTGGGGAGAAGATGCATAGCTCCAGCAAAACTTTTAAAAGATCTATAATTCCTTGATCAAAAGCCAAAACAGTACAAGACAAATAAGTCAAATGGGCATGTTAAAATATACTGCCGCTGAAACTTTTAAGTCAACTAACCCATATTTTCTTCCATCTCTTCATCTATTAGTTCCACAAGACCAGCAGGGATGATGTTTCCTTTCAGTGTCATTAAAGTATTGATTCTGCCAGCATCATCTGGGTATACTTGGTAGGCTTGAGATACGTAGGTTCTATCCCAGGATCAGAATCTCTGGATGTGAGATTCAGAAATCTACACTTTAGATAAACACCTTAGTTGACTATATGCATACTCAAATTTTGCAAATAACTGAGCAGTACCAGTACCAAGGAAATAATAGCAACATGGTAAATGTTTGATGGGTGACCAGCTGACTGAATAAATGAATGAATGCAGATTCTGAGTTCAAAAGAATTGTAACAGCTATTAAGAGAGTAATTTTAGTGAAGTTACGTAAATTAAAGCAAAACCATATTCACGTAAGAGAAAAAACAAAATAATTATGAATACTGGACCACTAAGTATATTATAATTATTATTTATTAACAAGCCAAGAAAATATTGACTTGATATCTCTGTCAGCATACGCTCTAGGTTAGAAGACATTAAAGAAGCATATCATATTCAAATGTAATTCTTCTCCTAAGAAAGAATACTAGGTATATTTAAAAATCAGATTATAAATAAGTACAAACTACTCATTTGCTTTTTAACACATCCATTATTTTTAAGGCACAGTTAATTAAAATAATTATTTTACAACAATGTTGTGACACCAATTGTTTAAAATTCTCTCTAGAATTGATCATAAACACATGTGAGGAGAATGAAGTGTTTTTCATTTGCAGTCTAAAAATGAATAAGACTAAAATTATTCTTTCTCCAGGTGTTTAGTTGAGTTTCTGGGGCAAGTAATAAAACAGCACTTTTGACTCTATAGGGCTTCCCTGGTGGCTCAGAGGGTAAAGTGTCTGCCCACAATTCGCAAAACCTCGGTTTGATCCCTGGGTCGGGAAGATCCTCTGAAGAAGGAAATGGCAACCCACTCAAGTATTCCTGCCTGGAGAATCCCATGGATGGAGGAGCCTGGTAGGCTACAGTCCATGGGGTTGCAAAGAGTCAGACACGACTGAGCGACTTCACTTTCTTTTTCTTTCTTTCTTTTGATTCTTTCAATAAAGAATGAGCAGAACAGTTTAAGCACTTGTATGTTAGTATCAAAAGAGACATATCTAAGCATCCTGCAAATATATGGCACGAAGTAAATGCTCAAGTAAAGGGCTTTCCTGCTGGCTCAGACAGTAAAGAATCTGCAGGGGACCTGGGTTGCGAATGTCTGCTGGAGAAGGGAATGGCTGCCCACTACAGTATTCTTGCCTGGAGAATTCCATGGACAGAGGAGCCTGGTGGGCTACAGTCCATGGGGTAGCAAAGAGTCAGACACAACAGAGCCACTGACACTTTTACTTTGGGCATCCCCTGTGGCTCAGTGGTAAAAGAATCTGCCTGCAATAAAGGAGACACAGCACAAGCCGTGAGTTCGATCCCTGGGCTGGGAAGATCCCCTGGAGAAGGGAATGGCTAAGCACTCCACTAACACTCCAGTATTCTTGCCTGGAAAATCCCATGGACAGAGGAGCCTGGGGAGCTCATTCTATAGGGTTGCATAGTTGGACACGACTTGAAAACTAAACACACACAAATGTTCAATTAATATAGAGAAGGCAATGGCAACCCACTCCAGTACTCTTGCCTGGAAAACCCCCTGGTAGACTGAAGTCCATGGGGTCACTAAGAGTCTGACACAACTGAGTGACTTCACTTTCACTTTTCACTTTCATGCATTGGAGAAGAAAATGGCAACCCACTCCAGTGTTCTTGCCTGGAGAATCCCAGGGACAGGGGAGCCTGGTTGGCTGTCGTCTATGGGGTTGCACAGAGTTGGACACGACTGAAGCGACTTAGCAGCAGCAGCAGCAGAGTTAATTGTTATGATTATACTATCAGCACGGAATTTATAGTCGAGCATTTAATGTTCATATACAATTGTTAGTTGCTAAGTTGTGTTCGACTCTTTTGAGATTCCATGGACTGTATACCCCCAGGCTCCTCTGTCCATGGGAATTCCAAAAAAAAAGGATACTGGAGTTAAGTTGCTATTTCCTTCTCCAGGGGATCTTCCCACCAGGGATCAAACCCATGTCTCCTGCACTGGCAGGTGGATTATTTACCACTGAACCATCAGGGAAGCTTCATGGGTAACTACTTATGGTTGAAATGAGTAAAGGTTCTCAAAAATAAATAAATCATCTACAGAGAAAAAGCACTGTATTAGTTACAGGGTAGTCAATATTTTATATTGTCATTTTCATCAGTTAAAAGCTTTTCACTAAAAAATATAACTAAATCTCATACTTTCTGATAAGTTCACAGTTATTTACCTGTGATTTCTAAAAAACAAACAAACAAAAAAACAGTTTACTCACCTAGTGTCAGCTATCAAAATTGTAGGCAGAGTACTTAGTCCTTGTAACCCACAAACTACTTATTTATGACAGCAATAAAGCATCCTTTTCCAGAATTAATCAGCTGAGGGAATAAGATATGCCTTACATTTATTTTACTAACATTTTATTTCATTTGCTTGGCATCATGCAAAATAGAAATTCTTGCATAACTTTTGGAGGTTAAAAAAAATAAACAGAAAAGTCTACAGTTGAATAGATCAAAGAAATGAATTTCATCCAAGTAACAAGCCAAGAAATTAAAAAATAATACTTTATTAAAAACCTTACATGGAAACTGTCATATGTTGCCATTCTTTACCATAAACATCTGGATATTGACTTGGTCTCTGAATTTCTGGCATCTGGATCAATAATGGCCATATAGTAATCAGCTGTGTTTGCTGAATTCACAAAAGATATCTTTGTTGATATGTCTTTCATATACTTATTAGAAAATGCTTCCTTTCCAGACATATGCCATGCATTGTAGAGAGGTCCCTGCCCTCCTAGAAATGGCAGTCCAATAAGAGGGAATCGTCCATTACAATCCGCTGTGATAAGAAGTCTGATAAAGGTATGCAGAGAGCACAGGGAGAGCACATAGAAGGGGCTCATTACCCAACCTAAAAAACAGAGCTCTATAGTCTGAGCTAAGACAATCAAGTCAGGAAAGAGGTTAAGGTCTTGAAGGACAAATGTTAAGTTGTATGTATTTGCCTCACCCACCATGTTTTGCACACTGCTATTGCTCATATTTATTGAACAGGGTAATAAAAACATTGAGTGAAAAAAAAAATTGAATGAATGTGAGAAAAGATCATGAAGACAGGCTGCGCTTGGGGGCTAAGCCCTAAGTCTCTGACATATTACTAGTTGTCTGGCTCTCCTCTTTGCTCTTAGCATCGTACTCCATCATTATCTTTTTATACTCTATAAAATACAATACCTTACTACTTGCAGTTTGCCTAATGAGACATACTGGGTCTCACTTACAAGCTTTCACATATGCTATTCACTCTTCTTTCTCCAATTTGACTTATTTCTCCAGCTAAATCTAATTTGCCATTTTAATGTCAACTTAGGTCACCTCTTGGAGGCCTCCCCAATCCCCTAAAACTGGTTAGGTCCCCCCATTAATGCCATATTTCTCTTTATCCTTGAACTCACTATGTTCATGGCACTGTAATTGCCTGTTTGTCTGTCTGCTATCTACCCCTAGCTCCAAGGCACATGAGTATAGACATGTGTGAAAACACACATACATTACTGTACTGAAATATCTCTGGAAATATTACCCTAGGACAGCACATAATAGAAAATAACAAATATTTTCTTCATTGAACATAGAACCTTCATCATTTCAGTGGTGGCCAATATTTAGGAGGACCCCCGGCGGTGGGATCATAGGACATTTCTACAGATTACTTCCTGGAGGCAGCATTAGCTGGTTCTAACAATCTTTGCCAATCTACACATTTCCAGGACAGTAGTTCTCTCAGCCCCAGCGTTACTCACTCTGGAGCAGGAATCCTGGGAATTCTTAGACCTAGCAGCATCAAGGTGTTTCTCATCTTGGAAAAATCTAAGACTCTGGAGGCTGACATTAATCTGCATTATAGTCAAGAGATTTCTTGACCCTTATAAGACCTGAAGAAGACACAGAGTGACTTTGTAAGATCATGTCTTTTTCTTCTTGAAATACTTCATCTCAGTTTAAGGATTATAAAATACAAATTTTGTTAAATAAAACAATTCCTTCTCTGTTTTAGAAAGCATAACCACAACAAACATCATAGTCTAAATAAAAGTAATACAACTCCCAAGTTGGAGAAATTATTTGAAAATACAAATAAAACTACTTAAAGCCTTAGGTTTGATATCTAGGTTAAAAATTTAAGAGGCTAGAATCTGCCAAGAGATTGCCTATGTGTTTATTTTCTACCTTGATCCATCCAGAACTGCTGTAAGAAATAAATTTCCCCCTAGTATTTAAACACATATGCTACTGTTCTATCTAGGACCATGCAGCCCAGAGGATCAGAAAAATTAAAAACATTTCACTAAGAATTGAAAAAACTTTTGAAATACCTATAAAAAATGCAGGACTTAAATTTACGTGGGAGACTCAAGAGAATTCTTTTCAATCCGCACTAATTTGTTTTGTCCATAAAATACATACATGGTTTGGGAAGACTTTAATGACTGAAAAAAGGGATTTTGGAATTGGAAAGACTTCATCCTTTTTATCCCTCCTTTTTACTCCTTTTGCTCTTCAGTTTACTTCTGAGTACCTGAAAATTGGGAAAGTAAGGTAACTTGTTCAAGGTCACCCAGAAAAGTAACTAGAGATCCGAGTCTAGAGTTCATGTCTTTTGATTATCAATGCAATTTTACCCAATACATAAAACTGCTTCCCAATAAAAATATTTACCAAAATAAACTTTGTGCCAAAAGATGTTTAATGGCCAAATTATTTTTAAGTTGCTTTTTTGGGTAATTTTGTTTAAACATCTTATTTATCTCTTCCATCTGGATCGATCAAGGTAGAAAATAAACACATAGGAATTTCTTTCAGAGCAAGGCTTTACCATAGCCATAGACAGTTCTACCCTGAAAGCATCATTCATCCCCAACAAATAACAGGGGAATGATAAAATGAGAAGAATATTCCCAAACTATAAATATAAAGTATATTTATAAATATAATGGCAAGATTACAATTATAATCTAAAATGTAAATTAAATAGTTAAACATTATCATTCAGATTTCATGAATACAAACTTTCTATTGGCTTAAAGAAGAGCTATCTTTAAGCCTGTCATTATACTATCTGTAACTGAGAATTAATTGAGTTAATATAAAAAGATCAAAGGAATAAACTTCAGAGAACAAACTAAACCAAGAATGGAAAAAATTAACATGCAAAGTTACTTGACAAAATCATATACAAAATTTATCTCCAGTTGGTAAATCGTTATTTTTCCAGAGTATACTAATATAGTACAGTGTACTACAAATGTCTGAGGCACTAGAAGGGGAAAACCAAAGGGATATTGTAGTAATAAAGTCCCCACGACCACTTCAACCAACACAAATCAGCTTTATGTGACATACCTTGTAAGAATTTTCTTTATAACTACGTATTCTGTTGCCAAGAAATCTCACAAAACTTAAAGTTATTAAACTTAGCCCAACTAGTAATGGGACAAAATCACCATCTGTGTCTTTGAATATGATAAAATGGGAAGTACATAGTATCATTTATCTAGCATTCTTGTCTAAAAAATGTAATTTGAATCTCATCAGAAAGAAATAAGCAGATAAATTAATAAAGAGACATTTCTGAGGAAAACTGACCATGATTTATTTCTGAGGAAAACTGACCATGATTTTTTTTTTTTTAATACTAATGATGAGTGTGTTATAGACTGCTCTCAGTAAAAGATGACTAAAGAGACCTGAGATGCTTTGAGGGAATCTGAACTAAATCCTGCATCCAAAGAAGTAAACAGATAACTACCAATCAGTAAAAGACATTTTGGGGACAGTGATGGTGGAGAGTTGAATTTTAATAGAGGAATATACTAAATTTTTTATTGAATAAATAATAAACATCTTCAGTATGATAAAAATTGAATTAAACAATAAAACATCTTTCATAGTTGTATCGCACTTAATCTTGCCCAATACAAAAATGTTTACAAACTCTTTCTAATTGGATTCATATAACAAAATGGTGAGAACTACAGAAGAGAGGACATTATCCCCATCTAAGAACTGAGGTATAACTCTATTATGTGATTTGCCCAAGTTTAGGCTAGATTATGCTACTGTCAACTTGGTTAATCTGAGAACTATGTTTCTTAGAATCTCCTTTGTACTGTTTCAGATTAGAGTTGGCCCAGAGAGGACTTTGCATGAGACTTGATGGAAATAAAGCATGGTCTAGCTCTCAGATTAGCAGGAAGTATAAAGTATGGTCTGGCTCTCAGATTACCATTAGACATGGTAATGCTCAGGGTCAGAGGTGTCCAGCACCTCTCAGCTTGTCCTCTTTCTACTCTGAATCTGGCTTGCTTCCCCCCATGCTAAGTATGTGTCCAGACTCACCGCTAGATGCTTGACTGCACAGCCCCAGGTGACATCGTTACAGCTTTCTGAGATCTCTTCTGCTGTGGTCCACTTTGGATGTACCTGATTTCTCAAATTTCCCTGCTGGCTCCAGTTTCTCCACCACCAGACTGGGGTTCAAGTATATGTGTTACTGACCCTTCCTCTGATTATTCACCTTCATCTTCCAGAACGTCACTTCCCAAACTCATTTTATATTTGTGTAAGGTGTAATATGTATAAATAAATCCCTATTTCCATAATATTCATCAAGCTTTTGTTTCCCTGACTGAACACTGACTGAGGGAACCAAGTTGGCTTTACGGATAGTGAAGCCAGATTTCACTATTTAAGTTTCCACATCTTCTGATTCCGGGCTTCCCTTGTGGCTCAGCTGGTAAAGAATATGCCTTCAATACAGGAGACCTGGGTTTGATCCCTGGGTTGGGAAGATCCCCTGGAGAAGGGAAAGGCTACCCACTCCAGTATTCTGGCCTGGAGAATTCCATGGACTGTATAGTCCATGGGGTCATAAAGAGTTGGACACAAGTCCAGAGCTCTTTCTGGTAGATCATAGTATATCCCTAAACCCACAATTAAATTTTTCTTTTCAACATTCGATGTGGTGGTGGCTAGGTATTTTTTTTTAACTCCAAATATTTGTTGCTATTTTTCAGTCTCTCAGGTGTGTCTGACTGTTTGTGATCCCATGGACTGCAGCACGCCAGGTTTTCTTGTCCTTCACTTCCTCCCGGAGCTTGCTCAAACTCATGTCCGTTGAGTCGGTGATGCTGCGTAACCATCTTGTCCTCTGTCGTCCTCCCCTTCTCCTCCTAGCCTTCAATCTTTTCCAGTATCAGGGTGTTTTCCAATGAGTCGGCTCTTTGCATCAGGTGGCCAAAGTATTGGAGCTTCAGCCTCAGCATGTGTTCCTCCACTGACTATTCATACCAGCAAAAATCAGCAAAGTTTTATTTTTTAAAGGTTTTCTTTTTTTTTTCTTTATTTTATTTTATTATTATTATTTTTTTTACTTTACAATACTGTATTGGTTTTGCCATACATTGACATGAATCAGCCACGGGTGTACATTGAGTCCCAATCCTGAACCCCCCCTCCCACCTCCCTCCCCATATCATCTCTCTGGGTCATCCCAGTGCACCAGCCCCAAGCATCCTGTATCCTGTATCGAACCTAGACTGGCAATTCATTTCTTACATGATAGTATACATGTTTCAATGCCATTCTCCCAAATCATCCCACCCCTCTCCCTCTCTCACAGAATCCAAAAGTCTGTTCTATACATCTGTGTCTCCTTTGCTGTCTCGCATACAGGGTTTTCATTACCATCTTTCTAAATTCCATATATATGTGTTAGTATACTGTGTTGGTATTTTTCATTCTGGCTTACTTCACTCTGTATAATCGGCTCCAGTTTCATCCCCCTCATTAGAACTGACAAAGTTTTAATAAGAATAAAAAGGTTACTGTAAGCCCTAAGCTGATAAAAAATCTTACTGAAGTATTTTTTTAGTGAGATCAAAATGTAATCATTTATCAAAGAATTAAAGGGGAGAAAAGTAAAAAATAAATGTATACATAAAGGTGATTTTTATTCTAGTTAGTAAATTCTGAGCTGCAAGGAGCTTTATAAATAAATTATAGAATGGAAAATTGAGCAATGAAACAATGTGTCCACAACATTCAGATTATTGAAGACAGAAATGGGGTTAGAAGAAACATATTTTATCTCTTAGAATATTATTTGAGTGTATTTAATTCCAGAAATTAACTGATGCATTTCCCTTTATTAAGGCTTGGCTCTATGGTGGGTGGTTATAAGATCAAAGCTCAAATTGTGACTTTTATTAGTACCTGTGACCTTGTGTGAAGTATTGTACTTCAATTTTCTTATATAAAACAAGGTATCTGGTGCATAGTGTATATTCAGCATATAACAAATATTAATTGTTAGTAATAATTTAGCCGGCTTAGGTATCTTCAATATTGAAAAAAAATGGTTTCTATGGGCTAGAAACTTAGAAATTAGCGGGAAAGATCATAGACATTGTTATGTGGTTATCTTACCATGGGTATGATCTTTCCCACTAATTTCTAAGTTTCTAGCCTATAGAAACCATTTTTTAAAAATGTGGATTATTTGTTATTTAGTCGCTAATTTGTGTCCAACTCTTTTGTGATGCCATGAGCCGAAGCCCTCCAGGCTCCTCTGTTCATGGAATTTTCCAGGCAAGAATACTAGAGTGGGTAGCCATTTCCTTCTCCAGGGATCTTCCAAACCCAAGGATCGAACCCACGTCTCCTGCATTGGCAGGCTGGCAGTCAGATCTGTGGATATTTACAGGTTGTTATGAATCTTTGTCTGGGACCACAAAGCATCCAAACTGACCTGAGAATGAGTGTGACGTCGCACTTCTCTGGGAAATCAGTGTAGGGAGATTTATAGGAATGATTTTAGGACTGATTCCTGTGGCGGACTGAAGGAAGCAGTACTAAGCAGAAGGAGAAGTTGGGCTCACACGCAGTCACAGTGACCATATCAGCTAATTTCAAGTGAAAGCCCTGGATAGTCTCTCAGAACTGTCCTGAATTAGGGCAAGTAGTCTCGAATATATTCCTGTACTGACTCACTGGATGCAATCTGTCTGTAGGAAGGAGCAGTGACCTTGAATGATATGATTTTCTTCAGCCACACACAGGCATACTCAGGGGACCATGGCTACAAGCTGTTAGGGTGCAACCTTCCCAGCAGGTGGGAGGAGGAGTGCTTCCGAGGGGAGCCACAGGTGAGCACATCACAGATTACACTATAGCAGGTGTCATAGAAGACTTTCTGGAATAAAGGAAAGTCTTAAAGGTTTAGAGTGAGTGAAGTCGCTCAGTTGTGTCTGACTCTCTGAGACCCCATGGACTATAGCCCACCAGGGTCTTCCATCCATGGAATTTTCTAGGCAAGAGTACTGGAGTGGGTTGCCATTTCCTTCTCCAGGGGATCTTCCCGACCTAGGGATTGAACCCCGGTCTTCCACATCACAGGCAGACACTTTAGAGATGCATCCAAAGTTGGATTCATGTGTATAGGGTGAGGATATAGAATTACTTTTAATCAGTATGTGTCTAGAGCATGAGGAAGATCTATTTAAAATTCTTTTTTGGTTTATACAGTGTGGCCACAACTATTATAAGAATTTTCAAAATTAAATTTCTATTAAGATAAAATATTTTTAAAAACAAAACTTAAGAAGAGGCATGGATGGTTAAGAGAAATTTCAAGTAGTTTCTGGACCATATTCACAATGAGGGGTTATCTGATTGTTCAGGGCAGCATGGTAGTAATAGCTGAATAAGTAGCTAGGATCAAGTCATGATGAGTTTTAGGTGGCAGACTTTACCTGTAGATATCTGAACACTGTTGAAATATGTGAAGGATGGCAGAGACCAAGTCAGATTATCTTTCAGAAAAAATCTTAATAATAGCTTGGAAAATATATTTGAGAGAATCAAGACTGTAGGCAGGAAGGCTTTATAATAGTCTGGGTGTTGGATGACAAGATCTGCATACTACTACCTCTCCAGAGGAAGTATTTAATAATTTCATGTTGATTGTGTGTTATTTCACATGATCTATCTATCACAACACTCTCACATTATTGTTTTTTCTTATTTATATTCTCCTGGGTTCTATAGCTTTTATTTTCTATCTGAGATTGAATTTTCCTTAGAGGATAAAAGAAAAATACATGTATTACATGTACATTTGTAAGCTCATCAATCTATTCACAACATTTATTTTTAATCTAGAGTAAACATCTAGAGTATGAGAAAGATATTAAACCTTTTTTTTTTTTTTTGGTTTATATAGTATGACCACAACTATTATAAGAATTTTCCAAATACAATTACTATTAAGATAAAATACTTTAAAAAAGAAAGCTCAAAAATTTCTGATTTTAATTTCAAAGAGGAAAAAATATAGAAAATGTAAAAATAGAAAACAAAAACCTGTCATGAATGTCATAGTTTTGATATTAGTTGGAATTTAGTTTAATTTGAGCAGGTCAATTTTCCAAAGCCTCATCCAAGTTTATTCATTTTTATATGTATCTAATAGTACCTGGCTCAAAAGTCATTGTAAGGATTAAATGATTATAGTACAAAAAAAAATTTAATAAATTATAAAATACTTATATATAAGTGCATTAATTCCTTTAAGAATTTATCACAGCGAGGCATCCTCTCTTCTCTTCAGAGAGAAGAGAACCTAGCACAGAAGATGCACCGTAAGCAAAGCTGGACATCTGCAGTCCCGACTTGAGGCCACCCATGGTGTTACTGGACTTGGAGAATCAGTGTGGGGCATGAGTGAGGAGACAGGTGGGGAGGTTCTCTTTTCAAGCTTCTGTTTGATTTTCTTTAAAAGACTGAATAATAACGCCAGTTTATAGTATGCTTATTTCAACTAAGCTTTCACCAGAGAGGCATTATGTTTTAATGAGCTTTAATTTCTCAACTGATGCCAATGTGAATCTTAATATTTAACTACATAAGAAGGTGATGATTACAGATCTGTTTTCTGCTCGGTCTTGGCAGGAAAGAGGGCCAGAGCCACCAGCTTTATTACGGTAGCATTACAGAGTGCAAATTACACAGAACCAGCAGGACTCAAACATCCCATGCTTAAGTCTTTCTCCTTCCTTGGGCAAAAATACTGTAGATTTCTGAACCTCAGCTTTGTTTTCTTTAGAACCAAAGGTTTAGAATTAAATGATTAAGTTCCTTCTGGACTTGTAATTCTGGTTCTCAACGTTCACAATTCTCTCAAGGGACAAAAATGGAGATCTCAGAGTGCACACCTCACTTTAGCTTTCTGATCACAGATCTGCATCATTTGGGTCAAAATTACAAAGATGCTCAAGGACCGGGAAATGCTCAGTGAGGGCAGTGGGCCTGGAAGAGGAGACAAGCGTGCCTTCCTCAAGCAGATGCCAGAATGACAATCATACTATGCATCCTGAAGCCTACTTCAGAGGCCTCCAACACCCCTAAACCTGTACCCTTAATACCACCCCATCCTCATAAGCATGTTCACACACACACACACACACACACACTGAGAGACGTTTTGGAAAAGAACCAAAACAAATTCTTCAGGAGCCTAGAAAAAGACTAGACTAATTATTTGCTAGTCCTATTGTCAGTCTGTCTGACATTAGCCAAGTTTCATATAGTTTCAAGTTTCAACTCAAAACATTTACACAAGAGTATCCCTGATGTTTTACAGTGGTTTTTCTTGTTATAAAACTCTCAAAATATTGACCTCCTTGGAAACATTTCTTCTCACACTCCATTGGATTTTATAAATGTCTTTTCTTTTGTTTCTTGAGTTGCCATATGCACACCCTCAGTCCCCACCATGAGACTATCAACTCCTTGGATCAATTTCACATCTTCTGTTGTAGTGATATCATCACTGTTTGTTAAGAAAATGATTATTATATCTCCAAGGATTCAATCCCATATATAATCCATTAAAATAAAATGAGGTGCATTCATAAAAGAGTTATAGATTTAAACTCCTGAAGGAAGGCATGTCATGTCTCAGAAATATAAGCAAGCAGCAGAAACAGTTGAACTATGAGGAGATGGCCACACAGGGTGGAATACAAGCATCAGGTCTTGGTAGCTGTCACTGCATTTTGCTTGAAGCAGGGTGCCAGCCCTTTCATGCCTACACTTGTGTTTCCAAGACCAGGGTAGAGTAGCCATAATATCAAGAGTTTAAAATCACTGCAACTCTAATTAACTGTTTATCTAATTTACAGAACTGAGTCACACGTAATCATTAAGGACCTGCTATGTGCCAAGTATTGCCTTTATGGGTAGTGCTATAACAGCGACTGAAATATACTTCCTGTTCTCAAGGAAGGCCAACCAGTTATTTAGTGACCTAATTTGTAACAAAGATAAACTCTGAGGTCTGGGAGACTAGTGATCTCATCACTGACTGCAAATTTGCCAGTGCCTAGTAGAGTTTCTAGAAGATAGAAGCAATGTAGTGTTTGTGAAATAAATTTACTGCCCTGTGTTACTTGCTTAGTGATTTCTTTTCTAGTGTACAAGCTGCTCATTTAAAAAAATAATCTGAGATATTAACAATTAAGGATATAGTCTGTCTATCTTTATATCTGCAATGATATAAAAAACAACATGTTGTGTATATTGATATTATTACTTGGAGTTACTTCTGTCTTTCACATTTTGACCAAAAAATTCTAAATTATGCCTCACCTTATTTTTCATGTTAATCACTCAAACATAAAATTTTACCCCTCTTTGTCACCTTCAAGATAATGTAAAAAATAATCTAAGAAAGGTAAATGAGGAAAGTGCAAGTAAAACATTCTGGTAGAAAACAGTATTTATTTCAAGCCCCTGAGTTTGAGTCAATTCTCTGTCATCAGTTTTATATGTATGAATTTACTGCACCTTCATAACAATGATAGCAATCATGAAAATAAGACCAATAATATCACACCTGAATTAATTCCCTATCTCTAGAATTTGAGCCAACATCAAAATAATCAGTCTGTGAAAACTGAAATTTACAGGTTTGAACAAGACTTTACAGGGCTTTGGGTCTCTCTCCGTCATAGGCCAAAGCAGATTGATTTTCATTTTGAGGGATCATTTCTTTATTTTCCACACTTTTCTATTAAAGCTCCTAAGTGGCGAGGCATGAGGCAGTTGGACACCACACCCAAGAAGGATTTACCTGTAGTTCTGCTTTTCATTCCCTATGTGGAATCTGTCGTATTGTGAATAGGCTCGGTTTCCTTCCCAGTCCAATAACTCAATTCTTAGAGTGTACTGCCTCTGACTGGTTATGGCAAAAATAAACTCGTTCCCCAACCAATATTCACCAGAGGGATTTCCAAAACCCTGCCAAAGAAGACAGAGGTGCAGTGGTTAATTCATGGAGACCTTTTCAAGTTTAATATTATGTTCTAAACAATAACAAAATATTCTTTAAAAGATGGTTCTTTCATATTTTTATATACTTTCTTCAGTTACACACTCAGTATTTTTCTGCTATGTTCCTCTCCAAGGCTCATTACAATAATTCTTAACACAGTAAAAATACGATATTCAAATCTGTGTAGATGAGAATGTTTCGAATTAAATGAATCTGGTTAATAGGTTTAACCAGTAAATGCTTCTCAATCACAACTTGCTTTTGAAAATGGTTCTTACATACTAGTTAATGGAATATTTTCAACATAGTTTAAACATTTTCCAATGAGTAGCATCAGAAGTTATTTAACAATACTATTATTGTTTTATGATATTATTATTCACAGTCAAATTATGTTAGATAGTAACAAACAGATTACTAGACCCTTAACTTCTATAGCTTTTAACATTTTCAAGTAATAATAAGCATATCTGTAAATCCAAGACTTCAGTCACTTAAATATGTCACACCCATAGATCAGGATTTGGAGGTACAAGGCTGACACTTATGAGCTAGTGAGGGAATCTAGCTGGAGGCTCCAGCCCTGAATCTCAACAAATTTCCTCTGTTCTCTTAAGGCAATCCCAGTCATTGCTACTAAGCGTTCAAAACAGTTTTGTTTGTGGGATAAAAGAAGTAGTACATAAAAGAAAGCTAACTTTTAATGCTGGTTATGTTAGCGATAGGAAAATTAAAAACCCTAGGAGATTACTTGGAGAAGGCAATGGCAACCCACTCCAATACTCTTGCCTGGAAAATCCCATGGATGGAGAAGCCTGGAAGGCTGCAGTACATGGGGTCGCTGAGGGTTGGACGCGACTGAGCGACTTCACTTTCATTTTTCACTTCAATGCATTGGAGAAGGAAATGGCAACCCACTCCAGTGTTCTTGCCTGGAGGATCCCAGGGATGGGGGAGCCTGGTGGGCTGCCGTCTATGGGGCTGCACAGAGTCAGACACGACTGAAGTGACTTAGCAGCAGCAGCAGCAGCAGGAGATTCCTGGTGCTCTAGATTTTGGGTATTCACAACTGCCTCAGAAAGTATCCCTTGGTAAAACTTGAAGTTCAGTATAATTCCTGATCTACATGTTTTACTGACCAGACTATGAACTCCTTGAGGACAGAAGTTGTGTTGTATTTGTGAATCCTCAAAGACTAGTAGAATGCTGGTATACACTGGGCACTCCATATGCTTTACTGAAGTTCAAAGAAAATGGAAGAAAGGCAGGAAGGAAGAAAACAAAAGACTATAGTATTCTGCAGTTGAATTCAGAAAAATAACCTTTAAACTTAATTCTTGTAGGTAGTTTGGTTGAATCTCAAGGGTGTTTCTTAAAGTGCCCAACTGAATCATAATCACTGGAGCACTAGTTGAAAATAAATATTCCTGGCAGGCTCCAACCTGAATCAAAGTGTCTGAGACCAGTCCATAAATCTGAATCTGATCCATCTGAATCCATTTATCTTGTGCACTTTGATACTTGGAAAACTTGGAGGTGTCTAGTAATCACATGATATACTTTGATGTTGCAGAAAGAAACATTCTGGTTCACCTGCTGCTAAGTCGCTTCAGTCGTGTCCGACTCTGTGAGACCCCATGGACGGCAGCCCACCAGGCTCCTCCATCCCTGGGACTCTCCAGGCATGAACACTGGAGTGGGTTGCCATTTCCTTCTCTGGTTCACCTAGGTATTCACTAATAAAGGGTCTTATTCTATCTGTATGAATAAGAATGAGGAAAGTACTGAAAATCAGAGCAATTCTTTTTTAAAAAATTAATTTATTTTAATTGGAGGCTAATTACTTTACAACATTGTGGTGGTTTTTGCCATACATCGATATGAATCAGCCAAGGGTGTCCCTGTGTCCCACCATCCCGAACCCTCCTCCCACCACGCTCCCCACACCATCCCTCTGAGTTGTCCCAACATCAACTTTGGGTGCCCTGTTTCATGCAGCAATTCTTATTTCCTCAATACAGAGGATAGAATTTGAAAAATATTTATTTCTTTTAAAATTTAATGTATATCAACTTTACAGAATTACAACTATAGTAGAAATATTCTTTAATGATTTCTCCTTTAACCAACTTACAAGGAGCAGTATTTTTCATTTTTTCTTTAAAGTATATTAATACCCAGAGTACACTAAACGTATTAAATACAGTTGTGCACTCCCATCTGCCAACTGAGTTACTTACCAAAGACCAACTGTGTTTGGTCTCAAACTCATTTATGCCAGTTCTCTTTTGGCAATGATAAGATTTATAACGTGATATAAATAAGTTAAATATTAGTCAGGAAAGAGGAATTTTGTTTTGTTTTTGGTAAAAACTAATTTAGATGTTTATATTTGCTCTATGAAAGCAAATCACTAAAAATTCTTTTGAACTATAAGTTGTTGCAACAATCCTAAAAGACTGAAGAAAATAATAAAACTTTAGAGGACTTTTAACATACATTGCTTTTTATATGGCTTACTTGCTCTAGTTTGAAAACAAAAACAAAAACAAAAACAGAAGCCAAATATTTGATGCATTTGATTATGGGAAAGTTTTATGAAAGAATCTCTAATTCAGAATTATAAGCGTTGAGCTTCCATTTTAAAAATGTGGGCAAATGAATGTATTTTCAATGAAATGTATTAGCATATATATATATATATATATATATATACACACACACACACACACAATTTTAACTTAGTTGCATATATGTATCTCAATTTAAATTAGTTTTTGATTAACTAAACACCTTTTGTCCAAACTGCAGTGGGTACATGCATCCCCTAAGATTATCCCCCTGTAGCCCAGAGTACAGATGTAGGATCTAATGAAGTCCATACTCTAGGGTCTCCTTTCTTCTGTGTTCTTAAGATGCTCAAGTCACAGGTTGCAAGAGCTCCACAGTGGCAGGAAATCTTAATTTAAAATGTGCTAAGAATTTTACACATTCTTAGGGAAACTGGTGCTATATACCATGGAGAAGAGTGAAATTTACCTTCTTCAATGAGTAAGCAAAGCAGAAAGTTACAGGGGACTGAAAATTAGCACATTCTCAGTTGCAGAAGCCACTGGGAAGGAAAAGAAGACCGCTGGAATTCTCCTTGCATTTCTTTTCAGCTCAGACATGAAAAAACTCTATAGTCATTTGAGGATTCCCTCTTTTGTGTGGTCAGTTAGAAGAGATTCAGTAATTATACTAAATGTGAATAAGGAAGGCGGGGATGATGAAGTGTGAAGTTTTAGGTCAAATAATTCCATGCTGTTGAAATAGTTGCAAGGATATAAAAGCTCTCCAGCCTTCCTGGGGAAAAGCACAGTGATCTCCAGGAAGCCTCCGAAAAGGAAGAACATTTGTGTAATTCCTCCATGTGTCTTCGTTCCCAGCTTGGCATGCAAGCTTGTACCCCCTCTAGGTGGAGGCTAATAACCATTCCTAAACAGTTTGCTTTCTGTGACTGAAGACAGAGGAAGAAACAACTGAGGAGAAAGGAATGAAATTTGTTTTGATAAAACAAAATTTTATTTCATGCACCTTTCTGGAAAACTTTCTAAATATATGCTCTATTGGCTGCAAGGAATCAATGTGTAGAGAGATTCTAACACAATCAATCTCTCAGTTAGAGACAGAGTGTAGGAGGAAACCTAATAGCTAAGTGCGATGATGCAGAAAAAAAAGATGAAAAAATTCAAGAAAGAAGGGAAAATGGGTTCCTCCTAATTTAGTAAACTGTCTATTGGATAGTTTATTAGGCAACCATGGATCTGACACCTAGTCACAAAGACAGCTTTGATTAAACAACTTCTACTCCCTACCTCTGGCTCCAATTGGAAGTCTTGCTCAGCCACATACTTGCTCTTATTTTTGAGTCTTAGTTTCCTCATATGCAAAATAAGGATTTAAAATATTTTCACATACAATGTTGTGAGAAAGAAGTGAGATAATATATTCAAAGCATTTATCTCAGTGTTGATGCATGACGAGTACTTTACAAAAATCTAGTTTCTATTATAATTAGAGGATATATCACAATATATAGTAATTTTCTGATTATCTGCCTCTGTTCCAAGAGACTATAAGCTATTTGGCATTAAGTAGGTTCTTTTCCACTCTATATGAGAAATCCTAGGTCTTGTCTTAGCCTGAAATTTAATAAGGAGATACTGAATCAATGCTTTAAATGGTTTTCAGATGCTAGGAACTAATGTATTCTTATAAGTTGAGTATTGGTTTATACAAATGAGTACTGTCATTTTAATCCAAGAAGTTAATTATTAAATATGAAGTTTAAACCAGCTGGTTGCAATAGGGGCTAAGCTATGGCACAAACAATAGCTTGTGTCTACCGATTATCTTCTTACTCTTGTTTCTGCTTTCCTACTGCTAAAGAGAAGTTGTCTTCTTTATCTCTACCTTGGTTCTATTTTTTAAATTCCTTTCTCACTACATCTCATAAGGTTTAGGATCTACAAAAGAAATTTTTGAGATCTTAAACCCATGCTAATAACTTGATAGTTCTGACATTTGCTTTTAACTGGCAGTGCATATCAGAAACAGCTGTGGAGATTTTTCAAAATATAGATGACTTGGTTGGTTCCCATATGGAGGTTCTGACTTGGTACGTCTGGGGCGGTCTTAGAGATCTGTACATTTAAAAGTTCCTCAGGTGAGTATGCTGTGTACTAAAGGTGGAGAACCATAGGACTATAATGTAGAATACCTATTCTGAATGCAAATGAAAAATAATAAATTAACCAGATCAAATTATCTAAGAGGTACATAGGGAAAAAAAAGCAGGCATAAAACTAAACCTCATCTTTATATTGAAGATATTAGCAGTTAAGTGTTGACTGTATATTATGGGAGTGTCTTTGAAAAAAATTCATATTTTTTCTGGAAATACAGAGATGGACAATGCACAAACAAGCAAAAAAAAAAAAAAGATTTACATATTATTGAATACCTAACAGTTTACCACAGGTTTTATATTTTACTCCAAATAGCTTGCAACAGTCATAAGAATGAAAGTAAAGTCTTATACAAAATTCAGTGTTGACACTGGAAAAAGCAGTAAGTCCTTTGAATAGACAATAAAAACAGAACTTGTTCTTTTTTTATAAATAAAATCCAAGGATGCTATACCATACCCTGCCAATCATAATAACATAATTTTAAAAATCACATATTATGATTCTGATCTCCTAATTCAGATAGATTGTTTATCAATTTTATTTCTCCTTTAGCTCTTTAACAAAAGGCAAAAGACTCTAGAATTTAGCTTAAACTAATGCTGACTTAAAATTGGCCTTATAAACCACATTTTGCTTTAAAAAAATAAGCACACAGAGAATAGATTAATATTCATTAGCTTTTGCCAAAATTTGCAAAAATGTTCAGTTTTGATTTGTATTTTTCCAAGTTGATAAAATCATTGTCTCTGATACTTTGTTTTGCATGATAATATTCATAGGAAGTGTTGGCTTTTTATGGCTGAAACACAATTGAAATCAGACACAGTCTATGTACCCTGTAGGTTTCATCTCTTTTCATAAAATGATCAAAGAAAACAAATAAGAAGTCAGGGTTACTGAGTTGTGGCTTTCCAAAGGTGCTTAATATACAGTTCAATTGTGCATCTCCTCTAACTACTGAGATAGCCCAAGAAAGATCAAAAGATGAATATTTCAGCATTTTAAATTTCTGATACATATTTTTCTCCTTTTAATGTGAATACGATAAAATTAAGTTGAAAGTGTGCTCTTAATTTCTTTCCAGAAACAAAGAACTCCCAAAAGGTATGGTGCTCAGAATGAGATATTTGTGTAAATAGGAAGCTCTGTTTATGGAGCTAAATGTTTTCAATACAAAGACAGGTTGTCTCCAGGGCATTAGTCACTACCTTCTATAAAGTTAGGCCACTGGGGTACTGTTTGGAATGCCTAGCTTGATTGGGCTGTATATGCAAAAGTACTGCTGATAAGTGTTATTACTGTAGCCCACTAAATGGTATTCTCATGGCTTGAAGGAGTTAACGTTGTTCCCTAAGTGCCTCATTAAAAAAGCCCACTCCAGACTTCCCCCTTGGCAAACATCTTTACAAATCCATAAACCAGATTTTGCTGAATCTCCTCATAAGGAAGTTTTAAGTGAAAACAAAGCTTAGGTAAAGGATTTTGTAGTCTTAAAGCCAACATTAAGAATCAATTAAACTGCAAGTCTTCCATGGTGAGAGAGGTTTAAAAATAATAATTATATATTTGTAATTTCATGTGTTGATAATTTTAACATATTGTTCTGGAGACCTTATGAAGCAAGAGTCAGCCCACAGATATCAACCAGTATAAAGGGAAGGAGAGAGGAAAGGCAGAAAGGAAGGAGGGATGAAACTTTAGTCCTACAGTCGGTGCTTGAGAAAGAAGTGAAGCATCTTATTGTATACAATAGAAGAGTGAAGATTAAGGAGTAACTGGTACACGTCAAGTTCTCTTTCCCAAAGGATGTAGCAGCCAGTTCTGATTCAGGGAGCAGAAGTGGGTGTGACTGGTAAGAGCTGGCATAAGGAGTCTATGCTCATTCTTTGTAGAGTCATGTTGCTTTGTCTGCAGGTGAAAGAAAGCTCTGGAGGAAACAACTGAAACACTTTATACCATGTGTTTTGGTGACAGTTAACCAAATTATAACATATGATAAATTTTTAAAAATTTTTATTTAATTAAATTAATTAATTTATTTATTCTAATTGGAGGCTAATTACTTTACAATATTGTAATGGTTTTTTCCATACATTGACATAAATCAGCCATGGGTGTACACGTGTTCCCCATCCTGAGCCCCCCTCCCACCTCCCTCCCCATCCCATCCCTCTGGGTCATCCCAGTGCACCAGCCCTGAGCACCTTGTCTCATGCATCGACCTGGACTGGTGCTCTGTTTCACATATGATAATATACATGTTTCAATGCTCTTCTTTCAAATCATCCCACCTGCGCTGTCTCCCACAGAGTCCAAAAGACTGTTCATGTGAAGGGTTGACTCATTGGAAAAGACTTTGATGCTGGGAGGGATTGGGGGCAGGAGAAGAAGGGGATGACAGAGGATGAGATGGCTGGATAGACTGACTCGATGGACGCGAGTCTGAGTGAACTCCGGGAGTTGGTGATGGACAGGGAGGCCTGGCGTGCTGCAATTCATGGGGTCGCAAAGAGTCGGACATGACTGAGCGACTGAAGTGAACTGAACTGATACATCTGTGTCTCTTTTGCTGTCTCTCATATAGGGTTATCGTTACCATCTTTCTAAATTCCATGTATATGCGTTAGTATACTGTATTGGTGTTTTTCTTTCTGGCTTACTTCACTCTGTATAATAGGCTCCAGTTTCATCCACCTCATTAGAACTGATTCAAATGTATTCTTTTTAATGGCTGAGTAATATTCCATTGTGTATATGTACCACGGCTTTTTTTTAAAATTAAAACAAAACAATAAAATGTCATCAGACTCATTTTTGCCAAAATGTTTCAAAATTTTAGAGTTTATCTCATTTCTGATTGTGTAGAATTGACACTAAGCTGATAAATTGTTCTAGTTTGAATAAAAGATAGTCTTTCTATCTCCCTTGAAAAAGGGAGAGGAGAAAACTTCACAAAAGCTGTGATTAAAGAATAATTCAGCCCCATTCCAACAATGAAAAAACTTGCTTAAATATATACATTTGACAAATGCTTATAAGACATGAATCAGTGACATCCTTCATATGTCAATCTTTCTTACTTAATATACCTAGTTTGCCAAGGCAGCAGATGATTACAGTTAGTATGTCACCATTTTGGAAAGTCACTGTGATGACAACTTTATATTAAATTTTCTTTTATCATTAGTATTAAAAATAATGTATTTCAGACTTGCCAGATTCTATAGCTATAGTCTAATTCTCAGATAACTTCTTCAAAACTTATTTTAGTAGTGAAAATAATCATGACTTAAGATGATTTGCCAAATAATATTTTTGCCAGAGTTAAGAAAACATTTGCAGTTTTTGATGTTTTAATCTTGGATAATAATAATACCTAAAGTTTACTGACAATTCAATGTGCCAAGTGCTTTACTTACAGCTAATTCTCACAATATCCCTGGCAAGGCAAGTGAGGTACTATTAGCAATGTCCCCTCCTAACAAGTGAGAAAGTTAAGGTATGGGTTAAATGATTTGCTAAAAATCACTCCACTTTTAAGTGGCAGAGTGATGACTAGAACTGTGCATGTGCAGACAGGAGGCCATGTCTCCAGGGTGACTCCAGAACCAAGAACAATCTACAGAACCAAAGAATTGAAATGTTGCCTCTGGAGGACTTTACAAACCAAGAAATCTTTTAATAAATAAAACCTGGGTTCTGCAGCTTGTATGGACTGATTCAAGACTAGCCAATTTGTCTGTAAGTATGACATTCCCCTAGTCCTTTAAATTTCACCCTGATCTCTGGATTGTGGAGACAGATTTGAGAGCCTTGCCTCCTGTCTCCTTTCCAGCTTACCTCAAAATGAAAGCTCTTTCTTTTCTCAAAAGCCTGTGCCATAGGATTGGCTTCTTTAGCCCTTGCTCAGTAACATCATCTTTATTCTAAGTTCTCACAGTTAATCTTGTGTATTTTTGGTCTAGGTTGAAAGACATCACATTTATCTTTGTAGAACTCTACCTTGTTGGCTTTGGCCAACCTTGCTATCTTGAGTTTATGGAAGATATCAAGATTCCAACTTTGTGTAACTCCAAACTTTATTAACTTACTTTCAGTGTTAAATCTGATAAAAAAAAAAATACTGTAGATAAAGAGACACCAGTAGACACTTTCCTTCATTTCTTAAAACCCTTTGTTTACTGATGTTTGGTCAATTACTAACCTACTAATGGGTAAACTGCAATGTTGACAAGCAAACCACAGTTTTTACACATTTTCAACATGAATATCAAGGCAGAACTTAGGTTAGTACAATATTTCTCTTTATCTCTTTCTTTACTTTCTGAGAGGAGAATCTGTCAAAAATTTGTCAAGACAAGAATTACCCGGAACATTTAGATGTAAAAGATGAGATTAGTTTGCAAAAGGAAATCCTCTTCCATTACTGTTTCTTGATAATTTGTCAGCAGACTTTAACAGTTAATATTGTAGGCACTATCTGATTATTGGATTATGGATTATTTCAACCATCTACTGTATTATCTTGGAAAGATTGATCTCTCAACTTGCTCAGTTTCCTCTTAAAATGGGGACAGTATTAACCAATACATTTGATATAAAAATTAGATAAGAACTTATGTATGAGACTTGTACATAAAAATACTGAAAGGGTAGCTATGATGATGGTGATAATGGTAATGATATTATCTACTGTTATTCTGGAGACTGCAATCACATCTCCCAGTTCATACCCTTGTGTACTTGTCTTACTTTGAATCTGGATTGGTCCTGTCATCAACTTTAACTAAAAGAATACAGTAGAAGTAACATGCCATTTCTGGGTTTAATAAATCTTCAAAGACCTGGAAGCTTCTATTTTTGTGCTCAAAGGATGTCAACTGCCACATAATGAATCTGATAACCCTGGATCACTATACTGGGGGAAGCCCACCCTAGCCACATTGGAGGAGTTTTCAGTCCATAGCCAGCAACAACTTGCCAGCCACTCAAGTGAAGTCATTGATGGTGCCCCCCAGTTCTGCTCCACAGCCCACAGCCCTATACACTTCTCTTGTCCTGGCTTACGTATCCCAGACTGGGTCCAAATTCTAGCTTCCTCCACCCTCATTCAATCAGGAACAAATTCAGATAATATATAATAGTTTGCTAAATAATTTCAGTAACATATTTTTATTTCTGATGTACACATGGAAATCATTTATTGAAAAAGATTTATGAGTGCTTTGTGTTTAATGAGAATAATGTCAGGAATGTATCATTTTATTTTTAAAATAAAATGTATCATTTTATTTTTAAAATAAAATGTATCATTTTATTTTTTAAAAGACATCTAAAAATACAAGGGCTTATCACACAGTGTAGTGAAGAAAATCTCACTATAAAATGTCAAAAACTATGTAAATTCTTCCAACTTACCATTTTATATTCTTTCCAGCCTCTTTGGAAATCTAGACTTCCATCTTCACGATGCTGTATTACAGTCCAACCTCCCCCATTGACATCCATATTGCAAAATACCTGACAAAGAAACATAAAGCCAAGTGAAAATTATGTCTAATTTAAAGAAACAGGTATCAGATATGTTTCAAAACAGAAATAGGATGGATAGCCTTATACAAAAAAATGATGACAAATTGCCAAGTTGAAAATATTAATTCAGATATTTTATTGGCTACTTCTTCCTATATCCAAGTTGTTTCTGATTAAATTCCATCAAATGTGCATAAATTACTTGTAAAGTTTTGAATCAGTCAGCTGAAAACTGTCTCTCTCAGTCACAGACTATAAAAATTATTTTTAAAAACTTGTCTTAAATGGCAATAGGCACTGTGAATAATCAATTTTTTAAAATGTTACTAAAGTTTCCAAAATTACATACTATTTACTGCTAAAACAGAAGATTTGGAATTTTTATCTTTAATTTATTAAATTACAATATGCCAATAATAAAGGTTTTGGAAAAATGGTGTTTAAAACTCATGTATATTTAGTATTTCACATTTCATTGCATATTTACTCCTATACACTCGTATACTATAATAATTATTCTTGACGGTTCAGAATAACATTAGAGGCAAAACTTGGTCCCCAGCATATGGAGAACACATTATTTGCTTGAATTTTCATCATGAACAATACAAGGAGAACATGACATACTATATTCCTTCTGACTGTGAGAAGCTTTTCTTTTGCATGTGGAAAAGTTATCCAAATCTTTCAAAGACTTATGCTTATTTCAATTATTCTAAATATAATGGTATTTATTTAGAAATGGATTCATTTCCCCCAGAGCCCACCAAGGAGAGAAACATATCTGCAATAGGATTATCTTTAGAGAGCAATCACTGTAATTGATGAAGCATGAATGTGGCAGCTTGATTATTTAAGGGCTCAGCAATGAGGAGCATCATTCCCCTGGCAATCATCCCTACTAATGCAATTTGGAAGCTGGCTAAAGGTGTAGATATGAGGCAACAGCAGCAGGCAGGCTGTGTGGGCACAGAGCCTGATTAAAGGGAAAAACCTCAAGTGTTTTCCCTGAGGCATTAAATTTTGAGTACAAATGGTGAAAGGGTATGAAAACATTGGCAAGAACTGTCATTCTAAGGACAAATTGTCCATGTATTTCCTCGGAGTAAAGGGAACTATGAAATACATACTTAACTGTAAGCATATGAAAATAGGCAGAATGCTCTCCTGTGGACTCTTCCTCTAACTTGACAACAGCCGCCCATCAGTATGCACTCATCATCAGGAGGAACTGACTCCCTTCAAGATTACAGATTTGAAATGCCCCTCCCTATCTTAAAGTTCTACTAATCCCTTAGTTTCTATGCACCTGCTCTTTGTCCTCAACATAACCCCTATCTAGTCTTTTGTCTTCCTTAATTCTAATTCAATTTTTTCACCCCACAAGCATTTTGGGGCACTGAGTCTATGATACAACTGGTAATATTTTGATGAAGAAAATATGGATCATATCATCAAAACACCTAAAAGTTTAAATAGTGATTGCTCCCACAGAAATAAGACAATGTAAGAATTCACAATTTTCAACTCCAGTGGCCTGAAGAATAATAGAGTCAGCAATCTAAATGAGAAATTTAAGGAATAGAGCTAACGTGAGAAAAGAAATGACCATGGTTTGGGAAACCTAATGTTTAGGAGAGTACAGTCATCCAAAGAGGGGAGTTTACTGATTAGAGATGATGTAATTATAGGCAGATCAAGAATGAATAAGAATAAGGATAAGAGAATGAGGGACTAAGAAAGGAATAGTCATAACAATAGAATGCCTTTTAAGTGCTAAATAATTTAAACACTTCACTGCATTTTCCAATTTATCTCACAACAGCCCTTAAATGTAGGTGTGATTATTATGTCCATTTTGCAAATGAAAAACCTCAGACTTCAAGTATTTCAAGAACTTATCAATGGTTATTATTAATAAAACAAGTACTGAATTTAGGATTTGAATCCCTTGTTCTAAATTATACTGGGAGTAATCTTGAAAGAAGCAGTTGATACCATAAAGACAGATTTCTAAAGAAGTTTAAAAAAAATAGTGGAAACAGATATGGGGAGGGGTGATGGCCTAAGAATGGGGTTTGGTGAACAACTGATGGAGAAAAAAAACAGACATCAATAATCTTTAGGTAGGCAGGAAATTCATTTTATTTGCTACTGTGCCTAGTGTCTAGAGTGCCTAGAGTGCCTAGCGTATCAGTTCAGTTCAGTTCAGTTCAGTCGCTCAGTCGTGTCCAACTCTTTGAGATCTCATGAATCTCAGCACGCCAGGCCTCCCTGTCCATCACCAACTCCCGGAGTTCACTCAGACTCACGTCCATCGAGTCAGTGATGCCATCCGGCCATCTCATCCTCTGTTGTCCCCTTCTCCTCCTGCCCCCAATCCCTCCCAGCATCAGAGTCTTTTCCAATGAGTCAACTCTTCACGTGAGGTGGCCAACCTACTGGAGTTTCAGCTTTAGCACATTCCTTCCAAAGAAATCCCAGGGCCGATCTCCTTCAGAATGGACTGGTTGGATCGCCTTGCAGTCCAAGGGACTCTCAAGGTCTTCTCCAACACCACAGTTCAAAAGCATCAATTCTTTGGCACTCATGACCACTGGAATACGGAATGAAGCAGGGCAAAGACTAATAGAGTTTTGCCAAGAAAATGCACTGGTCATAGCAAACACCCTCTTCCAACAACACAAGAGAAGACTCTATACATGGAAATCACCAGATGGTCAACACTGAAATCAGATTGATTATATTCTTTGCAGCCAAAGATGGAGAAGCTCTATACAGTCAACAAAAACAAGACCAGGAGCTGACTGTGGCTCAGATCATGAACTCCTCATTGCCAAATTCAGACTGAAATTGAAGAAAGTAGGGAAAACCATTAGACCATTCAGGTATGATCTAAAGCAAATCCCTTATGATTATACAGTGGAAGTGAGAAATTGATTTAAGGGACTAGATCTGATAGATAGAGTGCCTGATGAACTATGGAATGAGGTTCGTGACACTGTATGGGAGACAGGGATCAAGACCATCATCGTGGAAAATAAATGCAAAAAAGCAAAATGGCCTACCTTATAGTAGGCACTAAATGAATATTTGTTGAATAACTAGAGATGCAATAAGGAAAGATAAAACAGGAAAACTTGATTAATGGACTGCAATGAAAGTTGGGGATGGATTTCAAGTTTGGGGAGTGTTCAACTTGGTCAAATATTCCAGAGAAGTCAAGATAAATAAAGATTAAGAAAATACACATTTAAATTTAGAATGAAGGAGCCTTTAGTGATCTTGAAGAGAGAGACTGCAGGATTCCTATAAGAATAAAATCCAGATGGCTCATTTTACAGAGGACATTGTTGGTGATTCGAGACAGCGGCCAAAGTGGAACTCTACTGGTAAAACAGATAAGAGTAAGTGAAAATGTCAAGGAGATATTTTCTTAGAGGAAACTAATGTTACTTATATTTTAATTAAATTTTACCCTGCCTTGACTGGGTAATTTAGATTTTTTTCCCAGATTTTGATTTCCTAATGGACACTGATTGCCTGAAAGTTTGCCAAAATGTGCCTGCAAACCTATGAAGTCCATTTACACACTCAGGGAAAGGAATAACCACAACTATAAATATATAGTGTGTAGAGAGAACTGTTCTTTACAGTTTTTTTTTGTCACTATTACCTATGTTATTAAAATTCTATGCACTTAAAAGTTTTGAAAAAGTGATTTTTTAAAAAAATCACTTGCTAATTTTAGAAAAGACAACTTTCCTTTTAAACAAAGGTATCTAGTAACTTGCACATCTTAAGATATGCTGGGAGTGTTTCTTAGGTAAAGACCCAAAGAAAGTTAACCCAGAGGAGAGAGAAGTTACCCAGGCAGATTACTGCCTTGGAAGCTAAAGTGCAGGGAAGTTAAGAAGTTAGATTTACACTCCACAATTCCTACTGGGACTCAGTAATAACAGCAAAGTTAACAGCTGCTTTTTGGTGAATATGGACACAATAGAAGGGAATGATGTATTGGTTAGGGGCGTGGACTTAGGTGCTACATTACCTGTGTTTAAGTCCCATCTCAGCCCTAACTATGTTGTAGATCTTTTGCAAGGATTTAATTAATTAACGCATATAGTTTTCAGAACAGTGCTTGGCATATAACAAGCTTTGTCATTAGTCTCTTAGATGTGTTTTACATATGTGATGTGTATTTATATTGTGATATATACTTTATGTATACAATATCTCATATATCATAATAGGTTACTATTATATATTTCATATAATTTATTATTTATTATGGCTAATATAAAACATATAAAGCCCAAACACGTAGAAATTCAAAAAAATGTCCTTATGATTACAATTACCAGATTCTAATTAATAATACTAGCATCATTAATTTCTAAGCACACTTTCTATTGCACACATATTTATGTAATATATATGCATATATGTATATGTCCATATGTACATGTGAAGTTGGGCTTCCCAGGTGGTTCAGTGGTAAAGAACGGCAAGGCAGGAGCTGCAGGGGAGCCGGGTTTGACCCCTGGGTTGGAAAAGTCCCCTGGAGGAGGAAATGGCAGCCCACTCTAGTATTCTTGCCTAGACGATCCCATGGACAGAGGAGGGTCAGTCCATGGGGTCACAAAGAGTCAGACACGACTGAGCTACCAAGCTCATATGAAGGTGGATTAGTGCTAGCAACCTGCCACACACACAAGACTATGATTTTTAGTCAGAAGAAAAACAAAAAGCCTATGCTTAACAGATGAAAGAAGTTCAAAAAGATAGGTGGTTGGTTTTGAAAGATTTGAGACATGAAAGGACTTGAAAAGTTCCTTTGCCAATATAGTGTGGTCTGTGCTATCTGGCGGTAACCTTCCTGTAGATGCAGGCGCCTTGCTCCATTTACTATGACTGTTGCATTTATTGATCATATGACTTGGGCTTAACTCTATCCAAGAACAGATTGAACTGGCTCCTATCCCAGGCAAGGTCAAAGCTTTCAAGCATTAAAAATCTTTTAACATAATAATGATTTAAACCCAAACAAAAAGGGGAAATTCGATTCACATAGTTTTTATGCTTTTATGCTACATACAAGTTGGAATGATTAACCTTGTGAGTGTTAATTATTTTTCCATAACCTTAAATAAAAAAGGCTCAACACATTTGTTATAGTCCTTTTCCAAGAATTAGGGAAATTATAGATTCAGAAACAAATTTTTAAATATTTTATAGTAATCAGAGCTATTATTTAATGGTTTGTTTTACTGTATGAAACTAAGCAGATTACAGAGCACTTGGTTTTAGAAAGTTATGAAATCAAAGGAAAAATCCTTGCTTCCTACTACCATGTACTGAAGGAAATTCAGAGTAGAAAATATCCACAAGCCATTAATAATGAAAAAAAGTAAAAAACAGATATATAAATGATCTAATTCTCATTTTCTATCTGCTTGAAAATTTTAAGAGTCCTAGAAAACTGCCTTTGGCTTCCACATCACATTTGAGAAGATAATACTTTTCTAACTTTTGCAGACATTCTTTCTTGGCAGGGAATGATGTCAGTTAAAACAACTATAAAACAACTGTGTATACTTGCAAATTTCACTCTGCCTAAAATTAATAATTCATACTAATAGTTTTTGTTAATTGCCTAAATAGGTCAATTTAATTGATTAATCCATATATCATACATAGCTAGACATTTTGTTTTGTTTTTACATAGACTTGCCTTGCTAGAATTTCTGTAAGTATTAAAATGAGCAAAATTTTTGCTAAGCATATCATGATTAGCACCAAACTTTATAGCCACAAAGCAAAATATATGTAGAAGGGTGATGGTCCTAAGGATGCCTTTTCTAAGCACTTTTTATAGAACTTTTTTACAGAACTGAGAGGATACCAATGATCTATATAAAAATAAGAGAAGGCAATGAGATTACAGGGTGGGAGGAAGTAGGGTGGCTTACAATCAGACCTGACAATGAACTCTTAGCTGTGTCACTCACATAGGTTCCTATAAAAAATTATGAATGGTGTAGCTTCAGTCATCACTAATATAAGTAATTATCTCACTTAGCTCCCTGTTAGGATGGTACAGTCTAGAGTTGATATCTTTGTTACAAAGCCTGTATTCAGTATTTGCTATGTGATTTGGGCAAGTTATTTTTCTAAAATAGGGATAATGAGAGCACCTCTATATATCATACAGTTATTGAAAGGGATAAACAAGTGAATATATATATCTAAAGTGCTCAAAACAGAAACTGGCAAACTGTAAATGCACAGTACATTTGAACTATTATATTAATCAGTTTCTCAATAACATTGGGAAGTTCACACAATGTTTGTTCTTACTAATTCTAAGGTATGTGACTATAACAAGGAAATTTGCTACTTACTAGTAAGTGCAGGTATATCATCCTAAAATGTCCATCTCCATAACAGAACATTATTACTACTGGCAAAAGGATCATAACCTCAAAGGGGAAACAAAACAAGGGAATGAACACTTAAATCAAGAAGCCCAAAGTCTTTCCTTCCTTATGGTCAGTTATCTCTCCCTCTCACCACACTCTGCTGTTATTTCCAATTAAACTAAACCTAATGACAGTAAAAATAACATGTGAATTTCTCCTTCTTCCTCTGAAGAAATATAAGTGCCATTTCTATAGTGATAAAATTTGCCTCTTATAGGCCTATATTGATATTATTGCTAATCTATCTGGGGTACTATTTCTCTCTAGGCCCAAATGTAACAAGTCTAATCCAGCATATATTTAGCATTTGCGGCTTCAGTATTTTAGATTTTTTTAAATTTAAGAACAATATTGAAGTTCTCTAATATGAAAAATTCATCATGTTGCAGAGGCATAAATTTAAATCATTCTGTTTCTGTAACCCAACATAGAAGTCACTGAACTTGTGAACTGGATCCTCTAACCCATTCGTTTATGTAAATCTTAAAAAAAAAAGCAAATTCATTTAAGTTTATAAGTTGTTATTCAAGTTTATGACTTCCCTAGTGGCTTAGTTGGTAAAGAATCTGCCCTACAATGCAGGAGACCCAGGTTCGATCCCTGGGTACGGAAGATCCCCTGGAAAAAGAAATGGCAACCCTCTTCAGTATTCTTGCCTGGAGAATTCCACGGACAGAAGAGCCTGGTGGACTACAGTCCAAAGGATTGTAAAGAGCTAGACATGACTGAGCAACTAACTTTCACTTTCATTCAAGTTTATGAGTTAAGATAAGATACTTTTCTTCCACCCTAACAGTAGCAGCGGTTCTGCAAATAGTCTGCGAATTATTTGTTTCTCAAAGCATTCTGAACTAGAATAGAGTTATGATTATTGCATAACTTAAATTTAATGGAATATCAAACTTTACTTGTAATACCCTCACTAAGGGCCATGTGCTAGTGTTGATGGACTGAAAAAAGATTCTTAAAGTATGAAAGTTAATCTAAAAACTTTAAAAAACATTTTATTTTTATATTCATACATAATAATTATTAAGAGTCTAAAAGGAGGGTCACTTAATGTTTTTAGTTAACTTTATAGTCCCTATGTTAGAGGAGAAGTGATAATCGTTTAGGGGTTTGTATCAGGTCTTGGGAAGAACTACAGGTAAACTGCATTAAGTATTTACATTAGCTCGGGTTCTCTCCTCCAGGGCACTTTCTGACACACTTTACATGCTCTCTGTATGATGTGTCAGTGTGGGCATGTACAGCATGCCTGTGCTTGTGTATGAACTGAATTTAAGTCTGATTTTAAGATACCAGCAAGCAGAATAGGAAGGCTTCATGTCATATGATCCAAATGATTCAAAAGGCTGCTTTGGTGACTGCAGCTATGAAATTAAAAGATGCTTACTCCTTGGAAGGAAAGTTATGACCAACCTAGACAGCATATTAAAAAGCAGAGACATTACTTTGCCAACAAAAGTCTGTCTAGTAAAGGCTATGGTTTTTCCAGTGGTCATGTATGTAGGTGAGAATTGGACTATAAAGAAAGCTGAGCACCGAAGAATTGATGCTTTTGAACTGTGGTGTTGGAGAAGACTCTTGAGAGTCCCTTGGACTGCAAGGAGATCCAACCAGTCCATCCTAAAGGAGATCAGTCCTGGATGTTCATTGGAAGGACTGATGTTGAAGCTGAAACTCCAATACCTTGGCCACCTGATGCGAAGGGCTGACTCATTTGAAAAGACCCTGATGCTGGGAGGGACTTGGGGCAGGAGGAGGAGGGGACGACAGAGGATGAGATGGTTGAATGGCATCACTGATTCGAAGGATGTGGGTTTGGATGGACTCCAGGTGTTGGTGATAGACTTGGAGGCCTGGCGTGCTGCAGTTCATGGGGTCGCAAAGAGTCGGTCAAGACTGACTGACTGAACTGAACTGAATACTTTCCTCGCTTCCCTGGTGGTTCAGATGGTAAAAAATCCGCCTGAAAAGCAGGAGACTCGGGTTCAACCCCTGGGTCAGGAAGATCCCCCAGAAAAGGAAATGGCAACCCACTCCAGCATGCTTGCCTGGAGAAATCCATGGACAGAGGAACAGGCTACAGTCCATGGGATCGCAGAGGTGGATACCACTGAGCAACTAACCCTTTCACTTTACTCCTAAACTTGCTATAATACGTTCACAGTTTTGTTTTGTTTTTTTTAAAGACATGGTACACCTGATTCAGTGAAAATTTTCACAGAAGCTCAAAAAGAAATACAGTGAAATCAAACTTCTCTGGTAGGTAACCCGGGTAGCAATGTACATAACTGCCTGCCACCTCTTTTACCTGCTGTACTGTCTTTATTTCTCGTCACTTTGACAGCACAGTATAGGTCTCTTTTCAGAAGAAAATTTTTGTCCCAGCAAAGGGAAAAACTATTGAGCTAACTTAACCCACTAATCCTCATTGGAATCATCAGGGCTGGTAGAGTCCAGACTTTGCCTCTTGACAACTGTATGACAACTGGCAAGCTGGTCTCCAAGATGTATTTCCCTCACCTATCAAAGGAAATGAACAGTCGGAATGACTAAGTTAGGCTTACTTACTATATACTACACAGAAGTGTTGACATTATCATCAGCAGGTCACCTATTCATTCATTCATTTCAGCACATATTTACTGAGGACCACTATGCTCCAGAAACTATTCTGGGTCCCAGGAAGTCAAAGATAAAAGTAAAATCCTTCCCTTGTAGAACTCTGATAGTGAGCAAATCATGCAAAGTTGTTTGAGAGAATCAGGGAAAACCTCTGAGAGTGTGTGCATAGTACCTAGAAAAGGTGGGAACACAGAGCTGGTAATTTAGGTGGGGCAATGAGAGGAAAAAGATTGTTCCATCCTTTGAGGATAAAGCACTGCAAGGACAGGTGGTCCTCTCAGGGTCTTGGGCATCTGATTAAAGCTTTTCATTGCTGAAGAACAGAGTTCTCCTCAAGGCTCTCCATAAACCCTGTTGCAGTCTCTATCATTGCACTTCTTCAGCACATTACAATTTCTCCGTATTTGTCTGTCTTCACCACTACATTGGGAACTGTTTTATATTATGTCTCTAGTCATTCACTGACAAATAAATGACATACACTTACTATGTATTGAATGAAGGAATGGATGGATGATTTAATGAAGAAATAGGAAGAAAGAGTAAATATAGAAGAGATATAACAGCAAGAAGACAGTGTTTTTCTTACTTCAAAGTATACTTGGATCCTGTTCAATATACTGATGAAAAATATCCTCCAACAAAGTCCTTTAGGAAAATATGCAAAGCAAATCCTTTCAGGATCATGAATTAAGATAGAGTGTCTTTCTCTACCGTAATAAGAGCAGAGGTTTTGGAAATATGTCCCTAGCTCCCTCTCCACAGTATTTGAACACAGATGACATGTACCATCTTGTCCTTGGGACTTTGGAAGATGGGTCCTCAGTTATTCCCATGAGCTGGAAGTATGTGCCTTCAACATGTAATCTGTATAAGGCAAGAATTCATGAACAAATGGGATATCCTAGGAATGAGCAGAGGGTAAATGGAAAACTGCGTGTGAAATAGGGATAGGACATGTGGGGGTTGGAAGCGGTCTGTACAACCGGGTTTTCATCTTTTATGGACCTGGGAAACAGAGTATCTTTAGGAGAAAAGAGCTTAGGCATATATAGTTTTGGTTTAACAAGCTCACAAATCAATCTGATTATTCAGCAATTCAACTAGGATCTGCTTTACATCTCATAAACAAACACTTCTGGTTTTACCTTTTTGGGTTCTGGCATATTATTAATATAAATAGTGTAGATTCCACTTTTATTAAAACCAGCTTGATATACATCTGCACAGTCTCTAAATGGCTTTTCTTCCTCTTTTTTTCCTCCCTTTAGTAAAACTGCAAAAAAAAAAAAAAAAGATCGCAATATGTGAATATCAGTACCATTAGTTCCCAAATGGACTTCAAGTATAGCCAAGCAAGTCTTCATTTCCTCCAAACAAATGTCAATGTTGTATTTATTGAAAAATCAATCATAGGAACAATACTAGATTTGAAGTGACAGAATTACAAAACTATAAGAAAAATGTGATTAATTTATAACTGAGTATTTTTTCATATTTGGCTTAATTTCTTAGATCTTGTTTTTCTCTATCACTTTCAGAACATCAACTCAATAGACAAATAATCTGATCATGAAATACTGACATTGGTAACAATTATGTCAATGTTTCTGCAATATTCCTAAAACCTTCTTAGCTATATTTTACAGGAGAGTTTGAAAAATGCTACCATTTTTGGAGCAGGAAGAGTTGAAGATAAATTCAAATATAAAAATACAATATAAAGGTTTAATATGCTAAAAGAAGGATTTACTATTTTTCTGGGGTTTTATATTGAAGTTCTTCTAGAATTTTTTAGTTTTAGAAAACTCTCAAAATAAAAAATAGATGTCTCTGATTCAATTTAAGTATCTAGAGTGAAAGGGAAGTGAACTTTGATTTTTATTTAATGGCCTGAAGTTAAGCTATCAGGTAAATGACATAAAAATAGAAGAACAAAAATCAGTAAGATTTGAAATTAAGTTATATAAGTGGAAGAGCTAAATAGGGGCTGGAAGTCTAATAGGAAAAGAAATTTAATTAGAGAGAGTCTCTACCGGGAGGAATTTTATTTCATTCACGGATCTTCATCCATTATTAAATTCTTATTATGAGATCAAAATACAAAGATGATTCATTTAATAGTTTTTAACTAAAAATATATGCAGCATATATAGAAATTATTTATGATTTAGTATTTTCTAATAAATATACATTATTCTAGCAATTTGCTTCATTACCCTCTTCTTGAAGTTAAGATTCAGAATATTTTATAATTTTGCCCTTAAAGTCTCTAGTTGTTTAATCATCTGCTTTAAATCACTCTGAGTCACAATGGTATTTTAAAATAATAACATCAAAGGTAAACTATGAATCAATGCTTTTAAATTGATTTTAAATGTTCTAACAATCTAAAATACTAACCTGATTTCAATTTGACACACAATGTTACTACTTTACATGCAATTCAAAATGAACAGTCTAATCTTTATAAGAAGAATGACTATCTCAATATAAATTTTTCATATTTTCAAAAATAACTATGATTCAAGTAAATGAAATATCCATGTCAGATATGTTGCCATAACAAAAATACAGAATTATAACATTTAATAGCATTATAGTTCTCTATATAGCTCACGTTTACACTAATGATTTTGCTTACTTATACTAAAAAGTACTTCTAAATATCATCATCACAATTGCAATATCAACACAAAATAAGTAATCAGAGGACTAACAGTTCATATGCTAGTAAAGCATTGCACAGAATGCATGCTCATAGCAATTAAAAATGAGAACTTATGTACTCAAAAGCCATCTTTAATGGCATTGGGCATGTCAATGGATTATATAAAGGTCTTTTTTTCAAAACATCAGTGCATTTCACTTGTGCTTTACTTACTTTAAGCTATCCGGACTATTATTTTTCTAAAATAAACTTTCTAAATTGTAAATGCTTGTTCTTCTGTTGAAAAATTAAAAATAACCAAAACAGATGCAATAAGAAAGGGATGTAAAGAAATATTAACTAAAATTTATAATCCCGTGAGAGGATGCACAACCCAGGAAGATGTGGTCAAGAGGAATTTAACGGTAAACCCATGTTTCTTTTTTGGGTTAGAGATGGAGAAAATCGTTTCTCTAAAGAAAGAGAAAACTCTTCCTTGTTAAATGTACCACTTCCTGCCCTCCCTTATTTAGTTATGTAAGGCGCATACATTCCTTTCCCACTTCTCTGCCACTTCCCTTCCCCTTTTCTTTTCCTCTTCAGGATGATGCCAGTGAAGATTGTTGTATGGGAAGAGGGAAGTTATTTCACACACATTTTCAATAACACAGAAAAAAGTAAAAGTTAGATACTGTCTTATTTTCTGGAAACTAATTTATAAAATGATGTTCAAGCTATGAATGTAAGTCTTATAACTAGAAAGATGGTTTGAGGAGTCTACCATAAAAGGTACAAGTAGTACCCTGAAAAAAGTACAAAGAATTGAAATACACTTTTCAAGAAATGTAATAGAAAAAAAGCCTATTTGAAATGACCAAGGTTTTGACTGAGCAGCATAGAGAACACAGCTGAGGTTAGAAAGCATGCATTTGAATGGCATTAAACAGCTTCACTTTAGTGTTTGCAATCTAGAAGTGGGGGTGAGAACTTGAATAAACATCCTCCCTTGGGTCAGGATTTACCCATACAAGGGGCTACTGCATGAAAGGACGGTGGAAGGAAGGCACTAGCAATTCACCTGAACCTTTCCTTCATGTCTCACTCTCAGACTGAAGATAGGAAGAAAGAAAAAGAAGGTTAGGAGGAGGCAGATAGTAACAGTGGGGTACAATACTATGGACATGTTGTAGTTATGGCACCATATCTGATATAGATATTTCATTTTCTTGAAATACAGTCTGGTGTTTTTGAAATATTGAAACACATTATTTCCAGAAAGATTAGACTGCTTTTTACTTACTTAACGGGCTTCCCTTGTAGCTCAGTTGGTAAAGAATCTGCCTGCAGTGCAGGAAACCTGGGTTCGATCCCTGGGTTAGGAAGATCCCCTGGAGAAGGAAATGGCAACCCACTCCAGTATTCTTGCCTGGAAAATCTCATGGACAGAGGAGCCTGGTGAGCTGCAGTCCAGGGGGTCGCAAAGCGTCAGGCATGACTGAGCGACTAATAGAACACTTTTACTTACTTATTAGTAACAGAATCCTTGAAATTTTGATCCAGACTACACTTAAAATACTACAGCATTTGAAAGCAATTTAAAAGTTTCATTCAGAGCTTACCTTTACATCTGTATAATATTCTATGGTCTGATGACCCCTTCTATAGGAGTAGATTGATTTTCAGTTCCTCTTGCTTTCCTTTTAATGTATAAAGTGGGGTGTTTATGAGGCAAGTATGTGAATTACATAACAGAGTGACTGAATTATAGTAAGTACCAAGAAATGGTAGTTAGTTAGTGTTATGGTAAAAATATCATTGATGGCAACACTATATTATTTTCTTTCTTATGGAAAAGACATTTAGGCTGTGGAAGGCTAGCCAGTCTACCACACATGTGGGTGAAGGCTTGTGTGGGAAGCAGGAAGCTCTTTCACACATATCTTCAATAACAGAAAAAAAGGAAAAGTTGGGTATGATGGATGTTGAATGGAGTGGTGGATGCTACTGTCTTCCATCCGAAAATCCAAATACTGCAGCTGACTAAACGCAGGGAAGTTACATTTGACTGGTTACATTTAGGACTATATCAAGTTGGCCCCTCCCTGTCAGAGTTGGGTAACTGGATTATTTCATTCATTGACTACATCAGGTTAAATCACTAAGTCAAAGAAACCCAGGAATCTAATCTTGCTGTATGTGCTAGTCACTCAGTCATGTCTGACTCTTTGCAACCACATGGACTGTAGCCCACTAGGCTCCTCTGTCCATGAGGATTCTCCAGGCAAGAATCCTGGAGTGACTACCATGCCTTCCTCCAGGGGATCTTCCCAAGCCAAGGATTGAACCCAGGTGTCCTGCATTGCAGGCAGATTCTTTACTGTCTGAGCCACCAGGGAAGCCCAATCTTGCTGTATAATATAAGCTTTATCTATTAAGAATTAAAAATTATTTCAGATGAAATGATATATGATATGTATACCGATATGCTGCTTGTAGAGATTTTAATCTTATAACTCCCATTTTTCATGACTATTTTCTTTGTCAAATACTGGAGAATATAAAATTTAGTGTTATTCTTAGATACTGTAAAACTAGAGATAGTAAACATTTTAAAACATAGAAAGACCATAACAAAGATGAATTAACTGAACAGGATAAATGATCAGAAAGAAGGATAAATTTTTGTAGGAGGTCTTGAGATTCAATAAGATGGAAAATAATGCCTGCAGGAATATAAGATAAATGGCAAGAGACAAACATGAAAAACCTGATGGAAGAAGATAAAAGAAGCATCAACTGGACAGAGCAGGGAGGGGCGATCTGGACATATGGTATGCTGTTTTAGTTTCTGAAAATGTAGTTTAACTTGTTATAATAATACACTGGTTTAAAGCATAAATTTTTAAAAAATGATCTTTACCTGTAAAAGTTCCTTCTTTGACCACATACTCTTGTATTTCTTCTCCCATTCTTTAATTCTTATGAGTTTGTCTTTTAGAGTCTAGATCCTCACCACTATCTGCCTCCTCCTAACCTTCTTTTTCTTTCTTCCTATCTTCAGTCTGAGAGTGAGACATGAAGGAAAGGTTCAGGTGAATTGCTAGTGCCTTCCTTCCACCGTCCATTCATGCAGTAGCCCCTTGTATGCGTAAGTCCTGACCCAAGGGAGGATGTTTATTCATGTTCTCATCCCCACTTCTAGATTGCAAACACTAAAGTGAAGCTATTTAATGCCGTTCAAATGCATGCTTTCTAACCTCAGCTGTGTTCTCTATGCTGCTCAGCCAAAACCTTGGTCATTTCTAACAGACATTTTTTCTATTACATTTCTTGAAAAGTGTATTTCAAATCTTTGTACTTTTATCAAGACTAAATCTTACTCCTGTCTTCTCTCACTATTTATATGTGACCTTTTTTTAATGCTTTGCTATGAAGATCGAAGACATTTGAAATAAGTCTTCTTTGCCCATCTTTCCGCTTGCCTTTTTTGTTGACCTCTCTTAGTCCCCTTTTCTATTTCTCTAATTGTCCTTTCTCTTTTCTCGTCACTGGGTTCTGTCCCTCTCTTCACCTACCAATAGATGTCCCCCAACATTCTATTCTTGGATCTCTGTTCCTTTTTAATTTGCTCTTTTTGCAAACCATCTTCCATGGCTTCACACTTTTACACAGATTTGTAAGATACCAGCATTTCTGACACTGTGTGTTTGCTGTTCTCATGACTTCCAGAGTCACATTTCTACACTGAGCCGTTCCTAATGCTACTCCAACTTCATTTGTTTATGTTACCTAATATTTTCTCCAAAACCGATGTTGTCTTATTGATCCCACTATCTTCCCTCTGTTGTCATCATTAGAAATTAGTAAAAGCCTAAACATAAAATGGGCTTCCCAAGTGGCTCAGTGGTAAAGAATCTGCCTGCCAATTCAGGAGACACATGTTCAATCCCTGGGTATTCTTGCCTGCGAAATCCCAGGCCTGGCAGGCTATAGTTAATGGGACTGCAAAAGACTAGGACATGACTTAGCAACTAAACAACAACAAATACAAGACAAGTAGACTGAGGTTTTTAAATTGGTTTCTCAAATAAAAAGACTGCCTCTTACTCCTTCTTAGTTTAACCCATCCTATAATGACAATGTCAGTAAATACCGATTAAACATCTGCTATTTGCATGACTTTTTCTAGACCATGGAGATACAGACATAAGAAAACCGCAATCTGCCCTTAATGTGATCACTGTCTGAGGAAAGTAAGACCCATTTGTAGGTCTTCCATGATATCTCAAAATAGCTATAACCACGGGTAGTATCCTCCACAATAGGGAAAATCCAACTCAAGCTTGCTTAAGATAAAAGATAGTTTACTGAATCATGTAACTGAACAACCTAGGACAGAGCTTTAGGGAAAGGATGATCAGGTTTCAGTGTGATCAAGAACTGGTTTCGTTATCTTTTTCTTGACTCACTTGTTGTTGGCTCTCTACCTGGTTACAAGATGGCTAGAAACAGCTTCTCAGTCTAATGTTGCCAGTTTAAATATAAGACCAGACACAGATAATGCACACAATTACTGTTTGCAGGCAAGCATCAAGTGTATCGACAGCAGGCACAGAGACTACATGCTATTTCTGACAAGTAGACTTGGGGAAGGCTGTTCAGAAGAGATAACATCTGAATGACTAAAACATGTAAAAAAGCTCTCTGAACTAAAATTTAAGAGCTTCACCCATACCAATATCAGTAAATAAATCTAGAAAAGCCTGACAAAGGAGTCATTATTCATTCCTTATCTATACAACCAAATCTCTGTGATCTAACAGAGACACAAGCAGGTGCATGTCTGTCTTTCACCAGCCAACATTGAGTCAATAAGCAATATAAGGTACGGACTCTAGCAGCTGTTAACTTTATCTGGGTCTTCCCTTTCATTTGCTCAACCAATTTCAATCCAGATGGCATGTCTGCCACCAGGCCGATTTCAAGGAAGAACTGTGAAAGCTAAGGCAGAGGGTCACTTCAATTCAGATGAACCCTCAAGAGAAAACTTCCTGGAATGTGGAAATGGTAATTCTGAGTCTCAAAAAACCTAGCAGAGAACACAGAAGACAATTAGCCTTGCTACCAGAGACAATATAAAAAACAGGAGTCCTTGATCCTACTTATTTTCTAAGTTGCTATAAAGGGATCAATTCTTTAATTATTCTTTTTAAATCTTACATGTGGCTAGTTATTCATATCTCTCCAGTATTTAGAAAACATCAGAATGTATGTAGATCACATTATTGGTTTAAGGATGTTCCTTGTGGTATATTTTTGGCTATTAGCATTAAAGAGACAGCAGTACTAGGAACTGACCTTAGCCTGTGATTTTCAGCACAACAGGTCATTGAAGATAACTGAACATACAGTGAGTAAAACGGCATCTTTGGCAAGGTGCAAACAAGCAAGACTGATTAGATTCTTTACTCTTCAGGTGTGGGAGCATTTTGTGGAAAAGCCATCTGAAGAAATTCCCTGATATCCTAATTAATTTGAAAGAACTTTTAGAAGTGGGAGAAGGCAATATTTTAAATTTCAATGGTGTAGTAATTTTTTAAAGGTTTGTAGGCAATATTCAATATTTCAATATTTTGTGGATGGGTGAAGATGACTTCCCAATGATTTCATAAATATACATCACATGTGTATAGCTATATAAACAGATAAGATTGTTAAGCTTATAAATTAAAAGCTTCAAAATTGGTCTTATTTCATAAAAGATATATGCATATGAACCTAATATTTGTGGGTTGATATCTACATGATTGTTTTCAACCTACAAAAATGCAATTACCTATGATGAGTCTAATACATATGTAATATAAATTGCTATGTCACAAAATAACAAGCATATATTTATAAATACTTTGAAGTCTTCAGTTAAGTAGCTACAGGCTTCCTTTTGGAGAATCTACTACTCCTTTTACTCACAGTCTGTTAACTGTGGTATAAGGGAACATTTGAATATTTTTTACTTGCTGCATTATAATTTTAATTAAATTTTTGTAAAAAAACTGTTTTTACTCTCACTTCTTTACATGTATATATTTTGTAGATAACGTATAAAATCTTAACTATCATCTTGGTGGAACTTTAATAATTGTGATCAAATCAATCAGCTTTAATTAAATACTATGTGCTTAACTCTGAATTTCTTGCACCAAGTATGGTTTATATGTTTCATTTCATACTTATAAACATCTTATGAGATGGATTTATTACCATGTCATTTTATATATGAGAAAACTGAGGTTTTGAGATGCTAACTTCACCAAAACTTATAAGTAGTTTAAGTCTTTAACTGTAAAGCCAAAAGTCTTAACTACTTCTTACTGACTTCTAAAGTAATCTCAGACTCGGATAGAACTCTAATACATCATTTGTCACAGAGTGCTTTCCCAGCAATACTTAACTGCAAAGGTCCCACCTGGGTCTTAGGTGGGTCATGAATAAGCACATGCCTTAATTATTAATGGGTACAAGCTCATCTCATGGAAGCAGGAAATATGGAAAGAATGACAGGATGCAGAAATGACAAGAAAGAAGATGAAGATATGTTGAGAGAAAGATAGAAGAGAGGTACAGGTAGCAGAATTTTCTGTGAGATGGGAGCTCTCAGCAGAAATGTGAAGCAGTGATGGCCCTCAACTTCAAAAGAAGAGGATTAGGAAGTAAGAGGTCCCTGAGCAGCCACACTGAATTTAATAATGTCCATATCCTACAAGACATGCTGATCAGGGTTTTTCCCCATTAGTTTTACATATTATAAAGCCTAATTACTTGATCCTCCAGCCTATGAACCATTTGCTAGAAGCTACAAGTTTAGAGGAAGGCTGGTTGGGAAAGTTGAGAATGGGCATGTGTGTATGTTTGTGCTCATCTTCTAGAATTAGGCCAAGGAACAATAAGAAAATTGATATATTCCAAGTACTTTTTGTTCTTATGAGGAAACAATATCAATTTTTTAAAGTAGGCAAAAATAAGAAATGATAATAGTTTAGGCAGTATATAATGGATAAATTATATACATTAAAAAAGGCATCATAGTAATATGGTACAAATTAATTTATGCTGATGATTAAATTATTTTTAAAAGTGGTAATTTTATTTAGTATTATTACAGGAAAAACAGAAGAGGATGAAAATATTGCACAAAATTTGCCATCATAATATTTTAAAATTTTCTTAAAATTTTATTACTTAAAGAGACACATTATTTAAGAATATTTTGCTGCTGCTGCTGCTACTGCTGCTAAGTCGATTCAGTCGCGTCCAACTCTGTGCGACACCAGAGATGGCAGCTCACCAAGCTGCTCTGTCCCTGGGATTCTCTAGGCAAGAATACTGGAGTGGGTTGCCAGGTCCTTCTCCAATGCATGCACGCATGCTAAGTCACTTCAGTCGCACCCAACTCTGTGCAACGCCATGGACAGCAGCCCACCAGGCTCCTCTGTCCATGATTTCTCTAGGCAAGAATACTGGAGTGGGTTGTCATTTCCTTCTCCATTTATGAATATATTACTCATTACATATAATTGTAGGTAAACATATACATTTTAATAATATTGAGACATGTATAATGTACAGAAAAGATTAAATCCATGTGGACATGCATAGTACCCTATGTCACAGATGGATTGCTAATTTTATGGTGCTTTTTTTCAGTATGGAATAATGAAATGTGAAGTAATTCTATATAATATTATTTTAATTTGATTAGTGTATTTCAATAAATTTTTGAACACTCTGCTAATGTGAAGTGACTCAATGTATATTCAATGCATATTACACTTAGGGCAACTAAGAATAAAAAAATTACTAAAAGTTGAAAATGGATTTACATACAATCTCTGTTTAATCAAATGAGCATTCACTTTTTATAAAATTCATTCCTGTGTTTTCCCTTTAGGCACCCTGATGGGCAGTTAGGAGTGCTACATGATCCTTGTTATTTGTTCAGAAGGTCATTTCATTAACAAATATATCTCAGGTGTTTTTTTGTGTGTTAATTTCCCATGTAATGTTTTCAGTCTGGCTGGAATATATTGATTTTCAACAAAACATTCCTCATGCATGTGGGAAGACTTAAAGGGCATCTTTTGTGCTTTGAGTGGACAAATAATTTCAGCAAAAGCCACTAGAAATGGAATGAAAGGGCTTGGGCAACGCTGTAAACATGGAGAGAAGTTGCCACATACTTATGAAAATTGACAACAACAACAAAAAACCCCAAAGCTTATCAATTTGAAGTTTTAAATAAACAATGGCTGACACCATAGTTGTGTCACTTTGACTCTTGTGGTGAGATACACCTGAATACTACTTTACCAGCCATGATATACATGGGATTATACTCTAACTTTGGTTTCTTCAGTCCTTATGAGTGACACAACACCAAGAGAAGATATGGAATGATTAATAGGAGTCATAAAATGCATGACTTTTGGAGTGTGGTATTTTCATGTTAAGCAACCTCGCAGCAGCGCTGGAACTAGAACTCAGTTGCACTTATTCCTCTTCCTTCTAGACCAACATGCCTTGCTCTCTCGATGGTATTTGTCATAGCTGCTCCAAGACACTGGTGAGGAGTCCATCTCAGTCTAAGTCCTGTTCTAGGGACAAGGGCTGGATTTATTATGGTTGAGATTTGGTTTATTCGTCCACTTATGAGTGTGTATGTGGGGCCAAAGCAATTGGCAAAAACTTTCTTTAGGATAAAATCTCCATTTAAAATTAAATCCACAGTTCAGATTCATTGTTTTAAAGGAACTCACATTGGTTATGAAAACAGAAGATTCATACCTAAAAATATTTATGAGTACTCTCAAAGACATGATAAAATTAGAAGAGGTTTAACTTAAACAGTATTAAATTTACCAATTTATCATAAGTGCATGAAAAATGTTATGATTTATTTATCTATTCTTGGTAGGTCATATAGTGTGATTGGTAGTGTGATTCCTTGCCAGAGACAGTCCCACTTAGAATGTGAATACCCAAGCCAGAAGTAGGTTAAGATTGCAATGTACTTAGAAGCAGTCATATTGTTGGTATTCTTTGAAAGAAAGTGAAAGTCGCTCAGTCATGTCTGATTCTTTGAGACCTCATGGACTATAGGGAATTCTCCAGGCCAGAATACTGGAGTGGGTAGCCTTTCCCTTCTCCAGGGGATCTTCCCAACCCAGGGATCGAACCCAGGTTTCCTACATTGCAGGTGGATTCTTTGCCAGCTGAGCCACAAGGGAAGCCCAAAGGGTATTCTTTGGTTGAAAATAACTGATGAGCTCCCATAAGAAGCTGAAAATGTTTCATGCAAAGATAGGCACAATAAACGACAGAAATGGTATGTACCTAACAGAGGTAAAAGATATTAAGAAGAGATGGCAAGTATACCCAAGAAGATGGCAAGAAGAACTGTACAAAAGAGATCTCAATGACCTAGATAACCACCATGGTGTGATCACTCACCTAGTGTCAGACAGCCTTGAATGCAAAGTCAAGTGGGTCTTAGAAAGCATCGCTATGAACAAAGCTAGTAGAGGTGATGGAATTCCAGCTGAGCTATTTCAAATCCTAAAAGATGATGCTGTGAAAGTGCTGCACTCAACTTACCAGCAAATTTGGAAAACTCAGCAGTGGCCACAGGACTGGAAAGGTCAGTTTTCACTCCAATCCCAAAGAAAGGCAATGCTAAAGAATGTGCAAACTATCACACAATTGCACTCATTTCACAAGCTAGCAAAGTAATGCTCAAAATTCTCCAAGCTAGGCTTCAACAGTACGTGAAGCGAGAACCTCCAGATATTCAAGCTGGACTTAGAGAAGGCAGAGGAACCAGAAGTCAAATTGCAAACATATGTTAGATCTTAGAAAAAGCAAGAGAATTTCCAGAAAAACATCTGCTTCATTGACTAAGCTAAAGCCTTTGACAGTGTGGATCATAATAAACTGAAAAATTATTAAAGAGATGGGAATACCAGACTACTTTACCTGCCTCTTGAGAAATCTGTATGCAGGTCAAGAAGCAACAGTTAGAACTGGACATGGAACAATTGACTGGTTCCAAATTGGGAAAAGAGTATGTCAAAGCTGTATATTGCCACCCTTGTTATTTAACTTATATGCAGAGTACATCATGTGAAACACCAGGCCTGCTGAAGAACAAGTCAGAATCAAGATTGCAGGGAGAAATATCAATAATCTCAGATATGCAGATGACATCACCCTATGGCAGAAAGTGAAGAGGAACTAAAGAGGATCTTGATGAAAGTGAAAGAGGAGAGTGAAAAAGCTGGCTTAAAACTCAACATTCAGAAAACGAAGATCATGGCATCTGCTCCTATCACTTCGTGGGAAATAGATGGTGAAACAATGCAACAGTAAGAGACTTTATATTTTTGGGCTCCAAAATCACTGCAGATGGTGACTGCAGCCATAAAATTAAAAGACACTTGCTCCTTGGAAGAAGAGCTATGACAAACCTAGACAGTGTATTATAAAGCAGAGACATTACTTTGCTAACAGAGGTCCATCTAGTCAAACCTATGTTTTTTCCAGTAGCCATGTATGTACGTGAGAGTTGGACCATAAAGAAGGCTGAGTGCCAAAGAATTGATACTTTCTAACTGTGGTGTTGGATAAGATTCTTGAGAGTCCCTTGGACTTCAAGGAGATCCAACCAGGCAATCCTAAAGGAAATCAGTCCTGAATATTCATTGGAAGGACTGATGCTGAAGCTGAAGCTCCAATACTTTGGCCACCTGATACAAAGAGCAGACTCATTAGAAAAAACCCTGATCCTGGGAGATTGGAGGCAAGAAGCGAAGGAGATGACAGAAGATGAGACAGTTGGATCGCATTACCGACTCAATGGACATGGGTTTGAGCAGGCTCTGAGAGATGGTGAAGGACAGGAAGCCGGGCATGCCGCAGTCCATGGGGTCACAAAGAGTTGGACACGACTGAGTGACTGAACAACGACAAGAACATTAAAGTTTCTTTGCATTTGACTTTTAGAAAAATCTTCTGCTAAAAAAAATCAATATTTTGCTTATAGATAGTTAAACCTAACTGTTTAGTTGCAACATTAAACAGGGTTAATTTTGTCTCCTTTCTTAAAGCATAAGTGGCTTCCCAGGTGGCGCTAGTGGTAAAGAACCTGCCTGCCAATTCAGGAGATGTAAGAACCACTGAGGGTTTGATCCCTGGGTCGGGAAGATCCCCAGGAGTAGGGAAGGGGAACCCACTCCAGTATTCTTGCCTGGACCATCCCATGGACAGAGGAGACTGACAGACTATAGTCCAAGGTTTGAGAAGAGTAGACACGACTGAAGCAACTTAGCACCTAAGCAAAGCATATGAGAATTTTTGATAAAGGTTTCATTCTATGGTTGCTGTGATGCATGCATACTGAATGATGTTAACAGAATATTTTTCCTTACTTTCTGAGTTATTATAGGTGCTATTTGGCTTAGTACAAAGTACCACAGCTTATTTGTAACTGGTATCCACTGACCCATTTTGTCCCTGGACTTAGGGGAAAAAACTTGAATTTGACTTGAGTATGGATGAACCCAGGGAAATGATTTAGTTAAAATTCTATTAAAAATATTTTGCACTTCTTTGTTTTAGCCAGCCAGGCTGTTAAAGCACAGAGAAGAAGGAATGGAGTTTGTTCATAGCAATGTTAGAACACCAAGGCAACACTTTTTTCATGGCCTTTCACCCTGGTAACTTCCAGGCCCAGCTGGAGTTGAGGGATACCCCTCTGCATTTTAGACAGTTTGTTTTCTGGAACTGAAACTGTAATTCCAAAAGAGAATTAACCACAAAATTTCAAATTTCCCCCAAAAGATGTGATTTAGTAATAGTTCATGGGAGAGGTCAAGGACTGTATTATTTCTTATTCTGTTATCATTATTTTGGCTATCTTCTATTCACACAATTTTTTTAACAGAAATTATGACTTTTCAAAAGGCCGATAACATGCTCCACCAAAAAGGAGAAACATACCATTTCCAAAAATAAATAGTCACTTTCCCCTTAAGCCATTAGGTTTTGTGAAAGGAAGTGCTAGAAGTGTGGTTCATTTTAAGGAAATTGTAAATGTTTGACATGTAATTTTCTGTCAAGATAAAGCATTCCCCTCATTAAATGGAAACAAGTGCTCACTGTAGTGTTCAGCAGATGACTTCCTGTATTTTTCTTTCTCTTTCTACCTAATGTTAAATTGTGCATTACAAGTAGTCAACGAGAAACCAAATATTTTACTAAGTCAATAAAAATGAGATTTTCTATTTTTATCAGTGTTTATATGAGTGACATTCAAAAAGTTTTAATTTCCTCCCATCACTTGTGATGTTTTTAAGAGTTGTTCTTAACTCAAGGAACTTGCAGGAGTTCAAGCTGTCTCATCCCTTGACTGAATGATTTACTTCACAAACTCAATAGACACTGCACGGGAGGTAAATTCTTTTCAGATGGTAGAATTATTCTGAGAACAGAGCCAAATGTCCCCTCAGCACTGCAAAGGAAGCAAATGCCTCATTTCCCCTTTTCAGAAGGCCAGAAGCCTGAAAATAATGATCAAACGTTCCGTACCATTGCAATCAGCCCCTGGGAAAGACACATTAAACCAAATAATTGAGACTGCTTAAAAATTTGTAGTATCAGTCATTATCTCTTTCAGATGATATGAAAGAAACTTTTAAAATGAACTTCAAGAGAAGCGTCTTATGATTTGAAATTTTTGTACTTAATATTAAGGAGCTAAGCATATAAATATGCTCTTGCCTCTTGGTATTTATTTTTAAGTTTCTTTTTATTCCTCTCTACCCTGAGTGCTTCTCTACCTGAAACTGCTATCCACTCTTTCACATTCAACATTTGGATGGGGGTGCACAACATTTTACGGAAGGAAATGGCAACCCACTCCAGTACTATCTGGGGCTTCCCTCACGGCTCAGTGATAAAGAATCTGCCTGCGATGTAGGAGCCGCAGGAGATGTGCGTTCCATCCCTGGGTTGGGAAGGTCCCCTGCAGGAGGAAATGGCAACCCACTCCAGTATTCTTGCCTGGAGAATCCCATGGACAGAGGAGCCTGGCGGCTACCGTCCACAGGGTCACTAAGAGTGGGACCTGACTGAAGCGTCTGAGCATGGGCACGAAACAACATTTTTTGCTTTTAATTCATCTTACTCATTTTGGCCTGCAGTCTACGCAATTGAGCTCTACAGTTCATTCAAACTCTCCCTATGCAAGGTGACAGCCCAGTTCCAAAGTTCAGTCTGTTTGTTTGAACTTTCTGCTTTTTTGCCACTAAAATAGACCCTACATAACAGTCTTTTCTCTATGCTTATAACTGCTATTTTGGTCGCCTTTTATTTGTCCCTTAAAGAACTCCCAATTTTCTGTATTTGATTCACATTCTAAATATTTTAAAAGGAGTTCATAATATATTATGTAATTTCTGTATTTTATGGATTTCTGTAATTCACTCTGTAGATCTTCTGAAATTGTACACAGATTTGTGCCAAGTATTTGCACTAAGTAAAGGTAGGCTAGTTTTTATCAGATTCTTGAATGGATTTATAACCCCCAAACGGTTTTGTCATTGCTTTATACACACGTTCAATGATTCCATTGAACAGCATGGCTTTACCAACTGTCTCCTCTGAGGACACACCAATCTATATGGTCATCAGGATTTTACTACTGAACTCCAGACTCATTCCCCTGCCTTCCATAGTCACCTCAGTCCATATGCTCAAACTAAATCTTGCCTTCTAAGCCTGTTTCTTTTCTCATGTTGCTGATTTTAAGAAATATCATCAAAATTAGTCAAGCCAGAATTTCTAATATATTTGAGTTTACTTCTAAACAAGTGGTTATCTCTTGTTGATTCTAACTCTTTGTTCACAAAATTTCCCTCTAGTTGCCTTTCCGTTTGCCCTGGTTTGATCCTGACCTCATTATTTCTCTCCCAGAAGATCCTTTTGAGAACCTGATGAAAATCATCAATATACCTTTTCTCTCAATCATAGTATAGTGGATAATGTACAGAACCAAGATGTAGACTGTGGGTTCAAATCTCAGCCTTCTCACTTGCTAGCAGTGTAATATTTAAAAATTATTTACCTTTATATGCTTAATTTCTTTGTCCGTCAGAGAAGGTTAATAAGAGCACTTTGTTTACAGAGTTGTTGTCAGAATTAAATGAGTTAATATATGCAAGGGGCTAAGAAGACTGGCTCATACTCTCTAAGTATTTGTTAATATTTTAATAAATGGCAAAACATCCATCTGGTCCCTCTGCTTCCAGACTTGTCAACTTAACAATGTGTTGTTCCTATACTGTGACTTGGGGTGATTTTTCTAAAATGATAATGTCATTATTGCCCTTATATACTGACAATGACTTCTTATTGCTTTCAAGGAAAAACACACACGCCGCTTCTTTGATCTCCTTCTGCTTATCTTTCTAACTTCATCTCATTGTTCTCCTGCCTTCAAGTCTGAGAAATAGGCTGTGCACCACCCATTTTGATGACTCCTGGCAAATATACATGTTGTTTATGCTCTCCCAAGTACCCTCGGTTCTCTTCATTTTGAAGATTTAGTCACTGTCTCCTCATTAGGACCATCCTGCCTGTGTTTTATTCCTGGATTGACCTTTTCCAGCTATGCAGCCTTAGGCAAATTACTGATAGCTTGTGGAATTTATAAAATGGGGCTAACCACAGTAGTTTCCCTTATACTAATATTGTGAGGACTAAGTTAAAACACATAAAGCTTAATCAATGGCTGCATCATAGTAAGGATTCAACGAAAGCCTTTCTTATGAAGACCCTGCAGACGCTGGGTGCTGCCCTCATTCCTCTGTTCCTGTCATGATTCTAGCTTTCTTCCTGTGTGTTTCACTAGTCCCCTGGCACCCTGGCCTCACGTCTAGCAGATATTTATGAAAGACAATTGTCTGTTTACCTCTTTCCCCACCAAATTCTAATTTTCTTGAAGCCACAGACAGTACACTTTTCTCTCTCCCTAGTGGTCTGAACAGTACCTGGCATATTACAGGAACTCAGCAAATATTTGTTAAATAAAAATAGATGGATATCTTTATCCTCAGGAGAGAATCTGAAGCAAAATAGTTGCTGCATAACTATTTAATGAGTGAATGACAAGTTTATAAATCATATCCTGGTATCCCAGGAGTATGTTCTAAACTGATTTGGACAGTAAGAAAATCAGTCAGTGTAATTTTACAATGGAGCCTAAAGCCTATTTTCTGTATTTCTTCTTTCTTATTTTTTATGGTTTCTTAATAATTAAATTCTTGGTCACATAATGTCACATTTGTCTGGTGTGAGTTCAAGGTACGTGATGATGCTTCAGTCGCCTCTCAACAGAGATGACTGCTGGATGGTGATAGTCACAGTACCTGATCATCCTCCCCCAAAGAATTCCAAACCTTGCTTCCATGCTGTTATCAATGTAAACTATTTAATTCCCAGAATAACCTGAATTGCCAAAAACCTGAACCCGTCAGCTAAGGTTTGACACTACGATAACATTGAGAGCAATATTTCTTCAGTGGTAATGTTTCTAAGAATAAATGCAACCAAGTATTCGCAGACAAAGATTAGACAAAAATAAGTGTGTTACCCAGAAGTCTTAAAAAACAGACACAATTCAGTTTGCAATGACTATTTGCCTAAGATACTACTATTGCCTGTTAAGACAAGAGGAAGGTTTGCTAAACTATTTTAGAAAATGACCTTAAGTGATTTAGTATGAAAAGTGAAAGTGAAAAAAAAATACTACATAACACTTGATGCTATGAGTTTTATACAAACCTCTGTTAATTCTTACTCACCAAGAATTGAATATCATGATTCCATTTTTGTGATTTGGAAACTGAAGTTAAAAAGAAGGGACTTGGATGACTGTCAACAGTCAGATACTCTAGAGCACTGTATTCAGACATTGTCTGTGAAAGAAATTTTACTTATAACTAGCACCTAATAAATCTGCATTTAGTTGAATTTTGTCACTTGGAGGAAAAGGAAGGAATTAATGTTAATGAATCAAATATGTCCCATACTTTTGTTTTAATATGAAGTATCTAATTTAATGTGCCCACTATCATTGTGAAGTAGATTTAGTTATCCTACCTAAGAAATGATTAGGATGCTCAGTCCTATCCGACTCTTTGCCTCTCCGTGATTGTAGCCCACTAGACGCCTCTGTAATGGGATTTTCCCGGCAAGGATACTGAGGTGGGCAGCCATTTCCTCCTCCAGGGGATATTCCCTGCGTGGGGACTGCACCTCCGTCTCCTGCTTCTCCTGCACTGCAGCTGAATTCTTTACCACCGTGCCACTGGGGAAGCGCCTATAAATGACTAAGCTTCATAAAGATTACATTAGTTGCCAATGACAGAAAAAAACTCAGAAGAAATTTTTTCTTCTGTTTTGTAGTATTCTATTCAGGCTATATCCATAAATGACTGACTTAGTCAAGTCAGAGTGAGAAGACCCTTAGGTCAATTAAAATTTTGCCTTTTTGGATTACGACACAGATTTTTTGAAACTCAGACTACTCTTTGCATTTATTTTTTTGAAATATACATTTTAGAAAAGTGGTGCATTTATTGCAATGTATTGATTTAGGGCTCATTTACATATATTTATTTTTAAAGAGAGAACATTTATGTATAATCTTTGATAAATAACAAATTTACTTGATAAATGAATTTTTGGTCTTAAGAAGGAAAAGATTTTACTCATGTGTTTTGAAATTAGAATGAAATAAGTTTGTTTCAGTAACTGATAGTTAATCTAGTGGACTTCCCTGGTGGTTCAGATGGTAAAGTATCTGCCTGTAATCCAGGAGACATTGGTTCGATCCCTGGGTTAGGAAGATCCCCTGGAGGAGGGTATGACAACGCCTCAAATGTCCAGAGAATCTCATGGACAGAGGAGCCCACAGGGTTGCAAAGAGTCGGACATGACTGAAGCAATTTAGCACACATGCATTTAATCTAGTATTATGCAATTAGTCATTTAAAGTTTTAAATTCACCGTAACTAAATGCTATGGTGCCAGTGAAAATGAAGTAAAATCTTTGTAGAAAACTTAGTGAGAGACACATTCCATTTTTGTGTCTCATGAATTCTTAAATCACCAAATACTTAGTAGACTACTTAACTGTAGGATTAGAGAGAAAAAAAGAAGTCTAACAAGAAGCAAATAAAATCTACGGTTATGAGAGCATGGGCTTCCCTGATAGCTCAGTTGGTAAAGAATCCACCTGCAATGCAGGAGACGCAGGTTCAATTCCTGGGTCGGGAAGATCCTCTGGAGAAGGGATAGGCTACCCACTCCAGTATTCTCGGGCTTCCCCTGTGGCTCAGCTCAGCTGGTAAAGAATCCACCTGCAATGAAGGAGACCTAGGTTTGATATCTGGGTTGGGGAGATCCTCTGGAGAAGGGAAAGGCTACCCACTCCAGTATTCTGGCCTGGAGAATGACATGGACTGTATAGTTCATGGGGTCACAAAGAGTTGAACACGACTGAGTAATTTTCACTTTCACTATTTGGGCTTCCCTTGTGGCTAGCTGGTAAAGAATCTGCCTGCAATGAGGGAGACCTGGGTTTGATCCCTGGGTTGGGAAGATCCCCTGGAGAAAGGAAAGGCTACCCACTCCAGTTTTCTGGCCTAGAGAATTACATGGACAGTCCATGGGGTCGCAATGAGTCAGACATGACTCAGCAACTTTCACACACTATGAGAGCATAGAATCCATTGGATAATAGCTCAATATGTTTACATGGTGTGTGTGAGAAAGTTGGATTATAAAACATAGTTAAATAGGATTTGTTTTACAATTTTATCATTAAAAAGAAAATAAATGTCTAGAGGTATGAAGTATTAGACAATTTCTGTCTCCCTTTGTAGTATTAGTCACTCAGTTCTGTCTGACCCTGTAATCTCACGATCTGTAACCTGCCAGACTCTGTCCATGGGATTTCCCAGACAAGAATATTGGTGTGGGTTGCCACTTCCTTTTCCAATTACTTTTTGTATGTGCTCTATAATAGAATAGGCATAGTTAGAATAGAATAGGCATAGTTACTTTTCTCATATGCTGAGTGATGTTGTGGGTAGCATCTAACAGGAGTGTCATTGTTATTGTTCAATAAATTACATTTCTTGAACAGATGTTTGATTCCTGATGTTGCACCCAAAGACCAAAACTAGCCAGGAATTTTAATTTTGAAGTCACCCTCCTCCCTGAAAAAGTTTAAAGACATATTTATTGGACAAGTACTCAGAAAAGAAGTGAAATTATGATAAGTAGGCAGACATATGAGCTTTGTGAGAATCACCAGGGCTTGATATTTCTAACATCATAAAAAAAAAAAAAAGAACTACTCAACTCCATGTGCATTACGTCTCAGGATGATAAGAAAAATATGTTTTCAATTTTTCCCCTAATGTATTCAGTTCAATATGAGAATAGATATGTCTCATATTAATACTTAATTTCTAAATACTCATGAGCTCTATTAAAATTCTCTGGCAAAATTCTATCATGTTTTCCTTCCAGTGGACTCTAACTCAAGGTTTTGGCAGGCTCTGACTGATTAGCAGGTTTTTTCCTTCTCAATCACATTTCTGAGCACACACAAACGGGGCCCTGGGAACTCACTGTTTAAAAAATATTCTTCACAAAGTATATTAAGGACTTGTTTAGACTATCTAAAGGAGATAGAACTGAAGGTAATGGAGTGTAATAGAGAAATGCTAAATGTCTTTAAAACAAGATCACTTAAAACGGAGTTATCCTCTGTATTCATATCTATACATGAGACTATGGAACTGAGCTATTTTTAATACAGCTCAAGTCCACTGTTAAATTAAAGGAGCCTCCAATTATGTACATTGCATATGAACACTGAACCATTACATGAATGATCGCATAAGCGAAAGCTTAATGACAACCATGACCTTCAGATATAAGTGGTGTTTTCTTTCATTCATCACCATTTACATGTCCATGTTCACTCACAGAAAGGCTGATTAGTGAGCAGAACTATCGAAACTCCAAACTTTGAAGTGTTCTCCTGTGGCTCAGGTGAGGTTCTGCTTGAAGTGAACAGGTGTACACAGAGGCATTTTTTCAATAATTGATGGGTGGGCAGGTGGACAGATGGATGGATGTCTTCTAAAGAGACACAGGCCTACAATATTTCCAATGGCTAAATGGCTCCAGATATTCTGTTGGGTATTAAAAATTTATACTCTCACTATCATGAAGACAGCCCAGAATAAGTTTGTTCATATGCCCTGGTTAGGTCTTCTCCATACAGGACCACATGAATAATCCTAAAACAGACTTTTAATAACAAATATTCCTTCTTCTTCATAACAGTTATTAGGAACTTCTGTACCTCTTTCCCTCTGCAGGTAACTCTTCCCTCTCCTCCACTGCAAAAGAAATAGTTTTAAAATGGGAACACTCCTGAAATTCTTTTCAGCACTCTGAACTAATCTTTAATAGTATCTAAATTCTGTCCTGTATAGTTAAGTGTCTAACACTATAGTACTAAATATTTATCCATGAGAACATAATAGGTTTTATTTAAGGCCAAAAAGGCCAATAAAAAAGGAGAAATTAGAAAGATAGGGTGAATTCATGAACCCAAGCTTATGAATAATTTTTCTGAAGTTAAAAACATGAGAAAATTGTCAGTGTAAACTTCAATAAATGCTTCTAAGAATAAAGTTCTTTTGCTCCTTCTGTACTAGCAATCAATGCAACTTAGAAAGTTATATTGGATATTTACTTGCTTTATATTAAATAAAATATTTACTATAACCAAAGTAAGGAAGAAGTTCTTACTACCTTCTTTAGTGCAGAGGTTGACAAGGCTATGGACTGTGTCCATCAGCTCCAGCTGCTGCTTCTGAAGGACGCTGTTATTGGAGGTGGCTCTGTTCAATTGTTTCTCCAGCTCCTGGATTATATATGTTTGACGAGTAACCAAGCCTTGAAGATTCTCTTTCTCTTCCTTTAAGGTGTCCAGTTCTTCCTTGTGCTTTCCTTCCATTTCAAAGATTCTGTGTTCTAATAAACTACAAGGAAGTAAAGATAAAATTTAGTTTTAAAATGCTATAAGAAACATGATTCAACTAGTTCCTGAGTTTATTTACTGTAAGAAATTTTAGTTAGGTATTTCACCATGGAAATATTTATTAAGCAAGCGACTCAGAAAAGTATATACATATAAATGCATTTATACATAAATATATATTTAATAGGAATGACATTATACAGCATTTGAAATGAAGAATTATTAGATCAGTTATTGTTAGAGGGATGTTTGTTTCCTAAACGTAATTTATTTCTTGGGATGTATCTTATATCCAGGGTAGCTAACTTGGACTCTGTTTGGAGAAATTATAGCATAATTTTCATTAAAGAAATGGATCCAATAAGAAATAGAAGCAGTAGTTAGAAAAAAGTTTGAACAAACTATAGAAACTATTTTTTATTTACTTTGTTTCATTCATTTGGGATTTTCAAAACATTAACAGGGATTACATTTCAAGAGGAATAGCATATTGATGCAGAAACCAGAGGACCAGAAACTAAGCTATGTAAAGTCACAGTGAATTGCATTTCTTGGGATTTTTGATACCTGGCCCTGCATCGTAACCACTACTTACTTTATCTCTCAATCAGAGCTTCAAGATAAGGGCTAAAGGATAACAAATTTCCAAATCACTGAATAACTGGTTCCAAAAAGGAAGATTATGTTGCTGATGGGATGGTCTTACAAAAGGACTTGGGAAACTCTGCCTGGAGTGATGCAGTCCTCAACCCAGAACCTTCCTTCTTTCAGAACTCTTCACAGGATACTCCCTTTGCGTATTGCACATTAAAAATGACAGAAAATGCAGAAGCACTGTTGGATGCTAGCAACTGGCTGGAAATAAGAGGCACTTACATTTTATAGAGTGTATAATATACTAGTATTCCTCAGAGAAGAGCCTTATTCAGTTTTCTCAGTTTCATTTACACAAGGTTCAACCAGTCCTTAGTTTACAAGGTGTTATTCAAATGTAACATACCAGACTGGGTATTTAATTTACCTTGGAGAAATGGAGCACGGAATCATTCCTATACGTTTTCAAAAAGGGGACACGAGGGAGTGTTCTAAACTTAATACTTTTAAGTCATAAAATAGAGATTGTTTGAAGACCCAAATTTTCCAACTCCCTGTAGTAGGGGATGAGTTGGAATATCTGACTGCCCATAACACAGATTAAGAAGTGTGGAGAGACCTGCACGTGGTAATTCCAGATCTTTGCTGACAAACTTATCCTCCAAGAAAATGTGGAACATGAAAGGAAAGCTGCCCATTGAACTAAGCCTGAAAAACAGTGTGATGCTTCTATGTATAAGCGCTTACTAACTTACAACACCTTTGGTAGCATGCCCAGAAAACTTCACATTGAGACCCATTGACACAGCTCTGTGACTTTTGCAGTCTAAGAAGATCTGCTTCTCTATTTTGAGTTCCTTTATATTCTATAGGACTGTGAAAGGATCTCTGTTCTGACCAGTCATTAAGCAAACTCAGTTGCATATATCTTGAGTATAATGATTTGGGAAAATATGAAGGTCATTTTTATTTATTAAAGCATTTTTTGGAAATGAAAACTTCAGGCAAGGAAGCTGGAGTAAGATGAGACACAGCATTTCTGAAGGAGTCAGTATGATTCGTTGCGTTTTAGTGTTTTCCTCTGTGTCAGTAGCTTGCTGCCGGAAAAGTTAGTAGCTAAAAAGCAAACAAAATCAAATGATACCAAATACCTTTTTTATTGGTTAAAATCTTTATCCCACCCACTGTTAAGTGATTAGTATGCTTGCTATGCATGTCAGAGGAGGTTTTCTCTGTGACTGTTAATTTTTGGCCTTCTGATATGAGAATTAACCACAATGGATGCCTTAGCTCATTCTCTGTTTACTTTCTAATTATTTTTGTTTCTCTTCCTAGGGTGATGATCAGATGTTAAATGCCTATAAAATCAAGTCTGTGAACTTATGGAAAATTTTCTTTCAAATTCACAAGAGTTACAGTATACTACCAAGAAACCTTAACTATAATAATGAAAAGAGCAACATTTGGATGTATAGTCATAAAATACTAGATAAAAATTCTGAATTATCATTTTGTTCCTGAAATAAGATGAGCATGGCTTTTAAGTTTTCTTAATTAGTAGGTAACATTCTGATTTGGAAAATACCATGCTTTTGTTATAATTTGCATTTATTAGTTGCTGAGTGCCAATATAAAATATAAAATGACACTATTTCCACTCTAACCATTTATTTTCAGAGAGAAATGGAAAAAAATTTCAAATGAAAGAAAAAAGCAGCTACAAGAAACTTCTGTTTCAGACATAATACTTTTTTTGCATCCATGTTTTCCCACTTTCCACTTTTGAAGCATTCTTTTCTCAAGAAGACATATAATAAAAGATGGTTACTATCTGAGATGTCAATAAAGGAGTTTTTGTTCTATTTTGATTTTCAGAATTTTGGAAAGTGCTGAGAATGGAAAGTTGATCAAAGAAATCCCACTGCCAAAGGAAAAAATTCTGAACTCTGATTTGTATAACAAAAAGTCTGTACTTCCCAAGTAAAAGGAGTATACACTTAGCATGTTGGAAAAAAAATGTTAATATTCATAATTCACCAAACAATCTTAATGCACCATGGCTACCAGGTATTAAAAGACATCAACATAGCCTGTCATTTTAAAATACAAATTCATGTAAAGTAAAGAAGAAATTTGCTTTGCATCACAGACATCTCACAGGATTGAGAATGAAATATATGCATTAAAAATCAAATGAATAAAAACTATAAGCAAATTGGGAACACGCCACACTGTTTCACAAATGGCACGTCTTAGCACCTAATTATCTCTTCAAGTCATTTTCTTATCTCTTTTCTTCAGTTGGATTCTCTTTAATGGCTTTTATTCTATAGTATTTCTCTATTTACTTTATTTACTAAGGATACCCTTTACATTAATGACAATTTTTAGACTTTTTCAGGCAAAATTGTTATCTTTTTGATACTATTCATTCCCTCCCTTCCACCTCTTCGTATTTGGCTTCCAAAAACACTATCCTCTTTTCTTTAATAATTCTCATCCATTAGTTATTATCTACTTGGGAAGTTAGCCTTTCCTTAGTATTTCCAAACTGGCTTGAATCCAAAAATCTTCTGCCAGAAAATATTCATATACTATCTCTATTTACTAATTATATTGTTGTAATACACCATTTTTGCTGTAGAGCATTTAAAAATCCCATCTTTTTATTCTTAAAGTAAAATAGTCATACAGAATGACAAGATGTTACAAGGCCTAGTTTTAAGTAAAAATCTATAAATATCTTGTATAAAATTGTGCAAACACTATATCAGAACAAAAATAAAAAGCCAACTGTTCTAACTTCTTAGACTAGAAAACTGTCCATGACAACCCAGTGTTATGAAAACCAGCTTTAGAGTCTCATCGCTTTGATTTACTATAACATAATCTCTATCTACTTCCACATACTTACATTATAACAGCCAAGAATCAAGGCATCAACTTAATATCCCTTTACTATTTTCTGCTCTCCATCTGGTTATTTTAGGGAGCTTGTCTTTCACAATATTTCAACCTATTCATCTTTTCCATGTATAAAACAATTTTTTTTGCCAAGTCATTAAAGAAATATTAACTGAGATTTTCTTTCTGCCTTAAACCCTGTGCCATTAAATTTAATTTACTTACTCAATATATTGATTATATCCCATTGTTTCGTGAGGTCTTTTATTGGTTCTCTTACATTTTCCCTATCCGGTTAATTAAGGAGAGGCCATCTCAGCTGGGCATGGAAGCTTTTATATATAAAAGTTAATCTGAAGAACAAGACAGCTCCACTGCCCTAAATTCAATAGGCAAAGCAGTCATATTTTCCCTGATGATGGTCTTTAGCAACAAATTTAGTTTAGGTTTAAATGCATTAATCTGAAACCGGGATGCTAATTCCAAAGTCCAGTGCACTGTTTTCTAGAGCACATGCAGTATATTTTTATTCAGCTTAGTTCAGTTGCTCAGTTCAGGTCAGTTGTTCAGTCGTGTCCGACTCTGCGACCCCATGAATCGCAGCACGCCAGGCCTCCCTGTCCATCACCAACTCCCAGAGTTCACTCAGAGTCACATCCATCGAGTCAGTGATGCCATCCAGCCATCTCATCCTCTGTCGTCCCCTTCTCCTCCTGCCCCCAATCCCTCCCAGTGTCAGAGTCTTTTTCAATGAGTCAACTCTTCGCATGACGTGGCCAAAGTACTGGAGTTTCAGCTTTAGCATCATTTCTTCCAAAGAAATCCCAGGGCTGATCTCCTTCAGAATGGACTGGTTGGATCTCCTTGCAGTCCAAGGGACTCTCAAGAGTCCTCTCCAACACCACAGTTCAAAAGCATCAATTCGTTGGTGCTCAGCCTTCTTCACAGTCCAACTCTCACATCCATACATGACCACAGGAAAAACCACAGCCTTGACTAGATGGACCTTAGTCGGCAAAGTAACGTCTCTGCTTTTGAATATCCTATCTAGGTTGGTCATAACTTTTCTTCCAAGGAGTAAGCATTTTTTAATTTCATGGCTGCAATCACCATCTGCAGTGATTATGGAGCCCCCCAAAATAAAGTCTGACACTGTTTCCACTGTTTCCCCATCTATTGCCCATGAAATGATGGGACCGGATGCCATGATCTTCGTTTTCTGAATGTTGAGCTTTAAGCCAACTTTTTCACTCTCCTCTTTCACTTTCATCAAGAGGCTTTTTAGTTCCTCTTCACTTTCTGCCATAAGGGTGGTGTCATCTGCATATCTGAGGTGATTGATATTTCTCCCAGCAATCTTGATTCCAGCTTGTGCTTCTTCCAGTCCAGCGTTTCTCATGATGTACTCTGCATAGAAGTTAAATAAGCAGGGTGACAATATACAGCCTTGACGTACTCCTTTTCCTATTTGGAACCAGTCTGTTGTTCCATGTCCAGTTCTAACTGTTGCTTCTACAGATTTCTCAAGAGGCAGGTCACGTGGTCTGGTATTTCCATCTCTCTCAGAATTTTCCACAGTTTATTGTGATGCACACAGTCAAAGGCTTTGGCATAGTCAATAAAGCAGAAATAGATGTTTTTCTGGAACTCTCTTGCTTTTTCCATGATCCAGTAGATGTTGGCAATTTGATCTCTGGTTCCTTTGCCTTTTCTAAAACCAGCTTGAACATCAGGAAGCTCACGGTCCACATACTACGGAAGCCTGGCTTGGAGAATTTTGAGCATTACTTTACTAGCATGTGAGATGAGTGCAATTGTGCAGTAGTTTGAGCATTCTTTGGCATTGCCTTTCTTTGGGATTGGAATGAAAACTGACCTTTTCCAGTCCTGTGGCCACTGCTGAGTTTTCCAAATTTGCTGGCATATTGAGTGCAGCACTTTCACAGCATCATCTTTCAGGATTTGAAACAGTTCAACTGGAATTCCATCACCTCCACTAGCTTTGTTCATAGTGATGCTTTCTAAGGCCCACTTGACTTCACATTCCAGGATGTCTGGCTCTAGATGAGTGATTACACCATCATGATTATCTGGGTGGTGAAGATCTTTTTTGTACAGTTCTTCTGTGTATTCTTGCCAACTCTTCTTAATATTTTCTGCTTCTGTTAGGTCCATACCATTTCTGTCCTTTATCGAGCCCATCTTTGCATGAAATGTTCCCTTGGTATCTCTAATTTTCTTCAAGAGATCTCCAGTTTTTCCCATTCTGTTCTTTTCCTCTATTTTTTTGCATTGAAGAAGAAGGCTTTATCTCTTCTTGCTATTCTTTGGAACTCTGCATTCAGATGCTTATATCTTTCCTTTTTTCCTTTGTTTTTCACCTCTCTTCTTTTCACAGCTATTTGTAAGGCCTCCCCAGACAGCCATTTTGCTTTTTTGCATTCTTTTTCATGGGGATGGTCTTGATCCCTGTCTCCTGTACAATCAGGCACTATAACTATCAGATCTAGACCCTTAAATCTATTTCTCACTTCCACTGTATAATCATAAGGGATTTGATTTAGGTCATACCTGAATGGTCTAGCGGTTTTCCCTACTTTCTTCAATTTCAGTCTGAATTTGGTAATAAGGAGTTCATGATCTGAGCCACAGTCAGCTCCTGGTCTTGTTTTTGCTGACTATATAGAGCTTCTCTATCTTTGGCTTCAAAGAATATAATCAATCTGATTTCGGTGTTGACCATCTGGTGATGTCCATGTGTAGAGTCTTCTCTTGTGTTGTTGGAAGACGGTGTTTGCTATGACCAGTGCATTTTCTTCGCAAAACTCTATTAGTCTTTGCCCTGCTTCATTCTGCATTCCAAGGCCAAATCTTCCTGTTACTCCATGTGTTTCTTGACTTCCTACTTTTGCATTTAGTTGCTCAGTTTCCAACTGAGCAACTCTTTGCAACCCCATGGACTGCAGCAAGTAGCAAGGCAGTCTTTCCTGTCTATCACTGACTCCTGGAGCTTGCTCAGACTGTCCATCAAGTTGGTGATGCCATCCAACCATCTCATCCTCTGTCGTCCCCTTCTCCTCCTGCCTTCAATCTTTCTCAGCATCAGGGTCTTTTCCAATGAGTCAGTTCTTCGTATCAGATTGCCAAAGCATTAGCATTTCAGCTTTAGCATCCGTCTTTCCAATGAATATTTAGGACTGATCTCCTTTAGGATGGAGTGCTTGGATCTCTTTGCAGTCCAAGGGACTCTCAAGAGTCTTCTCTAAAACCACGGTGCAAAAGGATCAATTCTTCCACACTCAGCTTTCTTTATAGTTCAACTCTCACGTCCACTCACGACTTCTGGAAAAACCAAAGCTTTGACTAGAGGGACCTTTGTTGGCAAAGTTATGTCTCTGTTTTTTAATATGCTGTCTAAGTTGGTCAAAAGTTTTCTTCCAAGGAGCAAGTGTGTTTTAATTTCATGGCTGCAGGCACCATCTGCAGTGATTTTGGAGCCCCCCAAAATAAAGTCTGTCAGTTTCCATTGTTTCTTCATCTATTTGCCATGAAGTGATGGGACCAGATGCCATGATCTTAGTTTTTCTGAATGTTGACTTTTAAGCCCACTTTTTCACTCTCCTCTTACACTTTCATCAAGAGGCTCTTTAGTTCTTTGTTTCTGCCATAAAGGTGGTGTCATCTGCATATCTGAGGTTATTGATATTTCTCTCACCAATCATGAGTCTGGCTTGTACTTCATTCAGCCTGGCATTTTGCCTGATGTACTCTGCATATAAGTTAATAAGCAGGGGAACAATATACAGCCTTGACATACTCCTTTTCCTATTTGGAACCAGTCTGTTGTTCCTTGTCTACTTGTAACTGTTGCTTCTTGACTTACATACATATTTCTCAAGAGGCAGGTAAGGTGGTCTGGTATTCCCATATCTTTAAGAATTTTCCAGAGTTTGTTGTGATCCACACAGTCAAAGGCTTTGGTATACTCAATAAAGCAGATGTTTTTCTGGAAATCTCTTGCTTTTTCAATGATACAGTAGCTGTTGGCATTTTGATCACTTTCCTCTGCCTTTTCTAAATCCATCTTGAACATCTGGAAGTTCATGGTTCATGTACTGCTGAAGCCTGGCTTGAAGAACTTTGAGCATTACTTTGCTAGCATGTGAGATGAGTGCATTTATGCGGTAGTTTGAACATTCTTTGGCACTGCCTTTCTTCAGGATTGGAATGAAAACTGACCTTTTCCAGTCCTGTGGCCACTGCTGATAATATTTTTATTTTTATTAGGCATTCTATAGTTAAAAGTTCTATGTCAAGTTTTGGGGAAGTCTAAATTAAATAAATAATTTTATTATGATGCATCCCTTAGAATTGGTGTTCCATGGAACTGCAATTTATGGAAAGTGTGCGTTGTTCAGTTGTGTCCGACTCTTTGTGATCCCATGGACTATATAGTCCATAGAATTCTCCAGGCCAGAATACTGGAGTGGGTAGTCTTTCCCTTCTCCAGGGGATCTTTCCAACCCAAGGACTGAGCCCAGGACTCCCGCATTGCAGGTAGATTCTTTACCAGTTGAGCCACAAGGAAAACTGTGTGCCTGTATTTATTCAAATTGAACTTGAAATCTGAACAGTTTCCTCAGAGGATTTTTAGTACTTCCTGTTTCTCTTCTTTCTGGAAACACTTTGAGAAGAGACATACATAGAATTTTGGCATTCAACTTCTAGTTTGAGGCAGAGGTACACTTCAATGAAGAATAAAATAAGCTAAATACTCCAGACTTTTAACTTCAGTAAAAGGTTCTAATTGAGTATATACAAAGCCCTTTTTGACGTTTTTGGCTGACTTTTCCTCCTAATTTTTACAGTCTGCCTCCTCCAACATATCTCATGGAAAACACTGGCATTTCAAATCATTCAACAGACCTTGAAACTTTCACAGAAAAAGTTCTCCCTTTCAGATTGTCTCCTACAGTAGAGTTTGTACCACAGCAGCAACTGGATTCACAGTAGTGACATTTCCTTAAGTCCTCTGTGTGTAAATGTAGCCCTCAAACAAGGAGGTAGGTGTCAGTAATATAGAAACCTTCTCATTGTCATCGGCCTGAATTTCCTCAGAGCTCTTTCAATTTTTAAATTATTTTTAATCTGTATGTTGCTTACATGCGTTGCAAATATGGTTTTCAAAGAATATTCTTTCCTCACCCGTACTCAAACAAGGGCATACTAAGTTCAGGTTAAATTTATATTGAATTTTCTAACTTGAATGTAGTAAATTGTTTCTTAAAATAAAAAGTTAAATATTTCTGTAATTCAAATGTGGACAGAAGCATAGATCACTACAGGTAAACATTCAGCAAATAAACTTTTTAAAGTTTGGGGCAGATAAGAATAAGCTAAATATTCTGTGGAAGCCAGAAGCTAAGAAGAAAAAAATACATATACAACCTCATAACACTAAAAATTCTTCCTAAAAAATAGGCTGAAAAATAAACAACAAACTAGAGAACATATTGGTGATATATACTACAAAATTTTAATACCCATTAAGGAACTTACATGAGGAGTTAATGATATTAGAGAAACAATCCAATAAAAAATGACAAAGATACATAAATAGGCTAGTCCCAGAAGAAGAATCCAAATAGTCAATAACCAAGAAAGATGTACAATATAACCTCTTAGGTAAACAAGGTTAATAAAATGGATAGCAAAGTTTGAGGAAATTAGAAAGCCCATGAACACTTGGGGAGAATGTAAAATTTGCTGATAATTATCAATATATTTGAATATATAAAATAATACATAAAGTACTACTGAGCTGTGAATTTTAGTGCATTTCTAGCAATGAATGAGGTATAGCATATAGTTAAATATATAATATATCCATGATAAGTTGCTATAAAGTAGAAATAAACCCAGCATTTTAAAAATAGTTACAATCTATACACATATGCATACATGATATAAATAGGTACTTGTGCATATGTGTAATTGCATATGGGTGTGTATCTCTGTAACCACACAGATAAATATGTACTCTCTATCTACACATGTATATTTTAATATATTCATTAAAAAGTCTGGAAGAATAGGTACCAAACTGCAAATCTGTTAATGATGATTCTCTGCAGGGGGTGGGGGAATATGGAATTAGGGATTTTTAATTTCAATTTATACACTTCTGTACAATTTAACAGAAGACCATCCCCATGGAAAATAAATGTAAAAAAGCAAAAATGGCTGTTGGGGGAGGCCTTACAAATAGCTGTGAAAAGAAGAGAAGTGAAAAGCAAAGGAGAAAAGGAAAGATATAAGCGTCTGAATGCAGAGTTCCAAAGAATAGCAAGAAGAGATAAGAAAGCCTTCTTCAGCGATTAATGCAAAGAAATAGAGGAAAAGAACAGAATGGGAAAAACTGGAGATCTCTTGAAGAAAATTAGAGATACCAAGGGAACATTTCATGCAAAGATGGGCTCGATAAAGGACAGAAATGGTATGGACCTAACAGAAGCAGAAAATATTAAGAAGAGTTGGCAAGAATACACAGAAGAACTGTACAAAAAAGATCTTCACCACCCAGATAATCATGATGGTGTAATCACTCATCTAGAGCCAGACATCCTGGAATGTGAAGTCAAGTGGGCCTTAGAAAGCATCACTATGAACAAAGCTAGTGGAGGTGATGGAATTCCAGTTGAACTGTTTCAAATCCTGAAAGATGATGCTGTGAAAGTGCTGCACTCAATATGCCAGCAAATTTGGAAAACTCAGCAGTGGCCACAGGACTGGAAAAGGTCAGTTTTCATTCCAATCCCAAAGAAAGGCAATGCCAAAGAATGCTCAAACTACTGCACAATTGCACTCATCTCACATGCTAGTAAAGTAATGCTCAAAATTCTCCAAGCCAGGCTTCAGTAGTACGTGAACCGTGAGCTTCCTGATGTTCAAGCTGGTTTTAGAAAAGGCAAAGGAACCAGAGATCAAATTGCCAACATCTACTGGATCATGGAAAAAGCAAGAGAGTTCCAGAAAAACATCTATTTCTGCTTTATTGACTATGCCAAAGCCTTTGACTGTGTGCATCACGATAAACTGTGGAAAATTCTGAGAGAGATGGAAATACCAGACCACGTGACCTGCCTCTTGAGAAATCTGTAGAAGCAACAGTTAGAACTGGACATGGAACAACAGACTGGTTCCAAATAGGAAAAGGAGTACGTCAAGGCTGTATATTGTCACCCTGCTTATTTAACTTCTATGCAGAGTACATCATGAGAAACGCTGGACTGGAAGAAGCACAAGCTGGAATCAAGATTGCTGGGAGAAATATCAATCACCTCAGATATGCAGATGACACCACCCTTATGGCAGAAAGTGAAGAGGAACTAAAAAGCCTCTTGAGGAAAGTGAAAGTGGAGAGTGAAAAAGTTGGCTTAAAGCTCAACATTCAGAAAACGAAGATCATGGCATCCGGTCCCATCACTTCATGGGTAATAGAGGGGAAAACAGCAGAAACAGTGTCAGACTTTATTTTTTTGGGCTCCAAAATCACTGCAGATGGTGACTGCAGCCATGAAATTAAAAGACGCTTACTCCTTAGAAGAAAAGTTATGACCAACCTAGATAGCATATTCAAAAGCAGAGATGTTACTCTGCCGACTAAGGTCCATCTATTCAAGGCTATTGTTTTTTCCAGTAGTCATGTATGGATGTGAGAATTGGACTCTGAAGAAGGCTGAGCACCGAAGAATTGACGCTTTTGAACTGTGGTGTTGGAGAGGACTCTTGAGGGTCCCTTGGACTGCAAGGAGATCCAACCAGTCCATTCTGAAGGAGATCAGCCCTGGGATTTCTTTGGAAGAAATGATGCTAAAGCTGAAACTCCAGTACTTTGGCCACGTCATGCGAAGAGTTGACTCATTGGAAAAGACTCTGATGCTGGGAGGGATTGAGGGCAGGAGGAGAAAGGGACGACAGAGGATGAGATGGCTGGATGGCATCACGGACTTGATGGACGTGAATCTGAGTGAACTCTGGGAGCTGGTGATGGACAGGGAGGCCTGGCGTGCTGCGATTCATGAGGTCACAAAGAGTCGGACATGACTGAGCGACTGAACTGAACTGAACTGTACAATTTAACACTTAGATCAGTTAGGTTTTTTTTTTTTTTTTATTAACCAAGAAAATGCAAACAGTCATGAGTCTAGAATGGTCGGAGGAGATACTGTCTAGATGAAAAAATTGGGCTGAATTAGTGAACCTCAGGATGTGGACTGATAACCTTGGCTGCCACGCAGTGGGCTTTTAGGGATGCAGAACAGTGGTACAAAAGCCATCTGTATTTTATTTATGGTAAGAACAATGAAAATGTTTACAATATTTAATGTAAACTATGTGATCTGTGTTTTCTATTAAAATATTTTTAAGTTGTGTTTGTTTGTGTGCACATAGATAAATGACATTTGTTGGGATATTTGCCAGTTCACTTGCCAGTTCATCAGTCAACATTCAAAAAGCATTTAAAACTATATATACTGTATGTAGAGAACTGTGCTTGGGAGCATGAGCACAGAAATAAGCACAGTTTTTATGTTCCAGAAGGTCACAGTCTAGTGGTTCATGGATAGATACACACACACACACACACACACACACACACACACCCCAATGTGATGGGATAAGTGAAGTAACAGGAGGAAAAAACAAGGTAGATTTTAATCCCATAAGTTGTAATAAGCAAATATGTTTGGCAGAATCAGAAAAAAGCTTCTTGGAAGGGGTAATATCTACATTGAATTTTGAAGGGACAGATATGTGTGAGCTCTACAGGGCATTCCAGACAAAAGAAAGTTAAAGTTAAAGTCTCACAGTCGTGTCCGACTCTTTGCGACCCCATGCACTATACAGTCTATGGAATTCTCCAGGCCAGAATACTGGAGTGGGTAGCCTTTCCCTTCTCCAGGACATCTTCCCAACCCAGGGATTGAACCCAGGTCTCCCTCACTGCAGTCAGATTCTTTACCAGCTGTGCCACCAGGGAAGCCCAACAAGGCAAGCATCAATCATGTCTGAACAAACATCAAGTCTTCAATGTGATACTAATAACTAGCGTGATTAAATACTTACTGTGTGTTTCAAGCACTGTATCAGTGTTTTATAAGCAATAACTCAATTAATCCTCATATCAACTCCATGCACTATTATCATCAACCCTATGTTACAAATGAGAACAGCCAAAGCACAGAAAGTCCATACAACTTGCCCAAAATCACACAAATTATAAGTGGCAGAGCAGGTTACAGCAGAATCAAGGCCAATTCGGGCAGTCTGATCTCAGAGCTCCTGCTCTTAGTTATAAGACCATACTTCTAAAATATAAGAAGACTTCTGAAGTAAGGCTATAAAATTAGGATATTAATGATCATGGACCATGTTTCATGCTAAAGTACTTGACAACTTTCCTCAGTCCATTACAGAGAATCAGACGAGGGTTGGGCATATGCTATCTAGAGATTTAGGGGTTGAGCTGAACTAGTACATGTGGAGATCTAAAGAGAAAAATGGAAAAAATAATGTGACTTGAATTTTAGAAAGACTTTGGCAGACTTTTGGATGATAGGTTTGAAAAGTTTAAGGCATTAAGCCATGCAAAGAGGTCACTGCAATGGCTGAGACAAAAATTAATGGGATTTTGGCCTAAAAAACAGAGTGAGAGTAAATAGAAAGAACAAGACCAATTGGAAAAATATTTAGGAGATGGAATTGACAATATCAACAGTGATTGGTGAGCTGTGATTTTACTTCAGTATTTTATAAAGAACTTATCAGATGGAGGATAACTTTAATTAGAAAGGCTGATTTAACTTTTCATTTATTTAGACATTAAGTATTAAAAATCAATACTTCACTATTCAATTACAGTAATTTGTTAGAAAGTTGCAATTTAGTATCATGAAATTAGGCAGATTTCAATCACTTAAAATTAACTCAATAACTTTCCATAAGCTCTATCTAGAAGATAGATGAAGCTTGTCAAATAGGTTCAGTGAATTCCCAAGGTAAAATAGTTATACTGCCTACTCTAATATTAGAAGGAATAAATAATGATCTATATATAGGCCAAAACCAATTCCTATTCCTTTCTTCAAATTTGTATTTTATTATGCTAAGAGGATAACTTGACAACCACATCAATTAATCTTCAGGCTGCATTACATTGGGAACACATTTTTATAATAAGACAGAGAATCATCATGGACTTGAACCCTAATTTTGCCATATATCAGCTGTTTGGTCCCAGGAAAGTTACCTGACCTCTTGGAACTTTCAGTTCAGTTCAGTTCAGTCACTCAGTCGTGTCCGACTCTTTGCGACCCCATGGACTGCAGCATGCCAGGCCTCCCTGTCCATCACCAACTCCCGGGGTTCACCCAAACCCATGTCCATTGAGTTGGTGATGCCATCCAACCATCTCATCCTCCATCGTCCCCTTCTCCTCCTGCCCTCAATTTTTCCCAGCATCAGGGTCTTTTCAAACGAGTCAGCTCTTCGCATCAGGTGGCCAAAATATTGGAGTTTCAGCTTCAACATCAGTCCTTCCAGTGAACACTCAGGACTGATCTCCTTTAGGACGGACTGGTTGGATATCCTCGCAGTCCAAGGGACTCTCAAGAGTCTTCTCCAGCACCACAATTTAAAAGCATCAGTTCTTCAGTGTTCAGCTTTCTTTATAGTCCAACTCACTTAATATAAAATAAAAATGGTGATAAACACTTTGGAGGATTAGTTGGAGTATCAGCAGTAGTGTATGTAAAGCACCTAGCTCATATGTTCACCTGCCTGATATTAGATAGGTGGGCAGTAAATAATTTTTCTGAAACTGTCAAAATGACCACCACTTCTGTAGTTTCACTTTACTCTAAACAGTCTTATTGAAGTTTCCTTCATTCTATATATTTGATACAAGTTTGAACAGGAAAGCTCAAAGGTTCCATCTTCGTACACATGGAGTACACAGCTGATTTCTCTTTCTGTGTACCCTGGTGAGGCAAAAGAATTTCTTCTAGATTTTTTTTTTCTTTTTGCTTGTCCATGTTCCAACCTTGGAAACAACTGGGGTTAAGTCAGAGATCAACAAGTGCCTTAAAATGGGGTCAGCTGACCATATCTTTCCACAAAAAGATGCAGTTACATATTTGATTCAGCTGAAGGAATTTGCATTATGACATCTTTCCCAGTCTAACTCTTTTTATTTTTTTGAGCAGAAGTGGCAGGAAACATACTGGAGGAATCCAATAAAAAAAAAGTTGACAATTACATCTCTCAGTTTGTCAATAACAACCTTGTGTTCATGATAAATATTAATGCTTCCCATTTCTTGAGTTCTTGGTTGTATAATTTCAATTATATGAGCCAGCTACTGATCTCTTACTTCTAAGTGCTATTTCCTTGAGGTAAGGAACAAAATCAAGTATTGAGATTAGCATAGCCTCCAATCAAAAAAAAAAATTCTAAAAATTGCAAACTGGAAGCTTCCTGGAGTCGCCCCCCACTAGACTGTTAGGCAAACAAACACCAGAGCAAGTGCTGTAATCCTGCTCCTGCTTTGTGCCTTTCACCATTCAGGGGAGAAAGAAGTGACTCTAATGCGGCCAGCCTTCTATTTTCAACCCTATAAGTGATGCAGTCAGTTTGTCTGGATGCAGATCAGCAGGACCTCTCAGCATGACTGTGTAGCATAATCCTGTCTATAAAATATTCCTCCATGTTCTGCCAAATAAGTGGTGGGCTCTCTGAAGGGCTCACTGACTTGGCAGCTGAAGCCCCATCATACTCAAAACTAGTAAGTCACGCACCCAGACACAACTTCTGACATTCCTTGGGGAGGAAGCAAAGCTTAATTTAGATAATCCCCTTTGCAAAGTGTATTAGCTGATCCAAACCAGACCTGGCCAACTAATGGCATGTTATTCTTACATTTCAGAGATGCTTCAATGTAGAAATAGCTTCTTGTTGCATTTGGAGGATTAAGATTCATTTAAGGAATAGAAGGAATGATCAATAAACTATTTCAAAATTTTTAAACAGCTTTGTGCTTGACCTTGACCTTTGATCCACTTAAATGGTGTTGGGAGGGGGCCACGTTTCTTTGTTGTTCTAGAAAGACCTTGGCAGAGTTTCTCCAATTCCATTTCACATACAAAAATAAACAATAACAATTAACATAATAGGGAAAGTATGCTGTGTATCACAAATACGTACTTCTGGCTTGTATAAAGAAAAACACTTTTTTTCGAAGTTCTGGTTTGTGGAAGATTATACCCGGTTTAAGAATAGATGTCCCACCAACACTCCATTGCACACATGGATCCATCAACAGAAGACACAGCTAATTATAGAGATATGGAAATGCTAGAAGATTCCACACTTTGATAGAAAAATACCCCCAGGAGCCACATGTGCAGCAACATCACACTTGAGGGTCAATGCATATAAATTGTTTACAGCATGTACACAAAAATGAATTTCAAGTTAAAACCTAAATCCTTGAATACATTTTGAAAGGCCTGTACTGCTACAAAATGGAATTGCTATAATCTTGAAAAAAGAAGGAGAAAAAGAGAAAGGATGACTCTGAGCAGGAGGGAGGGAAAGAGAAGAGAGAGACAAAGAGAGATGGAAAGAGCTGAGTACAAGTGACACTTAAGAAAATCATTTGATTTTGTAGTAAAGGGTGAGCCCTTTCAGGCTTCCCAGTTTCTTTAAGGTATCCTGACAGCTACAGTGTTAGATACAGACAAAGAGATAACAGGCATATCAGCAGGTGGAGAAATGAATAACATAAATTCATGTTGATGACTTTCTTTTTAAACAAAGAAACCATATGTGGTAACACACTTAATGAGAGATGAATCAAAACCACCCTTGGTTACATCTATAAAATGAAATAATATGTAGTTTTTAAGAATTATAATAGAGGAATCATTACTGATTTAAAAAGGTATCTATCTCCAAAGAAGGAAGGCTGCAAAACATTGTGTACAGCATGATACAAGTTTTTAAGAAAATATATTTATGTTTTTTTTACAGCAACACATGAAGCTCTCTCAATGTGATGGGGTCATGGTTTTTAATTTTCTTCTCAAATTTCTCATTTTCTACAGTAAATGTGTATTATTTACAGAATTCTAAAAACAACCTAAAAATAAGGCAAAACTGTCATTATTTTACTTCTTCATTCAAAGACAAATCTTTCACAATAGCATCTTGAAACATGATTATAAATGAGATGTGCTTTTAGTAACTAAGTTAAAGCATGGTGGGACCCTAAACCAAGGGATAGTTGCAGTAAAGTATACCTGTCACGTGTATGTCTCTGGTTACTGCGAATCTGCAGGGAGGTTTTGGTACTTTTAAACAGGATTTTCAGTTCCAGAACATTTCATCATGCAACTAGTTCAGGGTCAAGTCCTATCGAGTTTATTTATAGTTACACAGTTTACCCCATGACACAGTACAAAGATAAATGAACGTAGAACTTAGAAATACAAGTCACAGAACATGGAGTGACCCCATTCGGACTCTATACCAAAGTCGCGTTTATCTTCTTCATAAACGTGTAACTATAATCATTGTCATTAAAGTCTGCACTTAGCATAAAGTTGGGAATTCCTTCTAGGTTGCAGACAGTATTGTGAGGATGGGCCACAGTGGAAAAAATAGGACTAGGAAGAAAGAACATGGATTACATTCCCAGCTGTGCCACTGGGAAGCTGCTTGAGCTGGGCCAGATCACTCACTTCCACTGAGTCTGCTTCCTCATCTGAAAGGTGAAGAGGAGAACTAGCAGTTCATTGCAGGTGTTTTTTTGGTTTGGAATATGGTGGAAACTCCTGTTCCACCAAGACAATGGTATTGAACTAGTTTGTAGCAACACAATGATCTTTAAATCAAATAACGATCTTTAAATCAAATAATACCTAAGAATTGAAACTTCAAGCTGTCCAAATAGCCAGAAGAAAATACAGTTAATATAAAACGTATTTGTCCTACAGAGGTCAGCATTTTGATTGAATTGTCCATCATGAATGTTAGTAATTTCAAAATAATGAGTTTATAAATCATCCTGGTTGCAAGATCTGTAAGACTCATTTCACTTACCTGAGATGATTAATTGTTTATAAAATATATCTATCAGTTCAGTCAATTCAGTCGCTCAGTTATGTTTGACTCTTTGCGAACCCAGCTGCAGCATGCCAGGCTTCTCTGTCCATCAACAACTCCTGGAGCCTACTCAAACTCATGTGCATCACGTCGGTGATGCCATACAACCATCTCATCCTCTGTCATCCCCTTCTCCTGCCTTCAATCTTTCCCAGCCTCAGGGTCCTTTACAATGAGTCAGTTCTTGGCAGCAGGTGGCCAAAGTATTGAAGTTTCAGTTTCAGCATCAGTTCTTCTAATGAATATTCAGGACTGATTTCCTTTAGGATGGACTGGCTGGATCTCCTTGTACTTCAAGGAAATCTCAAGTCTTCTCTAACACCAGACTTCAAAAGCATCAGTTCTTCGGCACTCAGCTTTCTTTACAGTCCAACTCTCACATCCCATACAAGACTACTGGAAAAATCAGAGCTTTGACTAGGTGGACCTCTGTTGGCAAAGTACTGTCTCTGCTTTTAATATGCTGTCTGCAGCTGCTGCTAAGTCGCTTCAGTCGTGTCCAACTCTGTGCGACCCCATAGTACCAGGCTCCTCCGTCCCTGGGACTCTCCAGGCAAGAACACTAGAGTGGGTTGCCATTTCCTTCTCCAATGCATTTAAGTGAAAAGTGAAAGTGAAGTCGCTCAGTCGTGTCTGACTCTTCGTGACTCCATGGACTGCAGCCCACCAGGCTCCTCCATCTATGGGATTTTCCAGGCAAGAGTACTGAAGTGGGATGCAATTGCCTTCTCCAATATGCTGTCTACGTTGGTCCTAAGTTTTCTTCCAAGGAGCAAGAGTCTTTTAATTTCTTGGCTGCAGTCACCGGCTGCAGTCACCATCTGCTGTGATTTCGGAGCCCCCCAAAATAAAGTCTGTCACTGTTTTCATTGTTTCCTCATCTATTTGCCATGAAGTGATGGGACCAGATGCCATGATCTTCGTTTTCTGAATGTTGAGTTTTAAGCCCACTTTTTCACTCTCCTCGTTCACTTTCATCAAGAGGCTCTTTAGTTCTTCTTTGCTTCTGCCATAAGGGTGGTATCATCTGCCTATCCAAAGTTATTGATATTTCTCCAGCAATCTTGATTCCAGCTTGTGCTTCATCCAGCCTGGCATTTCACATGATGCACTCTGCATGTAAGTTAAATAAGCAGGGGTACAATATACAGCCTTGACATACTCCTTTCCCTATTTGGAACCAGTCTGTTTTTCCATGTCCAGTTATAACTGTTGCTTCTTGATCTGCATACAGATATCTCAGGAGGTAGGTCAGGTGGTCTGGTATTCCTATCTCTTGAAGAATTTTCCAGAGTTTGTTGTGATCCACACAGTCAAAGGCTTTGGCATAGTCTATAAAGCAGAAGGAGATATTTTTCTGGAACTCTCTTATTTTTTCAATGATCCAACAGATGTTGGCAATTTGATCTGTGGTTCCTCTGCCTTTTCTAAATCCAGCTTCAACATCTGGAAGTTCATGCTTCATGTACTGTTGAAGCCTGGCTTGGAGAGGTTTGAGCAGTACTTTGCTATCGTGTGAGATAAGTGTAATTTTGCAATAGTTTGAACATTCTTTGGCATTGCCTTTCTTCAGGATTGGAATGAAAACTGACCTTTTCCAGTCCTGTGGCCACTGCTGAGTTTTCCAAATTTGCTGGCATATTGAGTGCAGCACATTCATAGCATCATCTTTTAGGATTTGAAATAGCTCAACTGGAATTCAGTCACCTCCACTAGCTTTGTTCATAGTGATGCTTTCTAAGGCCCACTTGACTTCACATTCCAGGAGTCTGGCTCTAGGTGAGTGATCACACCATCGTGGTTATCTTGGTCGTGAAGATCTTTTTTGTACAGTTCTTCTGTGTATTCTTGCCACCTCTTCTTAATATCTTCTGCTTCTGTTAGGTCTATATCATTTCTGTCCTTTATTGTGCCCGTCTTTGCATGAAATGTTCCCTTGGTATCTCTAATTTTCTTGAAGAGATCTCTAGTCTTTCCCATTCTATTGTTTTCCTCTATTTCTTTGCATTGATCACTGAGGAAGGCTTTATCTCTCCTTGCTATTCTTTGGAACTCTGCATTCAAATGAGTATATCTTTCCTTTTGTCCTTTGCCTTTAGTTTCTCTTCTTTTCTCCACTATTTGTAAGCCCTCTTCAGACAACCATTTTTCCTTTTTGCATTTCTTTTCCTTGGGGATGGTTTTGATCACTTCCTCATGTACAATGTCATGAACCTCTGTCCATAGTTCTTCAGGCACTCTGTCTATCAGATCTAATCCCTGGTATCAATTTGTCTATAGAGCTAACCAAAGAAATTTATTATGTTCAGAGTTAATGACTTTAAATGGAGGGTGAGGGGAGACAGCTCTTGAGCAAGCTTGATAGGGAAATAATTTTCTGAAAAGAAAATGTGCTTCTCTCTAGTACAAGAACTCTGAATTCAACCATCTTGTAGGTCTGTAAATGGCTGAGGGCAGATAAAGTGATAATTCAATTTAGAGTTTCAGAGGCTCAATTTTTTTCACTATCACTGTAGAGTTTGGTTCTGCTGAAACAATATTTTCTGTTACCAAATTTGGTCATAGAATTAATTTTTGTGGGTATAGTAAGATTTGAACAACAGAATATTAGATAAATTAGCGTTAAAAGTTATAAAAAGAAAATATTTCAAGAGCGTAAGCAATAGTCACCTTAGACTCTCATTTCTTTTTATATTAAAAATGAATTTGCCTCTGTATTTTTTTTTCAAATTACTTCGATCTTTTTTTTTAAGAGGTGGCAGAAGGTAGAAGATATAAGTACATATGTAAATATTTTTGCAGTACAACAACCCTCACCTGTTTTTCTCATGAATCTTTAAGATTTCATTTGTCTGTTGAAGAAGTTGTTTCTCTAGCTTGTATGTTGATAATGAATTCTCCAGCAGTTGTATTTCAAGTCGAGAAGTTTGATTTAGTACCTTAAGATAAAAGATAAAAACATTTAAATCTTCACAAAGAGTCAAAATTATTATTTTGGATTTTTTATTTAGCTGTGTTTTCTTTTAAAATAATATTTCTCTAGGATAATAAAATGGTCTACATTCTAACAAAAAAATGCTTTACATGTCTCAAACATTATATTTGTTCAAGATTGAACTGCAATCGAATGAGAAAACTGAGTTGTTAAAACCATTTTTCATAGTTAAATTTTCACGTCCTCAATCCCTACATGATTTAGCAACTAAAATATCACCACCACAATCCCTACAATAGCCCACTGTGCCTCAAATGTGTGTGTATATATATTTCCAATATTTACAAGTACAAGATAATTGTTAGTACAAGGTCTTAGATACTGTATATAACTAAGAATAACTAATAGGCACGTAAAACATATCTTCCTTGTCCCATCACCTAGCAAAAACTGATTAGAAATGTACAAAAATCTCATGATACAGTTTAGACAGATTCATGAGCACAATTTACTGAACACCTATCATGTTAGTTCATGCCAGTCCTTCTAGATATCATTATTTCATAGACATAGGTACCCAGTGAATTAGTAAGAGGAATTATTATTATCAGTTCATAAATGAAGAAACTGAGGTTCAGAGAGAAGCCAGAATCGACACAGGAACCAAGGGAAGAACTGGGTTTCAAACCCAGATACTGTGAGTAATTCTCATGCTTTACACAGAAAAGCAAGAAGAGGGAGAATCAAACCATCCTGGATCTTCATCTGAGGAGATGAAGTAACTAGGAACCCAGATTGCACTGAAGACTGACTGACAGTTATTTTTCAACTGCATACATGGGGTCCTCCAGAAACTCTAAATGTTCACCTCATCTTGAATCACAAAGACGCATGCTGCTAGTCAGGCTTTAACATAACATGACTGTGAGCCATGAATGCAAACCTACCCGTCCTCTGAGCAAACAACATACATTCCTGTTCTAGAAGATGCCTTCAAGCTGTGCCAATACCCTGGCCCTGTCCCTTTCTCCTCCTCCTTTAACAGAGGTAAAAAGGACAAGGAAGAAAGTACTATTAGTTTTAAAACTCCTTATGTTGTTTGAGAACTTTTATAACCACGGTGCCATTTTTAGAACACTTGTTGAAAAGGACCTGGGAAACCTTCTGGAGGGTCAATATCAATCTAAAGGGTCCTCCTCTAAAAATGACACCAGTAGAACTTTCCTCTTTTTCTGTAGCATGTTTAAACCTGTAATTATATAAGACTCACACAGAAAAAGCCTCTTCAAAATATCCTGACATGATCAGGGCTGGGGCTTGGGCTAATGGAGAGATTGGAAGTGAAGAGGGAAGCAGAATAGGGACTAGGTGAGATGAGAGAGGCAACTGCCTCAGGTGTAGGATTTAAGGATGAGCCAAAAACTCAATAATCAAGTTATATTTGAATGCAACACTTTGAAAGATAAAAATTAATGTAAAAATTATCCACATGGAACAGAATATCACTTTAAACTAAAAACAGGATATGCCCCTACAAATGTATGATTCAGTCTTGCATAACCTGATCTCATTGCTTTCACCCCAGTCCCTGCAGAAGGGGTTAGAGAAGAGAACACTAAGGTGGGGCATTTGGGCTTTAAAAAAGTTTTAAGCGACTATAATTCATTTATACAATTATACTGATTACAGATCTGAAAGCTAGTCTAAAAGTTACTACTACTAATTGAAATTCATGTTTGTGTTAAAAAAAAGTATTTCCCGTCCTAAATTGCTTCATCTGAGAGAAAACAGGAGCAAGAGAACCTATGCTTTGAAGACAGAGCTAAAAGCAGTCCAGAGGGAAAAAAAAGGTAGAGAATATAAAGATTAGGGACACACAAGATATAATTTTAAACTATTAAACATATCTTTGGGTGAGTTTTCTGTTTGTCTGTTTATTAACAAGAATGACAATTTAGGAAATAATTAACTAGGGTATGAAACAGCTATATTTTTTGGTGAGATTTACAACAGTGCTTGGCATAGAGAGGACCCTCAATATTTATTGAATGAATGCATTCATTGTCTCATTGAATCAAGTATATCATATGCCATTAAAATCTATTTTCTCCTTTATTCTCTTTAGTCTCTGATCATATTTCCTAATATTCTCAAATACCAAAATTTTCATTTTACAGAGGACAGAAATTGGTCTTCATGTTTGAGAAGAACATGAGAAAACATTAAGAACAAAATGGAACCATCAAAAATTGAAAATCAAGTTGCCTATATCTAAGTCTGGAGACACTATAGCCGCTAATTTTTCTCTACGTTGTGCTACCTCCAGTCCAGAGCAACCAGAGTGCTCTTCTAAAGAACATAAATCAGATGTCATGGTCTCTGTTAAATATGCTCATGACTTCCCTTTAAAATCAGAACAAATTCCAAAGTTCTCAGCCTAACTTCCAAGGCCTATGTGATCAGGACCCTGACTGCTTCTGAAATCTTCCTTCCTTTCCATTCTCTTCCCTGCTCATTATGCCCCAATCACACTGGCCTTCCTACTGCTACCCCAACATGCCAAATTAATCTCCACCTCAGGGTCTTTGCAGTTTCCCCTGCAGTTTCCCCTGCCTGGAATGTCCATCCATTCCCAGATGCAGGGGTGATTTATTCTTATAATTCAAGTCTTGTCTAAGGAGGCCCATCCTGGCTAGTCTCTGTAAAGGAGCTCCCCCATCATCTTCCATCAGGTGGCCCTGTTTTACTATTTAAATGAAATCATCTTGTCAGTTCATTCACATGCTATCATTCTGCCCTGTGAAGATGTCAGCTGCACAAAGTGGGGACTAGTTCACCTGAGGCCCTTGAAACCTCAGGAGCCCAGCATGAGGCCTGGAATCCTGGAGCTACTCCTTAGATGCTAACCAAAGGCTAGTGAGTCAGTTTTCAAGTTGGGTAATGCTCAGAGATAGAGTAACAGGCCAGGTGAGCATCAAGCTGGACTTTCGTTATAACAGTCCCAATCTAAAGCAGAGTCTGAATGTGCAAGAAACAGGGGAACAAATCTCAAATGTCCAGGCTAAGTGTTAGGTCATCTCAGGCCAATTTTGAATACAAAAGGCAACCCCTTTTCTTCTCTCTCCATCATTTTAATCCAAGAGCTGCTTTATTTCAACTCTCTCCCTTGATGTATTAAAATGGGCCTGAAGTTCAAAAGCAGGCAACTAAAGAGAATTGTACAGGAAACTATGATAAACTGACCACTTTCTTTCCATGTGTCTATGGAACTAGCTGCTTAGCAATAATCTGAGTGTTCCATTAAAATGACAAGAGACATTTCCTTCTTTAGCCTAAACATGTTCCAAAAGCACATATCAGAAAGAAAGAGAGAAAGAGAGAAAGAAGGGGAAAACATAAAAGGGTAACGACAGGAAAGGAGAGGAGAGAAGAGGAAAGGAAAGGGGAAAGTGAAGAGTATGTAACACAAGCCCTCAAGAAACAATTTCAAAGCATAAATTTTTCACAATATACTCTATACATAGAGTAAGGAAGATATGGGCTTCCCAGGTGGCTCAGTGGTAAAGAATCCACCTGCAGTGCAGGAGAAATGAGTTCAATTCTTGGGTCAGGAAGATCTCCTGGAGAAGGAAATGGTAACCCATTCTAGTATTTCTGCCTGATAAATCCCATGAACAGAGACGCCTGGTGGGCTACAGTCCATGGGGTCACAAAGAGTTGGATATGACTTAGCAACTAAAACAACAAGAACAAATGATCTAAGACTTGGAACTGAGGATTTATAGACTATAAAATTTCAGTTCTTTCTTTAAAAAATAAGCAAAATTTTAAAATAAAAATTACTATTTTCTTAAAGAAAGTGAGCTAGATAATTTCATCCAGCCTCTGTTTAATACTTAAGTGCCTCTAATCTTTCTTAAAAGGAAAATATTCCACATAAAAAAATTCCTTTGACTGGCATATTAACTTATTATAAAGTAAAATAACGTAAAAATTAAAAAATAAAATAAAATAAAATCTGCCTTGCTGTAGGTTTCCATTTTCTTTACTTTAACTATGTTTTTCAAATTAAAAAAAAAAAAACAGAACACAAGGTATGATGCCTCAGCAATTAGACTTTTACAGAAGAATGAAGGCTAGTATACATACATGGAAGGAGAGTTAGAAGTTAGTTAGATGATCACCATTTTACAAAATCAAGGAAATAATTTATTTGGTCAGTGATAGGCAGTGTGACAATGTATTAGTCTACAGGGCTTTTGCTAATTTCCAAGGGGAAAGTAGACAATTGGAATGGAGAGCTATAGGGTCTTTTTACCCTAACCAACTTAAAATTAGTGTTACCAAGAGGGTGGCAAGCTGGCATTTATGTCTCCTGATGAGATGAAATAAGAAGTGACTAGTAATTCTACAAAGCACACCCACCCCCATGTCCAACTTAACCCAATTAAGCCTGTAGACTTAACTTTCAGTTAAAAAAAAAATACAGGGGATGGAAAAGTAAATTAAAAACATGTCATAAAGAAATATTCAGACAAATTAAGACTATGAGACACTATACAGAACAACTGACCAAGTATCTTTAAAATCTCAAGAAAAACAAAAAGTTAAACAGAAAGACATAGTATATGTTATCACTTACATGAAGAATCTAAAAAAACAAACTAGTGAATATAACAAAAAAGAAACAGACTCACAGTTATAGAGAACAATTTAGTGGTTACCAGTGGGGAGAAGGAAGTGAGGAAGGGTCAAGATAGGGGTAGGGGACTAAGGGGTACAAACTATTATGTATAAAAGAAATGGATCTTCCCTGGTGGTTCAGCGGTAAAGACTGCCTGCAGCGCAAGAGATGCAGGTTCAATCCCTGGGTCAGGAAGATCCCCTGGAGAAGGGCAGGACAACTCACTCCAGTATTCTTAGTGGAGAATCCCATGGATAGAGCCTGGGGGACTACACAGTCCATAGGGTCACAAAGAGTCAGACAATGACTGAAGTGACTCAGCGTGCATGCACACATAAAATAAATGTTACAATGATATACTGTACAACACAGGGAATATAGTTGATAATTTATAACTTCAAATGAAGTATAATCTTTAAAAATTGTGAATCATTATGCTGTACACCTGAAACATATAGTATTATAAATCAACTATACTTCAATTAAAAAAAAGTAACATTGCTCCAAATTAAAAGAGACTATTAAGTCTTCAAATATAAAATGCCAATAAAATTTTTAGTAAAAAGTTGAGGAAATCTGTGAAAATTAGATAATCTTAGAGAATTATTATTAATAATATATCAATAATCTATATATAGATGATACCACCCTTATGGCAGAAATCAAAGAGGAACTAAAGAAACTCTTGACGAAGGTAAAAAAGGAGAGTGGAAAAGCTGGCTTAGAACTGAACATTCAGAAAACTAAGATCATGGCATCTGGTCCCATCACTTCATGGCAAATAGATGAGGAAACAATGGAAACAGTGACAGACTTTATTTTCTTGGGCTCCAAAATCACTGAGGATGTGACTACAGCCATGAAATTAAAGTTCACTTGCTCCTTGGATGAAAAGCTAGACCAACCTAGACAGCACATTAAAAAGCAGAGACACTACTTTGCCAAGAAAGATCTGTATAGTCAAAGCAATGGTTTTTTCAGTAGTTATGTATGGATATGAGAGTTGGACAAGAAAGAAGGTTGAGTAGTGAAGAAAAGATGCGTTTGAACTGTGGTGTTGGAGAAGACTCTTGAGAGTCCCTTGGACTGCAAGGAGATCCAACCAGTCAATCCTAAAGAAAATCAATGCTGAATATGCATTTGAAGGACTGATGGTACAGCTGAAACTCTACTACTTTGGCCACCTGATACAAAGAGCTGATTCATTGGAAAAGACCCTGATGCTGTGAAAGACAGAAGGCAGGAGGAAAAGGGGACAACAGAGGACAAGATGTTTGAATGGTATCACCGACTCAATGGGCATGAGTTTGAGCAAGTTCTGGGAGTTGGTGATTGACAGCAAAGCCTGGCGTGCTGCAGTTCATGGGGTCACAGAGTCAGACATGACTGAGCGACTGAACAACAACAACGTGACTATTATTAGTGAATTTAATCATTCAACATGTATTTATTGATAGCCTGTTGTGTGAGTACTATTTTAAATCCTAAGGATAGAGTAGTGACCAAGATAGACAGAATCCTTGCTCTCTATGAGTTGGAATCTTGGTGCAGGAGTTAATCAGCTATAGCTATAGAAATCCAGATAGTAAATATCTTAGTCTTAGCAGGCCCTGGTACAACTTCTCAATTCTGCTCTCTTATTGAGGAGGACAAGTTACGACAAACCTAGTTCAGTCAGTCAGTTCAGTCACTCAGTCGTGTCCGACTCTTTGCGACCCCATGAGTTGCAGCACGCCAGGCCTCCCTTGTCCATCACCAACTCCCGGAGTTCACTCACACTCATGTGCATCGAGTCAGTGATGCCATCCAGCCATCTTATCCTCTGTCATCCCCTTCTCCTTCTGCCCCCAATCCCTCCCAGCCTCAATCTTTTTCAGAGTCAACTCTTCGCATGAGGTGGCCAAAGTACTGGAGTTTCAGCTTTAGCATCAGTCCTTCCAATGAACACCCAGGAATGATTTCCTTTAGAATGGACTGGCTAGATCTCCTTGCAGTAGACAGCATATTAAAAAGCAGAGACATTACTTTGCCAACAAAGGTCTGTCTAGCCTAAGCTATGGTTTTTCCAGTAGTCATGTATGGATGTGAGAGTTTCACTGTAAAGACAGCTGAGTGCTGAAGAATTGATGCTTTTGAACTGTGGTGTTGAAGACTCTTGAGAGTCCCTTGGACTGCAAGGAGATCCAACCAGTCCATCCTAAAGGAAATCAGTCCTGAATGTTAATTGAAAGGACTGATGCTGAAGCTGAAGCTCCAGTAGTTTAGCCACTTTATGTGAAGAGCTAACTCATTAGGAAAGACCCTGATGCTGGGAAAGATTGAAGGCAGGAGGAGAAGGGGACCACAGAGGATGAGATGGTTGGATGGCATCACTGACTCCACGGTCATGAGTTTGACCAAGCTCTGCGAGATGGTGATGAATAGGGTAGCCTGGTGTGCTGCAGTCCATGGGGTCACAGAATCGGACACAACTGAATGAATGGACAACAACATTGAGAAACCACCCATATGCAACATATAAAACTTTATTTTACAAAAATAAAATGCCATTGAAAAATGGCATTTCAAATTTGACTAAGCCCTCTTCTAATAGGTTATCAAACCCTTTTCCAGACCTTGTGAGAAAATTAATTATCAGGGTATTTTCCCTGGATGACTCATTAGCAAATTTATTTTACTGCCATTTCAATTCAGTCAAAAAGTTAAATATTTACTCAGCTACCCTCTCATCAAGTTAAAGAGATAGTGTTCAACTTTGAGTGCTGACCTTTCTGTTCTTTCAAACCTATTTTTGCTTAGACATACAAGCTCATTGTTTAAATTGTTCCCGAACTACTTTAAGTTTACAATTGTATGAGTCAAGTCCAAACAACAGGTGTGATCGTTTGTGACCTCTAAGAAGCAGATACCAGACTGCAGGAAATTAATTAGGGGAAATGCCTATGAGACAAAATTGAGGAAAAGCCAGAGTTGACTAGGGTCACCTTCCGACTGGGATGTAGATCTAATCACAATGAAGAAGAGAGGGAAAGGAGTAAGGCTAACTGGACATCTTAGTATGCAGGGAGCTGTGCTAAAGTTTGGCAAGGCTGATGATGGAGAGCCCTTAGCCAAGTCATGTGTCAGTGGCATCTTACAGCTACCAGGAGTGGGTCTAAATATCACTGCCACAATACATCCTTAGCTGGAAGGGGCCGCTGAGAATTGTAGTCTCTGTACTAACACAGTGATGGATTTCAGAGCCCAGCAGCTGGGGCCATTGATCTATTACACCTCTGCACCAGCAGGAAATTGGAAAGATGCATTTTTATGACTGTGAGGGAGGCTCCACAGCTAATTAATGGGAAGTCAAGAAAGAAATGGTTTAGCAAATTTGTGTCACATTAACTCAAGCTCACTGAGTATAAAGACTGCTTTACTTATTGCTGTATTCTATTTGGTACTTGTGAAAATATTTTGCATCAAGGAGGTATTCAAAATATATCTTTAAAATTTTTATTAAATTATGTTTCTAAAACTATGGCTCTATATAAACGATTGAAAGTTGGAGGAGAATTACACTGTTTCTATGGAACTTCTTTATAGTAATAGTTACACAGCCAGAAAGTGACAAGGTCAGCAGTGGGTTACATGAGCCGATGTGCAGGCACATGGTAAAAACCACCAGTAGATGGTGGTTCCCTCAGCAGCAGTGGCAAAAGCAGCAGCTTCATCATGTATAGAGCCTCATTAGATCTATTAGATCCACATTAATTTGCTTTATCTGAAATTCATTTTATCCTCTGCTAGAACCCCAGTTGCATCTGTAGCCTCTGAGAGAGAACAGAATCACAAGAGAGAGAGAGAGTATAGACAGAAAGCCTGTAAAGCATGTAGACTCTGATGCCAGACTGTCTGGGTTCAAATCTTCCCTCTAATATTCACAAGTTTTTTTCACCTGAGGCCAATTTCTTTACCTCTCTTGAGTTTTAGCTTCCACGTCTTTAACAAGGGATGGTAATAATATCTACCCAACTAAATATTTTTTTTAAAATTATTCAAAACTAATAGAAATTGATTATATTCTTTGCAGCCAAAGATGGAAAAGTTCTACACAGTCAGCAAAAACAAGACTGGGAGCTGACTGTGGCACAGACCATGAACTCCTTATTGCCAATTCAGACTTAAATTGAAGAAGGCAGGGAAAACCACTAGATCATTCAGGTATGACCTAAATCAAATCCCTTACAATTATATGGTGGAAGTAACAAATAGATTCAAGGGATTAGATCTGATAGAGTGCCTGAAGAACTATGGACGGAGGTTCATGACATTGTACATGAGGCAGGGATCAAGACCATCCCCAAGGAAAAGAAATACAAAAAGGCAAAATGGTTATCTGAGGAGACCTTACAAATAGCTGTGAATAGAAGAGAAGCAAAAGGCAAAGGAGAAAAGGAAAGATACACTCATTTGAATGCAGAGTTCCAAAGAATAACAAGGAGAGATAAGAAAGCCTTCCTCAGTGATCAGTGCAAAGAAATAGAGGAAAACAACAGAATGGGAAAGACTAGAGATCTCTTCAAGAAAATCAGAGATACCATGGGAACATTTCATGCAAAGATGGGTACAATAAAGGAAACAAATTATACAGACCCAACAGAAGCAGAAGATATTAAGAAGAGGTGGCAATAATACACAGAAAAACTGTACAAAAAAGATCTTCATGACCCAGATAATTACGATGGTGTGATCACTCACCTAGAGCCAGACACCCTGGAATGTGAAGTCAAGGGGGCCTTAGGAAGCATCACTATGAACAAAGCTAGTGGAGGTGATGGAATTCCAGTTGAGCTATTTCAAATCCTATAAGATGATGCTGTGAAAGTGCTGCACTTGATATGCCAGCAAATTTGGAAAACTCAGCCGTGAAAAACTTGCCTTAAAACTCAACATTCAGAAAACTATGATCATGGCATCTGGTCCCATCACTTCATGGCAAATAGATGGGGAAACATGCAGAGACTTTATTTTCTTGGGCTCCAAAATCACTGCAGATGGTGACTGCAGCCATGAAACTAAAAGACATTTGTTCCGCTCCTTGGAAGAGAAGTTACGACCAACCTAGACAGCTTATTAAAAAACAGAGACATTACTTTGCCAACAAAGGCTAGTGAAAGCTATGGTTTTTCCAGGAGTCATGTATGGATGTGACAGTTGGACTAAAAGAAAGCTGAGCACTGAAGAATTGATGGTTTTGAACTATGGTGTTGGAGAAGACTCTTGAGAGTCCCTTGGACTGCAAGGAGATCCAACCAGTCCATTCTAAAGGAGATCAGTCCTGAATATTTATTGGAAGGACTGATGCTCAAGTGGAAACTCCAATACTTTGGCTACCTGATGCGAAGAGCTGACTCATTTGAAAAGACCCTGATACTGGGAAAGATTGAGGGCAGCAGGAGAAGGGGATGACAGAGGATGAGATGGTTGGATGGCATCACCGACACAGTGGACATGAGTAAACTCTGTGAGTTGATGATGGACAGGGAGGCATGCTGCAGTCCAGGGGTTCTCAAGAGGTCAGACATGACTGAGTGACTGAACTGAACTGAACTGAATACATGTAAAATTGCTTTAAAAAGAGGTAAGTGCAGATTATTAGAGGTGAATTTTAATATACATATTTTTTGTCTACTACTGTACACTGATTCAAAATTGGCCTGAGGAAGAAGTCAGAAATAGATTCACACTACAGGAAGAGGCATGAATAATATGAATTAAGCCCTTCACACTGCACGCTTGGAAGAGGAACTAGAAAGAGAGGAGATATTGGTATGAACTGGTAACAGAGTAAAGAAAACACTGCAAGCTAAACTAAGGAGGAAGGGACAGGCCCAGCATCGGTTCCTCGTCTCACCACCATGACCAGCAGGGTTTTTTAATTGTACTCCTTCTCTCTCTTTTCTGATTAAGATGCTTATTGAGGACAAGAATACTTTTAAACACCACTGCAATAAATCCAAGGTTCTACCTACTTTAATTAAGTTCAAGTCTACAAGGTCAGCAGAAGACTAAAAAGCAGTAAGTTACTTATCTTTATAACAACATCATATGAAAGCTAGGGCATTAAAATACACTGTGAAACTACTGGCATGAGTTCCTAAAATAACTGAGACCCAAAGTGAGTTTAGGAATAGCAAGACTTACCAAAGTGAACCAAAGTAGACTGAAGAAGGGAAGAAACACCTGGGAGCATGCCTGGGTGGCACTAAAGGTTTATAAATGCTTATGACAAAAGAATAGAGTGTACTGGGATTAAGGAGTAATCTAGGACTCACTTTGTAAACCTGGCCTTGCATTAGAACTTGAATAATTAGGTTTTAGGTCTTCTCTGATAGCTTAGTTGGTAAACAATCTACCTGCAATAATACAGGAGACCCCACTTTAAGCCCTGGTTCGGGAAGATCTGCTGGAGAAGGGATAGGCTACCCACTCCAGTATTCTTGGGCTTCCCTTGTGGCTCAGCTGGTAAAGAATCTACCTGCAATGTGGGAGACCTGTGTTCAATCCCTCGGTTGGGAAGATCCCCTGGAGAAGGGCAAGGCTACCCACTCCAGTATTCTGGCCTGGAGAATTCCATGGACTGTACAGTCCATGGGGTTGCAAAGAGTCAGGCATGACTGAGCAACTTTTACTTTCAATTAGGTTTAAGTAGAATATGTATGGCGCTTCTCAGATGGCGCTAGTGGTAAAGAACCCTCCTGCCAATGCAGGTATTATCACTAATCAAGGAGGCCAGAAAAGGAAAGACATGTGTATGTCTCAGTTTGAGTACCAAACTCAGTTCACTCGCTGTATCAACAGAGGATGAGATGGTTGGCATAACTGATACAATGGACTTGAGTTTAAACAAACTCCAAGAAATAGTGAAGGACAGGGAAGCCAGGTTTGCTGCAGTCCGTGGGGTCAGAATTGGACATAACTTAGCTACTAACAACAACAAGCTGTATCAACATGAGAAAACCACTCAAGCTTTCTGTTCTAAATAGACTTCGTGAGTATCATTTGTCCATGAGAAAGTGGTTTGCATAATATAAAATGCCCTGTCCATATAAATTATTATTGCTATTTGTCTTTAAATATCAACATTTGACCTGTGATGCCATTAACACAAATGACATAAAACAGAAACAAGGTTGTATGTTGGAGGACGGGGAAGCCTGTCACGCTGCAGTCCATGGGGCTGCAAAGAGTTGGACACCACTTAGAACAATAATAACAAAGATTGCATATTATTTTTGAATTTATATTGTTAAAAGTTAAACATTAGAGGCCATCAGATTGAGATGACTCTAATGCCTTGGTAACCTACATAAGCAAACCTAAATCTAAGCCAGAGTCAATGGGCTTAAATCCATGAAAATGAAACTTAAGAACAACCAATCACAAACAGCCAACTGGGCTTTCCTAAATAAGGCAAATGCTTAAGCTATGGCCAATCAAATGATTTCCTTGCTTCGCTTCTAAAGTGTCCATATTAAAACCTTTCCCTTTGTTCCTGTAGTAGAGCTGCTTTTGGGCTGCACAAGTTAAGTCAATGTTTGCTTGAGTAAACTCTTGAAAAGTTTAATGTGCCTCGGTTTATCTTTTCACAATATAGTTCACCTTCAATTCCAGAAATCAACTTCATTGAGACAGAATCATCCTCTGGATTTCAAGAGAGGTAAATGGAGTAACCATTTCCATGTTTAAAAGGGGACCAAGAGATTATCTTCCAGTCATCAAAAATAATATTTTCATTAAACTGTACTGGTAGACTTGCGGCAGTGATAGTTAAAAGACATTTTACTGACTTGAACATAAGTATGTCATTGTCCATAGTAGGGTAATATATAATATATAATACATATACATATGTGTATATGGGGCTTCCCAGGTGGCACAGTGGTAAAAGAATCCACCTGCCAATGCAGGAGATTCAAGAGATGTGTTCGATCCCTGGGTCAGGAAGATCTCCTGGAGGAGGAAATGGCAACCTGCCTGGAATATTCCATGGGCAGAGGAGCCTGGCAGGCTACAGTCCATGAGGTTGCAAAGAGTAAGACACTACTGAACAACTGAGCACACACACATACCTGAATATACATATGAAGACAGAGATTTAATTTACTTTTCATTATAAAATCATGCTGACAAAAAAAAATCTACACATTCCAGATCAGTTCATTTGGGGTTATCCTTCCTGTCCACTGAGTGCACAAAACCTCTGCAGGTACCATTATGGTAGAGTACTACCAGAGATAAAATAGTATAAGTCAAAATGTGCATCAAAGGCACTGATTTGACACAAACGCTTATTCTGTTTGACATAGGTCGTATCACAGTTGGTAGTTGCAGTGCTTATTTGAAATTTAAATGCCAATTAAGTGCTTTGCCAGCCCTGTTTTTGCAAACATACAAAGCTAAATATATCAACTCTCATGAAATCAAGAGAAGCATGCCTAGCATGTCAGGCAGTCATTGTTGTTATTACCAATAAACAAAAAAGTATATGTTTCCCCATTCTCAGTGCTGAAATGTGCTCTGTGTTTATGAAGTAAGCTAAAGGGAAAAAAAGAAACCTTTCCAGTTAAGAGTTTGTCAACTCTGGGCTGCGACGTACCTGGGTCTCAACATCTGTCAACTTCCTGGTCTGCTCTGCAGTCTGAGAGAGGAGGCTGGTCCCTATCTCGAGCATGGTGGCCGTGTGGTTCTGAACTGCATTCTGCTGTATCTGAGCCATCTCCGACTTCATATTTTCCACAATGTAATTCTCAATCTGCAAGAGATGAAGGGCAAGGCATACTACATTATAAGCAAAGCCTTTCGGTTGGAGCATGTAATATTTACAATGACAAAACAAGACACAGCTGGCAAATCAGCCATCTGGCAGGAATCCTCTGCAGCTCTGGGAGCTGGGGAAACTGGGACAGAGCACACAGGAACACAGTTGCTAACAGACTCCTAATATCCGGATGCACATATCAAATCAACACAATCAGCATGGAAATTCACACTTGGCCAGTGCTTTCTCATTTAACCCTTACAGCAAAGGAGTGAGAGTCATGCACGGATGAGCTCACCATTCTTTTCATTTTATAGGTGAGGAAACAGAATTAGAGAAGGTCAATGATGAGCCTAAGGTCATCCAGCAAAAACTCAACAGAGTTACCAGAATAATTTAAATCTAAATCTTGGTTCTCTGGTCTTTTCATTATTATCATAATGACCACTCAACTTTGAGAATAATTCTGCCTCCTCTGTAATGAAAAATAAAAAATTATGCTGGGTTAGAAAAATGGGACAAGTAGTGGGAGGGGGACAGTTATCCAAAACACAAGCCTTTAAAAGGAATATTAAAGTATAGGCAAGAGCATATGAAGTGAGCGGCAGGGCCTCAGAGCTTCTCAGTGCTCCTTCTCACACACACACACACACACACACACACACACAAACCCTCACTGAAAATATGGTCCAGCATTTGCCTTTCTTGCTTTGGGCAACATTTAGTCCTCGATGGTACCATCTTAGAAAATACTACAGTTGTAAAATAAATAGTACCATAGAGGCCAAGAAAAATTACTAAGTGACTTAATATAAGGGAGCCCATTAGGCACCTGGGAGAATAAGGCTGAGCATGTGCACTGCTTGAAAAATACAGAAAGAAGCCTGCACTTCCCTCTCAGTGCACTTAATTCTCTCCCAGCACTGTGTGGTGACTACATTTTATTACCCAATTACACATATGGAGAAAACTGCATCCGAGAGAAGTCAGGTCCAAGGCCACACACCACAAAACAGTCAGACTTGGAATTGAGTACTGAAGTCCTTAACTCTCATACCAACACTGTTAACCACTGGATAGTTCTGCCAAGTCGTGCTTCACAAGCTGGGTTCCAAATCATTAACAGCTACGTGATTTTTACTGATTTGGTGAACCAAAATACATCCCCTATTTTATAATCTATAGTAACACTACTGTCATGTAATAAATATAGCCTAAAAATAAATTCTTCTCTGTAAACTTTGGCAGTTCACTTTCTAACAACATCTCTTATTTCTATTCCTCAAACGTGAGGCTGCCCCAAGCTAAAGAAAATGAAAGGTCACAATTAAACTCATGTTATTAGTAATAAGTTCTGACCTTATTCGTGGTCAATATAAGGTAACTCCCCTTCATCCTTTATTCCCAAATTAGAAGTAGGGGGAAATAAGTTTTTTTATATATAAAACAACTACAAAATAGATTAGGATACATATCTAGAAACTATCTTAACAAAATTTATGTCTCTAGGCTAAATTCAATCTTGGTTTTATTCCAATTGAACTAACATTTAAACAACAATAGAAGTGTAGGAGAACAGAGGGTAGATTGGAGTATCAGACATCTATTGTTTTGGATTCTGCTCATATGTTCCTTTTTTTTTTTCTAATAACATCCTTTAACTTTCTTTTGGAATAGTGTCTTTTCCTCCTTCAGAACAAATGCTTTGAATAGAGTTGTCTTACCCTAGCTTCAGGGATAGGTACCTGTTTGAGCCTGACAAACCACAATGTTCTGCTCTTGCTTGGAGAGAACGTATTGTTCAAGAATCAAAAGATACCATAAGCAAAGCCATTAAGTCTCAGTTATGCAATTCTGTCCAACATTTACAAAAGAACTTCTTTTTCCTCTGTGGTAAGTTGGTAACATATGACTGACACTTGATGTACCATTTTGCCTTCACAAAACCCGTGCCAGCCTAAGAATGAGGCTAAGTCAGAAAGATAGGTAGGTAGGTAGGTAGGTAGATAGCCAGGTAATACAGAGAGAAGGGTACTTTTAGAGTACCTCAATCTTGTCATGTTTTTAGCCAGATTCATCCTTGGACATGCAGTTGTAAACTGTGTGATGTTCCTTGAGCAGCCCACTTTTTTTTTTCCTTTTGCTTCAATCACATTGATTTAAGTTTCTAACAATGAATGCTTAGCAAAGGAAGCCTCAAGCACGTTATTTACAGTATGTTTCATGCTTATCCAGAAATCTGGGGCAGTATATAAATGTGCATTTTCTCAAAAACAGCAGATAAATCTCCATCAGGGAGATGATATCTGGCATTTATAGCTGACATTTCGCTACTGTCTACTATGCTGCAGGCACTGAGCTACGTGCTTTTCCTTTTATGATAGCACTTAAACCTTATAACAATCATATATGGTAGGTATTGTTATAGCCATTTTATGGGTGAGACTAATAAGGCTTAGAAAATCCACAGCTTGCTCAAGAACAAACAAGAATTCAACCCCCAGTGCTAACAGCCATGTTTTTAACCTTTAGTCACCTGAAGCGCTACTTAATTACTCTATAAGTTTCCCAGGTGGCTCCAAGAATCCTCCTGCAATGCAGGAGACACAGGAGACCTGGGTTCCATCTCTGGGTCAGGAAGAGCCCCTGGAGGAGGAAATGGCAGTGCCCTCCAGTATTATTGCCTGGGAAATCCCATGGACAGAGGGGCCTGGCAGCCTACGGTCCGTGGGGTTGCGAAGAGATGGACTCGACCTAGGGACTAAAGAACAACTAGCCTCTTACCTTGTTCACAAAATGGCAATTTCCTTGAGTAAAAGTGACTTAGACCATCAAAATTATTTTATGCCAGATTCCACACTTACCGAGAAATTTCAACCAACAACTTGTTTTCCCTATGTAGATTTATTTCCTGAGTGAAAATTCACTAACCAGTGAGCTCCAGTATAGATCTGCTGATACAATTACATCAACTTCTTATGTGGTTGTATAGTGGGAGTCAGTTCCCAGAGTCTGACTTATTCTGGGTGTAGTAATAATCATGTGCCTCAGTCTCCATAGAGGAGGACTTCCTCTGACATAGAGTGACTACATCAAGGTTTAGCTGCTTTGTAGTTTATCAATGCTGGAAACTATCCATTCGTCTATTCTGCATTACTGTGCCTTTAACTGTAAAAATCAACACCAGCAAGTCAAGTATCTGCCTTATGCCAGTATTCATCACAAACAGCATCCCAGTTCTATTGCTGATCCTGTTGTAGAAATAAAGCAGGTCTCCAACCTATCCTAAAATTCTTCTTTGGGCTGCCATGACGGTAACATGAATCTAATGCTAGCTAATTATTTTTTAATCAAATGGGGCTTCTCTCTCTAACTGCTTTTTAATGTAAAAGGTAATGGCACACTTAAGTAGCAAAAACCAGATGTAGTTGATTTAAATGCTGAGGAGAGAGGCAGAAGTCAAATATACGATGTGTAATTAATGAGGACAACTTTCATCTTATCTCTAAACATTCCTCTATAGATGTATATTTGTGAAATCCATCTTCAAGTGCTACATTAGCCAGGTTCTGAAAATATATGCAACAAATTTGATTGTCTTCATATATTCTGTACTGGTTTCAAAATATGTTTACAGAATATGACGGCTACTTCAAGGTTCCATGTTTTATCAACATCTAAGATATGAATCTTAAGCGTAGAATTTGATGGCCACAAGAGCTAATGGGTTATAAAGTAGGAGACTCCCAATCAGACTCATAAAATTATTTGACTACAATGCCACTCTGTGTCTGACTCCAGAGTTTTTATAAAGTATGGGCCAAAAAGCTAATAAGAGGATATAGGATGCGATTCCAAATGACACAATAAACAATCAGTGATGATTTTTAAGCAAGGAATTAATGCTACATTTGTAAAGTGATTTTGTGTTTACAAAGAACTTTCATACACTGTCTGACCTGATTCTTACACCAACCTTAAAAGGAAAGTATTGACTCCATTTTATGATTTAAAAATCTGAGGCTCAGAGGGCTTAGGTGTCTTGTTAGAAATGAAAGAAAGGACTCAAATCTACCTTCCGCTGTTTCACTAACATCAGAATTGTGGGAACTGTTCTGCTGTGGACTGGTTGGCTGGTTGACTGATTGATTGACTGATTACATTTTTAGCCAGCTCATTGAGAATTCACTTACTTTTTTCTTTGACAAAAACATGCAACATTAAGAGAGTGATTACTTCATTCTGACTTACTATATTAGAGGGCAAGGTAATCTGAGATGAAGGGACAGATCTCAAGCCAGGTAGTTGGCAAGTTTACTTTGCCAGCACTTTCAATACAATGGGTCATTAAAAATACTCTCATCAGCCCCTACCTTTTCTGTCTTAGTATACAGTTTACAATAATGTTTTCTTCCACTGATTTTATTTCTTACAAACTACTGCTTAATGTAACAAAAAATAATAACAACAATGACAACACACTAAGCCTTTACTAAAGCTAGGTATGTATAAGGTTTTACAGATACACAGCTCATTGACTACTTATAACAATCCAGCCATTCTATTATTTTTCTCACTTCACTGATAAGGAAACAGACTCTGGAAGTTAGGCAAATTGTCTCTGATCACACAGTAAGTTGGGGTAGAGCCATGATGTTGCTTTGAAAGAAGCTAGATGGGCCCCCTCAGGATGTGCTCCTTCTAAAGAATGATCACCCATCAAGCACAAGCACACTCTCATGAATGTCACAGACAAATTCTGGTAACACACAATATTCGTGCAGGGAATACAAAAATGAAGGCTACAGAATGAACGAGGTACAACTGTTCAAGGACAGATAAATTTTCATTTTTTTATTTAATCATTTTCACAGTGATTGATGCCTGTAATATCCTGGGGAATGTTTAGGTGGTGAGAAAGCAAATATAGAGTCCAGTGTTTGACAAGTAGCATCCTTAAGTAAAGAAAAAATATTTTTAAGAAGTGAAGATTATCAGACATTTGTAGTTCATTCATAAATTGCATGCCCAAGTCGTTTGCCCAGTGACTAGCAGAGAATTAATGCTATAATTTTCTACTACAAAAGAGACTTTGGGGAGAGATTTTTTACTGGGCTCTCAAAACTCTTGCCACTACATGTTCATAAGAACCAGAATCTGTGTGAGATTATGACATGTCTTGCATATGAAATGCATTCTCTATCATTTCACTTCAAGAGATCACTTCAAGGAACCTCTTAAACAAGAGCATATCTTAAAGCACAAAGAATAGAATTTCCCCATGTAATTCTTAGGAAAATAACATTTTAAGCCCTATAAAAATTGACAAAGGCATTGTACACTTAAAATATGTTGTAGATTAAATGGACTCTCATTGAATGTTGGTGCATATGGTATTACTCAGTTATGGCAAAACAACCATGAAATAAAGTAAAAGGGTAAATATGGGAAAGTAATAAAAAGGTAAAGCAATGCAAAAAAAATGCCTTAAATGTTGATGCTTTTATCTAATATTGTTGTTTCATAAATCAGTGGCAATATTGAACATGCACCCAAATCTTGGTTTATGGTTTTATTAAAAAAAAGATGGCTGAGACCAAATATATTATTTTCAAGAATTTCTATTATTAGAATTTCCAGTATACTGCTTCTTTTATGAAATGGAGAAGTATTATTGTCTTTATAGACAATAGATCCATCAAACTGACATTTGAAATAGTTTCTGTAGTGATATGCGTGACATGAATCTCATTTCTTATTTTGGTATCTGAAAAAATAGTATTCACAGAAGAAAGAAAACCATTAGAATAAGTGAGCTGGAAGAGACATTAAATATTATGAGCTCCAAGAATCTCGTTTTATAGATGTGGTGACTGAGGTTCAGAGAGGTTACAGAGAGCAAGGTGAAACAACTAATTGATGTCAGATGTCGGGCTGTGGCCACTTGGTGTGTGGGAAACTCAGACTTGTATCAGCAGGCTGAGCCAACAGCAATGGCTGCTGGTGTTGGCTCATCCCACATTTCTTTTCCAGCCTCTTGCTTCTTCCTACTTGCTTTACTTCTGATGTCTCCTAATTTGAGGCTACCCTGTTACAATACTAATTCATGCTTATCAGTTTGGGGGAGTTTAACTTTGCTTTTTGGATTCTATTATCGCTTTCCAGCACTAATATCCACTAGCTGCTCCTTAGCCCAGAAGTCTCAGCATCTCCCTGACTTTTATTCTCCCTATGCATCACCCTTCAAATGGAAAAGCCACTGAGACCAGACCCTTTATTAGTTCAGGCTTATTAATCCTGCACCAGTTCAGTTCAGTCCTAGCAATATGTGTTGAACGCATCCTATGCACTAAGCCTGGTGCCAGATATTACCAGTAAAAAGAGTTGAATCTTCCCAGAAATAGATGCTTATAGATTGGTCATTTCAATAGATTAGGTGAATATTCTGATGGAGTTTACTTCTGACTGTATTTCTTCCTGTAAATATTCTTTTTTTTTTTTTTTTTTTGTAAGAAGCTCTCAGCTACTGTAATTAATAATGTTGAGGGGATGTTTGTTACATCCCTCCAACAGAGTAATGGCAAGACCCCTGTTGAGACATATGGACAAGCTAAGCTTCAAGGGTACCCCAGAAAAATCCCATAAGAATACATTTTAAAATTATTTTTCTTAGTTATGACTCTTTTAAGACCACAATTTTATAGATGCTGAAAGTTGCTGTTTCACATAATTGGGAAAATCATTCTCTCTTCACATAAACAAATGAGATGTTTCCTGTGCCAAAACACATTTCACTAGCCTGGAACATCTCTTTTGCATCCCACCTTTTCATATGCAGAAAAATTCAGTCATGAAACTTTAAAATGTTTATAAACAGCTGCTTAACTTTTCTCTTTACTAGGAGTTGGGTTATCTGGGTTTTAATTCAAGGTACTATTGTTGATTTACTCTGTGACCTTGGACAAGTCACTTAAGCAAACTGGGTTTCAGAGATTCATCTAGAAAGGAAGAGCTGGTTTAGATTATTTTTAATATTGTGTGAAGCTCTCCAACTATGTGATTTAAAACATCCTTTACAAAGTACAGGAGTCTGCAATATTTTAATTTTTATTTATTACAGAAAAATCAAAATATGGATGTATATACCTGTGTCTATAAAATATATAATATACATCCTTAATGGCAGTTTTGAGACAATGATACAGGAACACAACAGAAAAGCCCTGATTCAAATCTCTGTTTTGAGATAAAGAGGCAGAATCTCTTATTCCCTTAATCCCCAGGCACCATTCTGTCTGAAATATATTCCCTGTTTTCCTCCCAATACAGCCAGGCTACCTTCCTATGTTTCTTATGTCACTGAATGACATCACCACTGCCTTCCCATTCGTTCAAGCCATGGAAGTTATCTTTTACTATTCCTTATCTTCATTTTCTACATTCATTCAGCATCAGATTGCTTTGCTTCTGATTCCTGAGGAGTGCTTAGGTCCATTCCTCTCCCTCGTTCCCTTTCTCCCTATTATATCTCTTTATCCTCATTAGTACTGACTTAGGTCAGATTCTTGCCGTTTTTCTTCTAGATTTGTTAATGCCCCATAACTGATTTTCTGACTACAGGCTTGCTTCCTTCAATCCATCATCCAGGCTTAATAAAAAGGATAGACTGATCTAAAACACAAATTTGGCTTTGCCACGCCACTTCTTAAACTCTTTCATAGCTTCCACCATCTGCACATAAAGTCACAACTCCTTAATCAGCACTGAAGAATACCTATGATCTGGACTTGGCTTCCCTTGCCCTACATGTACCTTATGCTCCAGATATACCAAATTACTTGTCTTTTTCTAAACATTATTTTATTTTGCTTCCATGCCTTGGCATATAGTTTGCTGTAACTAGAATGTTTCTTTTCTATCTCTTTCTCTCTTTTCCTGGGCGAAGTCCTGATTTTCAATATCAGTTCAATATTTTCTCCTCAAGGAAACTTTTCATGCATCCCCTCTCATGGGTACTCAGAGAGTATCCTGAGATTCCTTTTTTCAAAACAGCATTGCCCACACCCCAGGACACCATTAGCTCCTTGACAGAAACACTGTCTTGTTGAGCTTGGTATCCCTTACTACCCGGCACAGAGTGAGTCCTCAATAATATATAGATAAATGAATAAATGAATGAATGTACTTCAAATGAAAATACTAACAGCTTCCAATCGTGACCTTGGTCTAGTTGCTTCTTCCTGACAGTATGCAGTTTCACAGTACCAACTCTTAGTAATGTCTTTTTGTATATCAATGGGACCAGTGTAAATGATACAGAAGCAAAAAGGTCTGAAGACAATATTCCCACTCCCTGCATCATATAATTCTACTTTATTTTCTTGTTATCTTCTCTACTTCTCAATCATCTCTTATGGGTAATTGTTTAGATTAGGTTAAATACAGTAAACACACTGAAAATGAACGATGTGCTAATCACTGGGCTATACAATGAAAGCAAAGAACCAGTAAACCCTGACTCTCATGACCAAGGCTGTTTATAATGCAAGTGCATTACAAGTGCTGGCATGAAGGTACAAATGTCCTGCCTGCCTGCTGGGGTGGGATGAAGGAAGGAATGCCTTTTCTAAAAGGGAATTGAGAACATCTTCCCAGAGGCAATCCCATATGAATATGGCAGGAAGGGCACACATTTCTGATGTTTGCCTTAATTCACAAAAATATGACTTGGAAAACCTGGAGGATGGGAGGATAAAGAAGGAAGCCAGGAAGGCTATGACAGTATGAAAACTGCTTGTTTGGGTAAGGTGGCTTTCCTGACCATCTCTTAGAATGTGCTGTTCAGGAAATCAAGAGATAAATCAGTTAGAAGCATGGACATGCCACCAAGGCCACACATACAAGGCAAGGGCATGCTATCAGATTTTTAATATGAGATTCATTAGAAGGCTCAGGGAGATAATATCTTTGCCCTTAACTAAATTTCCAAACATACTAAGTATAAAATTCACTCTTTATGATAAAACTTAAAAGTGTATCTTATGTATATGTGTATGTGTGTGTATTTGCTTGCACATATACGCTCTCACATACATTTATTCTTATACTCTCAACCGACATGTTGTCAGGTTTTATATTCATACTCTGTGGTTCCGTTCATTTCATTGTAGTTTGTTTCATTAGAAATCCATTTAAAATAACTAATGGATCACTTTCCTTTGGATGAGGTATGTTTCATGTCAGATTTAATCAGTATAGATAATGCCTGTTAAACAGTCATGGGCAGCTTCAGTATTCTGCCCAACAATTGAGAAACCTTTCTCCCAAATTCAAATATACACTTAGATGACAGAAAAAAAAGGAAGAACCACAAAGCAACTTTGTATACATGGTTTTATATCAGTAAAAGTATAGTTTTTAACTAAAGAACATATTGTTTCAAACAGAAAACTGCAAATAAATTCCTTTAAGTTAATGCTTTTTATTTTAATGCTTTTTAGTTTCTTATCTGGAATGAAATTTACCGCCCTGCAAGATCAGTTGGTAAAGAATCTACCTGCAGTGCTGGAGACCCAGGTTCAATCCCTGGATCAGGAAGATCCCCTGGGATGGAAATAGCAAACCACTCCAGTATCCTTGCCTAGAAAATCAAATGGATGGAGGAGCCTGGTGGACTGAGGTCCATGGGATGCAAAGAGTCGGGCATGACTGAGCAACTAACATTTTCAACAAGCTACATCAACACATCTGGTTCACTTAAAAGAAGAAAGTTTGACATCTGAACTAGAGACCACCCCAACAGATGGTAGGTTGTGGGAAGCTGATAGGGTAAAAGAGACTCTCCACGGAATAATTCTAAGAAACATCTTCTGCAAACTACATTTTTCCTCCTATGACAAATGGCTATGATGCAAACAAGTAGCTTATGATGTTCATTTTTTAAAGGAAACCTTCTGCGTTCAGTGAAAACATGGCAAGAGAGATCATGCAATCCAAATCCTTAGCAGATGATAAAAGATACACAGTAACAAAAATGGAAAAGCCTTAACAATTGAGGAATGTATAGATTTTAAGAAATACCACTTCAGTTCAGTCCAGTCGCTCAGTTGTGTCCGACTCTTTGTGACCCCATGAACCACAGCACGCCAGGTCTCCCTGTCCATCACCAACTCCCAGAGTCCACCCAAACCAATGTCCATTGAGTCGGTGATGCCATCCAACCATCTCATCCTCTGTTGTCCCCTTCTCCTCCTGCCCTCAATCTTTCCCAGCATCAGGGTCTTTTCCAATGAGTCAGCTCTTTGTATCAGGTGGCCAAAGTACTGGAGCTTCAGCTTCAAAATCAGTCCTACCAATGAATACCCAGGGCTGATCTCCTTTAGAATGGACTGGTTGGATCTCCTTGCAGTCCAAGGGACTCTCAAGAGTCTTCTCCAACACCACAGTTCAAAAGCATCAATTCTTCGGTGCTCACCTTTCTTTATAGTCCAACTCTCACATCCATACATGACCACTGGAAAAACCATACCCTTGACTAGATGGACCTTTGTGGACAAAATAATGTCTCTGTTTTTTAATATGCTGTCTAGGTTGGTCATAACTTTCCTTCCAAGGAGTAAGAGTCTTTTAATTTCATCTAGTAGGTAGAAAAATGCCATCATTTTACTTTGGTATTTCATACAGAATTGCAAGGTATTAGCACATAAAATCTAACCTTATTCCAATAAAACCCCTCACAATAAAATCCCTCTGTTCAACATTCTGATGTTTTAGGCTATTACTTTCCCATATGTGCTGTTTCTTTTTTCAAAATACAGTTGCTCTATCTGCTTTTCTTATTTAATATAAATCTCTCAAGTTTATAATTGCTTTTTAAAATTAACTTTTATCTGCTTAATTATGGCAAAATTAATGGTAAGAGCATGTGTGTATGTATGTATGTATGTGTGTATTTCTCCTATATATGGAATTCCTCAATGGAATGTACAATAAGCTTGCACAGGCATAAAGCTGTCAAAGTCATTGTATAGTACACATTCCAAAGCATTCTATGTGAGGTCTACCTAATTTTTCCTGAATAATATTTGTTGAGTAGTTTTTATTTAAATTACTTTTAATCCATGTACTAGAAAGATTAGTAGGCTGGAAATAGTTATTCAAAGCATAAGAAAGGAATAATGATTGCTGACAACTTATAAATGAAATAAAATCCCCATTTTTCTTCACTTTGATCAAAGGAGGACAGACACTGGACATTGTTTCTTCTTTCACAAAGACCATTCTGGTGCCCTAGTGATGCTTGTTACATCTCAAGTGTTTTTGGAAGAGAGCCCACATTACCATTACAATGAATTAGTCTCTCTTAGAATTAACCTCATACCACAAGAGAGAATGACACTGAGCATGAGTAACTGTTTAAAATGCCTGCTCCTGTTACTGCATATATTGCCAAAAGAATTCTGTGAAAGTTTGTTTTAAAGATTCACTCATATAGTTTTGCGAGCTACAGATCACCTCAAAGTGTTCCTTTTGATTCCATTCCATCCCCAACAAGCAATGACCACTTAAAAGTGCTTTTCATTAGCTGAAAGAAGGCTGCTCTTACTCATTAGAAAGACTAAATCTTGGAAACAAACTTAAAAATATTTTTAAAATCATGACACATTATTAATAGACACAATAAAGATACCATTAAAACTTAGCAGATGTCATATTTTGACATATTTGCTTTGAATTTGTTGTTTTAGTAAGAAATAAAATGTTATCTAGACAAAATACCCCCTCCAAATACGCACCAAAATTAACCATTATCCTGAAGTTGATATGCATTTATACTACATAGTTATATACCAAAATAATAAGTTATACTGTCAAGTATAATTTCTAGACTTACAAAAACATTACCTTATTGTGAAAGTGAAAGTGAAGTCGTGTCTGACTCTTTGCGATCCCATGGGCTGCAGCCTACCAGGCTTCTCTGTCCATGGGATTTTTCAGGCAAGAATACTGGAGTGGGTTGCCATTTCCTTCTCCAGGAGATCTTCTTAGACCCAGGGATTGAACTCGAGTCTCCAGCATTGTAGGCAGACGCTTTACCATGTGAGGCACCAGGGAAGTCCCTTATTGTATGGCTTGTTAAACTCTTACTTTTTAATCAACATTATGTTTTTGAGACTTAGCCATATTAGTAGTGTACTTTTTATTATGCATTGTAAGACTGAATCAGATTTAGTAATTTCAACTGCTAATAAAACAGTCTTATATCTCAAGGCTTATCTTACCCAGAAGACAGGAGTTCAAACTCTAATCAGATCCATTACCCTGAGTCCTAGCTCTGTCACAAGAACAAAGTGTTTCTCAGCATCTCACAAAGCCCCTAGGATTTCTTCTTTAAGGAGAAGAAAGAAAGCTGCATGATGAATCTTCTCCCATTTATAGACTGTATCTCAAGGATCCATACCAATAATTTTTATCTTTAGCAAATAGTTATTTCCCAGAGAGAGCAATTATGAGACTAAGAAAAAGGGAAAAAAAGGAAACAAGTTACCAAAATTAAAATTCACTCTACAGTCCTACTCAAGCATAAATTACTACATTAAGATATTAAAATAACCATGACATAAATTATAATGACAGTTCTCCCAACTTCCTAGGGAGCTTTTCACTGAATGGACTGTGTAGTCTAGATTTTAAGGTATAAAGTAATGAAAAAGTACCAGCTCTCCATGGCTTAAAAATACCCTTCTACTTAACATAACAAGAAGTATACAAATGATAAATGTAGTATGTTCTCAATTATGGTAAGTATATTCAGGTACACATTTGTATGCATTGGAAAAAGAACAGAAACTGAATTGTGAACAATGTATCTCTGGCTGATGGGAATACAGGTGTAAATTTTATTTTCTTCTTAAAATGCTTTGATATTTTCCACTTTCTTTAAGAAAGTAACAATTTTATTTTATATTCAGAAAAAGATATAAAGAAAGAGAAGGACACTAAAGATATTAGAATGCATTCACTCAGTGGGAAACTTATACATGTGGCAACTTAGGGGCAGCTGAGTTAGATCAAACCTGTATCCACAGATGTGTCACTGGTTCCATTGCTTTTTTTTTTTCTTTTTCCTTTACAGCTGTCCCTTATCCACACATCCCCAATTCCATGGCTTCAAAAGAATGAAAGAAAACAAATAAACAAAAGAAAACAAAAGAGCAGAAACAGTCCCAGGTAGTTTCTTTGAAGGGGAAGGGTTTTGTGGAAAGCTTAGAATAGCAGCCATCCTTTATTGAGCGTTTCCTGTGTCAATGGGGCGTCCCTGGTGGCTCTGCTGGTAAAGAACCCATCTGCGATGCAGGAGACCTGGGTGCGATTCCTGGGTTGGAAAGATCCCCTGGAGAAGGGAAAGGCCACCCACTCCAGTGTTCTGGCCTGGAGAATTCCATGGATGTATAGTCCATGGGGCTGCAAAGAGTCGGACACAACTGAGTGACTTTCACTTCACTGTGTGTCAGTGAGCTTTAATTATTCCTCACAGCAGTCCTTTTGAATAGGTATTGTTACCATCTTATATTGGTGAAATGGTAAAACTGAGAAATTAAGGGATGTCATCAGGGTCAAAGAGCCCAAATGCTAGAAGTGGTAGTCTGTCTGCTACTTGTCCATTTTCTTTCCACTTCAGTTGGCTTCTGGTTCTTGGTTAGTGCAAGGATTACAAACATGCCATTTGCTGCCCAAATTCATCCAGCTGAAGCTAGCACTTTATTCTTTAACTATGTGACTTCCCTGGTGGCTCAGATGGTAAAGCGTCTGCCTACAATGAAGCAGACCCGGATTTAATCCCTGGGTTGGGAAGATCTCCTGGAGAAGGAAATGACAACCCACTCCAGTATTCTTGCTTGGAAAATCCCATGGATGGAGGAGCCTGGTAGGCTACAGTCCATGAGGTCACAAAGAGTCAGACATGACTGAGCAACTTCACTTCACTTTATTCTTTAAGTATAGCTTCAAGACCTTTATCCAGAACTCGTAATCTCCAATTAACCTACCTCTCTTTCACTTTAAGTTACTAAGGGAAGCTGTCCTGATCGTAAAGCCATTAGAGTTGCCACTAGTGTGGGGGAATGGGGAAAATAAGAGTACTTAACAATCATCACCTTCCAATGGTAAAACACAGCAACAACTCTTCATTCACTGTTCTCCCTTTTTAAATAAAATAAAAAATCCCCTTCACCACTATCATGCTGAGGAATACTGAAAGAATGATTGGGCCGACATGCAGTAGGCCTCCCTAAACCCACCTAAACTTTGAAGCCTTTCTAAACTGAACATGAAGTAGTAATTTTATATGACAAGGTGACTCTGTCCTCAGCTCCATGATGAGATGCTTTTTATTGCCTCATTAACTATCCTTACTGAAAAGTATTAGTATTTTCTTTCATTTACTCAACCAAAAGAGATATCAACTTCCTATAGCATATGGATTAGTCACATGTCGTTCTCTGGTTCATTATTCTATTACCTCTTCAAAACAACACAAAGGCCAAGTGAAATACTTAATCTAATGTTCATATAATCATTGAAAGCTTATTATATACTCTAATATTGTGATTTAAAATAAGCTTACCAATAAATTTTCATCAAAATTCTTCAAACAAGGCTCTTTTTAGGTTGCTTTTGAGGTTATTAAAACTAGTTGAACTATATATAAATTAAAATAGCTGAACTAAATCTTCGCTCAAAAATTTTCAGTTGTTAAAACTAAAGGTATATTTACAACTAAATACATATACTGTATCTTGCAGATATATATATATCTGTAAAACAATGAATCAGAATATATATATATATGATACAGAAGTAGACGAATTGTTTCCCTTTAAAAAGTCACATCTTATCAAGTAGGTGTAAGATTATAGATAGTAGATTATATATCAACAAAGACATAAAGAACATGCATAGATGTAGGTGTGTAATTATGTATGTTTACATAATATAAATGTGGGCATATATATATATATATGTGTGTGTGTGTGTATGTGTGTGTGTGTGTGTATACTTTATTATGTGAGAAAAACCCAGTTAGGTAAACATCTCTTGAGTCACTTTTATATGTTTTCTATGTTAAGAAGCCTTGTATCATGAATATAAGATGCAAAATATATAGTTCTTGACTAGTCCTTGTCTAGTGAGAAAGACAGTATATAAGCAGACATTATTTAATGTGGTAATGATTAGAATATAAATTGCCTATACAGGACTGTGAAATATATACCCCAAGTTTATGAAATCCATTACAGTTTTATTCCATATACTCATACAGAAGAAATAGTTTGGTAGTTTTCTCAGTTAGCACAACATGACTGGGCACAAATATAATTTGCAAAACGTACATGTTTAATCAGCCTCTCTTCTGTTCTGATGTGAATTCCCACCCAGGACTGATTTCTGACAGCATTCACAGTTTTATCATGGCTTTTTATATTAAAATTATATCAGCATCATTATTTCCAGGAAACCATGAAACTCCAAAATTACATATCCTAGGATGTCACTGAGGTAGGTCTTTTACATTCTTGACTTCTTAAAGCCAAGCATTTTCATGCCACAGCATGAGATATGTTACATTAAAAATTTAAGGAGTTTGCCAGAAAATCATCATCATAGCAGGATATCATACATTTGTTTTCTCACATTTTCATCTGTAGAAATGGAGAATCAAAAAAATAGGCTAACTTCCACCAAAGAAACAGTGAATTAGAACTCATAGCAGAACCAGAATTCTTGCTGTGCCTTTTCTAAATCCAGAGTCCAAAGTCTGTACTAATACACATCTACACATGATGTCTATTAGCCCAGATTTAAGGGTTTCTCCAATCAAAAGTTAAGATTCATTATGGCCTATCTGACTTCTTCCAAAGAGGAAGAAAGCTCTTGGTAAACCTGTATAAGCAGACGGAAACTTATGGGGTGCTGGGTAATCTTTAACATAGTGTTATGGGCTTCCCTGGTGGCTCAGAGGGTAAACATCTGCCTGCAATGTGGGAGACCTGGGTTCGATCCCTGGGTGATCCCCTGGGGAAGGAAAAGGCAACCCACTCTGGTTCTCTTGCCTGGAAAATCATGGACGGAGAAGCCTGGTAGGCTACAGTCCAGATGGTCGCAAAGAGTTGGACACGACTGAGCAACTTCACTATTGCTCCCAGGATGTATCATCAGGAGATCTGGGTGATTTTTTTTCACTTGTCAGCCATACGAACTGTATAGTCTTTTTCTCCTCTGAGATAAATATTTCTCATCAGGAAAATCATCCTGTTAATTATACCTGTCCTAAGTACTGAGCACCGAAGAATTGATGCTTTTGAACTGTGGTGTTGGAGAAGACTCTTGAGAGTCCCTTGGACTGCAAGGAGATCCAACCAGTCCATTCTGAAGGAGAGCAACCCTCGGATTTCTTTGGAAGGAATGATGCTGAAGCTGAAACTCCAGTACTTTGGCCACCTCATGCAAAGAGTTAACTCATTAGAAAAGACTTTGATGCTGGGAGGGATTGGGGGCAGGAGGAGAAGGGGACAACAGAGGATGAGATGGCTGGATGGCATCACTGACTCGATGGACGTGAGTCTGAGTGAACTCCAGGAGTTGGTGATGGACAGGGAGGCCTGGCGTGCTGCGATTCATGGGGTCCCAACAAGTCAGACACGACTGAGCGGCTGAACTGAAGTATCTCATAAGTTTGTTGTCATGATCAATGAAATAAGTATGTGAAAACATGTGGTCAGCTCTAAGACGCTATACAAATGACAGATACTTATACTTTGGTTGAGAGTCATGTTAGGAGAAGCAGTTTGAAAATCTGTTAGAAGTGAAAATTCTCCAGTGTAAATATATATATATATATATCTCAATGAGAAGATAATTAATGGTTCAAACTAGCCATTGCATTACTTCCCTTACTGAATTCAGATTTATAGCCACCAGTATGTGAGAAGAAGCAGTGTATGAGATAAAAGAGCAAGTTTTGGATTCTGATAGCTTTATACTGGCAATTGATTAACTGTGTAAGGTTAAGTGAATTGCCTTCCCTCTCTGTGCCTCAGCTTCTGCATCTAGAAAATGGAATAATGTACCTACAACATAGTATTGTTCAAGGATTAAAAAGGCAATATTATAAAAAGACCTACATTGAAAAATAAAATAAGTTTCTAATGGAAGGAATGGGTTTCAACTTTCTCAGCAGATATGGACGTAAGAGATGGTGAAAAGTGAAAATGAAAGTGTTAGTTGCTCAGTTGTGTCCAACTCTTTGTGACCACATGAACTATAGCCTGCAGGCTCCTCTGTCCATGGGATTTCCCAAGCAAGAATACTGGAATGGGTAGCCATTCCCTATTCCAGGTAATCTTCCCGACCCAGGGATCGAACCTGGATCTCTGCAGGTTCTCTCTCTGCATTGTAGGCAGTCTTTACCATCTGAGCCACCAGGGAAACCTGACTGACTAAGTGATGGTATGGTAGAGTTAAAAAGAAAAAATTAAAGAGGAATTTGTTCTTAGAGACATAGCTTCCTACCACTGAGCATTGTGACTATGAACAAGCTGCTTCACTATTCTAAGCCTTGATTTCCTCATCTGTATACTAGATGTATATCAAAACAGTTTTATAAAGCTAAAGTAAAAATATTTTGTAAAACACAGGCATACAAAGATAAAAGATTCATTACAGCATGTTGTCAATCTCTGATACTACTGCTTGCCTAATGCTAAACGGTTTTGCAAATCTTCATTTTTAGAGAAGTGTAAGTATCTTTCCTATTTACACTGTCTCAGAAATCCATGTATTGTAGGGTGGCCAAAATGTCTGGGAACAGATAATAATATTTTATTGTATTTTAATGTAATGTCAGAAAGCCATTTATTACATATATTCAGTAATTCTTCCAGACATTATGGCCACAGGGTGTAAAGAAACCTCTTGTACAACATGTGCTAGTTGTTTCAAATCTTCAGAGGAAACTTTCTCGTTGAGCAATTTTAACCCAAAAATATCTACAATTATTATTTTGATGATGATTAGACTCTGAATTGCTAGGCCAGCAAGGAATAAAGTGTAAGACTGCAGTGAATAAAGTTCCCAGATGTCTTTCATAAAAATACTGGGGCCAGGGAGGAGAGGGTGGAATTAGGGGAAGGTTACAAAAGAGAAAGAAAAGTCTTTATCTTTAAAATTTTAAACATTATAGCTAGTTCAACCAGCTGAACATCTGACTTAAAAGCAGATAAAGTATAAAATTATTCCCATTATAAAAGTATTCATCACTTTACTTATGATGACAGGGATCTGAAAGCAACAGTATTATAAGTGTTTAGGTTTTGTTTTGTTTTCAGATAAATTGACTGATAAATTAAAGATGAAGCATTACAAACCACCAGTGATAACTATCAATAAAAATTTAAGACAAAGAAAATATATTAAAACAATGTAAACAGTATTTACTTGCATGGTTCACTACTGGACATTTGGCCAACTTGAGAATGTAGGGCCTCAAGTGTAGTTTCTTCCATGAAAAGCACGCTTCCTTTGAGACAGGTTGACGTTTACAATTTCATAAACCTTGGGGACTTAGCACGTCTTTATTTAACCATATGACTAAAAAAGTCCCTGTGGAAACTTGCTACATAAAAGATTCCAAACAAGTCTTTTGAGATTTCTGAGCTTCCTGTGACACCTACCGTTAATGCATCTACAACGACCATGCTATTGGGTACAAAGAAATGAGCCACACACTGGTCTGGGGCACATCTAATGGTATAATACAGGAAGAGAATGGCTCTGTGTGTACTGGAACTTCATCTTTAGATGCGATTCTAAAGAAGAGGCTCTCCAGCAAAGAGGTATTAAATAGTCCAATTTCCAAAATATTCAGAGGGATAAACTCACTAGAACAGAATAAAGTTGATTATTCTCAAAAGAAAACACAAAGTAAGGCTAAAGTAGTGGCTTTCTTATTTTTTGAGTGTTGTCGTTCAGTCGCAAAGTTATGTCCAACTCTGCAACACCATAGACTGCAGCACACCAGGCTTCCCTGTCCTTCACTATTTTCTGGAGTTTGTTCAAATTCATGTCCTTTGAGTCAGTGATGCCATCCAACCACCTCATCCTCTACTGCCCTCTTCTCCTCCTGCCCTCATTCTTTCCCAGCATCACGGTCTTTCCCAATGAGTTTGCACTTCTCATCAGGTAGCCAGAGTATGGGAGGGAGCCTCAGCTTCAGCATCAGTCCTTCCAATGAATATTCAGGGTTGATTTCCTTTAGGATTGACTGGTTTGAACTCCTTTCTGTCTCAAGAGTCTTCTCTAGAACCACTATTTAAAAGCATCAATTCTTTGGCGTGCAGCCTTCCTTATGGTCTCAACCCTCACATCCATTCATGACTAGTGGAAAAACCATTGTTTTGACTATACGGATCTTTGTCGGCAAAGTGATTTCTCTGCTTTGTTTGTCTAGATTTGTCATAGTTCTTCTTCCAAGGATCCATAGTAAAAGGTATAGTTTTAATCAGGATAAGGAACAAATATCACACACATACACACACACACAAACATACACACACACACACAAGCTTGCATGTAGACACAAATAAGAAACGAGTTTAATGAAACAATATTTACTTCAGTGACACAGCTAAGAATTATAACTCTGGTCTCTGATCCTCTGAGATTTTTGTATTTTCTGTACTGTTCAATTTTATTTCATTTTTCCAAAAAAAGTTGACCAAACCAATTATTTTAGTTTCACAACCTATTAATGGTCATAATGTTCAAAAAGACACTGGACTGGAAGCTGATGTTCATGGCTACTATTTATTATCCCCTCACTATGCGTAAGGAAATGTGCTGAATAGTTCGTTCACATCATAGCCTTAGACCTCAAAACAACCATTAGAGATGAGTGCTATATACATCTATTTTATGGATGAAGCATTTAAAACTTGGCTCTGACTGTGCAGCCAGGAAATGGAAAAATCAGGGTTTAAAAGTAAATCTTTTCTAACTCTCACTCAAAATCACACTCCATATACCACCAAAAAGCCTAAAGTTGATATTCAGGGCAGACTAGACAGGCTTCTGACTTAAGGAGCACAAAAACTGTTTCTGTACAATAAAGAAACTAGCAGAATCTAACGTATTTTTTTAAAATGATCATTGTACATATTTTCTACAAATTCAGTGAAGTTCTTTTTAGAACACTTTTTTCCCCCAATAAAACTTGCTATCTTTATTTTAAGTGACCAGTTACAGAGCTTATTTGTATGTTGTTACATACAGACATTGCAATAGGAAAGATTCTGGATGGTTATTATATTGAAAGACAACATCAGCATGGTAATCAGCCTATAAGATGATCCAGTGATCCCCTCTTCCTGTTCTTTGTATTCATGGTTAGTCTTTTCCTGCACTCTACTAGAGTTGTCTGTGTGACAAAAAGAACAGGGCAGAAGAGATGTGGGTCGCTCCAGATAAGACACTATGGCTTCTTTGCTCTTCCACCATTGTTCACTCTGGGGTAAGTCCTGTCATAAGCACCCCCACAGAGAGGTCCACATAGTGAGAAACTGAAGCCTCTGACCAGCAGCCATGTGATGAGCTCAGAATGGGTCCTCCGTCTCAGTCAGGTCTTCAGAGCCTGCAGCCCCAGTTAAGAGGCTTGACTATAACCTCACCAAAGATCTGGAGCCAGAAACACTCAGTTAAATTGCCCCCAGATCCAGATCTGTGATTCTCAGAAGCTATGTGAGATGATAAATGTTTGTTTTTAAACTACTACTACAATATAAGTAGATCATAAACTCTGTAGGATACTAGCTCAATAGGGTTTTTGTCTGTATGTGTTACACAGAAGCTTTAATAGCAATAACAGAAAGGTAACAGAAAACTCAGATTGGAAAACACTAAAGAAAAAAGAGAAGCAAACTAAACCATGAATGGCATAGGAAATCTAATAGTTTTAAATTAGATTTTGAAGTCAACTATATAGTCTAGATAAGAAGCTGTCCTAAACTCAAGCAGTTAATATAACAACTTGTTAACCAATCTATAATTCATCACCATCTCCTTTACTCTTATTCTCCTCAATTAATTATTGGCTATTTTAAAAATCACTGACATCCCACTTGAGGTTGAATTAGAAAAGAGAAGAGAACTGAAACTCACATATGTCAGTTCTGCTATTTTTGGTAGCTTATGGTGGGGTTCAGTTCAGTTCAGTTCAGTACAGTCACTAGTCTTTGAAAATTGAAAAGTAGTCAAACTGAGCACCATCATCCTTCCTGAATCTCTCTTCCCCTAAGGAGTGCTTAAGACTCTCATACTGTCATCCAGCTGCCTAACCCCCTCTACCACGGCATCCACCTAGGTCTTTCCCTCCAATAGCTTCTCACTGCGTTCTACCATGGCATCCACCCAAGTCTGTCTTTCCCGCCAATAACTTCTCGTTGCATTAATTCACACAAAGGCACGAATGAGTGATTTCTAATTTACTACTCTTCTATTTTAATTTCTAAAAGACACTTGTTTACTCAATTAAATACTGACTTGGGATCTTGTGCAGCATTATATGCTGAAGTAAAGGTTTTATAATTGAAAATACATGTATCTTACTTCTGTCATATGAACTCAAACTGAAACTTCTAGGAAAAAAAAGTAACTTGTTTTATGATGTTAAGATCATTGTTCAATTATCTATAAATTTAAACAGAGTTTCTCAACTTCAGCATACTGACATTAGTCAGGACAGTGTTTTTTTTTTTTTTTGTGTGTGTGTGTGTGTGTGAATACGTTGCAGTGTATCTTACGCACTAGAATATTCAGCAGCGTTACTGGACTCTAACCACTAGACACCAATGGCAACCCTGCTGTGACAATCAAAAATGCTTCCAGACATTGCCAAATGTTTACTGGAAGTCAAGATCATGCCTAGTTAAGAACCATTGATATAAATAATTGTTACAATTTTTGAACAAGTGTGTGTGTATAGTTAGTAAGAGGATGTAAGAAAATGACTTTAGGAAATGTTGTGGGCTTATTTAAGATGTGACCTCTTTGGTGCTCCTAAAATTACAATCATAGTATAAAGCCAAATTGATTTATCTAGTTTTATCCAGAATTGTATTAAGAGGCAGAGGCTGAAATTACTAATTTTATTTTAATTCTACTATTTACCAAATAACTTAAATTTGGCTATATTTACAAAGCACAAACAGACATTCTCATAAAGTACACCCTGGAAAGGACCATGGCTACCATTTTCCTGAAATGCCTTTTCTTTCAAGACCATGGTCCAGAGAAAAGAAGGTCTCATAGATATTCAATCACCTATTGAAGAATAGAATCAAATTCTCTGACTCTCATTTGCTCCCCTGTAAAGTAGAAACAACAAAATGTACTTTCCTCTTGGTTACTAGCTCACCAGCACTACATGTGATATATATTTTCCCTGGATCTGTGTGTTTTATTTGCTATGCATGCACCTAGAGGCACCAAGCAGAAACCATGAGCCTGATTACCAGACACAGCCAGGTATCATTGTGAAGGCTTTGTAAACTATCATATGCAATTAAAATGTGAATTAGTTTATTGTCAAGCTAAATTGTTTGAGACAGTTATATAAATGATGAATACAGACAAAAGTTTATCTCAGATAGAAAAATGTGATAATCCCAATGCTGTCAAAACTACATTTACAAAGAGTTTATGTTATTGCTGTGATAAGGTGCTAAAAATGGCCTCTTTGACAAAGTGTAAATCCTTTTCCATTTCCTAACTGTTCTTTTCAGTATCTCAATTCCCTACTCTCTTAAGTGGGAATTAGCTTTAAGGCTATTTTTAGTCAAGTACAAAATAGATTGAGCTTTGTGGAAGGAAGAATTCATTTTACGCAATCAGAAGAAAATACATCAAGTTTTAAAGGAACACTATCTTTCTGCCATTGTATGTGTAAGTCATAACATCATATTTAAGATAGAGAAGTTGAATTCTGAAATATGCTTAAATGTGAAAAACAGACAATTGACCACAGAGGGAACTGGATCACAGAGGCATCGATGGGGCATCTGAGTACGATCATGTTTATTATGTTGGAAGATGAGATGTAGATTTAAGGAGTGAAATGATGCCCATGAGAAAGCATTCCTAGAAGCATTTCTTCTCTAAAAAGATACTACTTGCCATTTGAGCCTGGAAAAACACAAGTTTGATATGGTCTACCCTGATTTTCTTTCTGAGGCTCTCTTGAATATCTTCTTTAGTGCATCATCAATTTTTGATGAACTGAAGACTTGCTGTGCTCTGTTACTCAGTTGTGTCTGACTCTTTGCAACCCCTTGGACGGCAGCCCACCAGGCTCCTCTGTCTATGGGGATTTTGCAGGCAAAAATACGGGAGTGGGTTGCCATGCCCTCCTCCAGGGGATCTTTGCAACCCAGGGATCAAATCGGGGTCCCCCACATTGCAAATGGATTCTTTACCAGCTGAACTACCAGGGAAGCCCGAAGACTTACTAGATTTTTCTAAATGCCTCACCTTCCCCTAAGGGATAACTTAGGCTTTTGGGAAAAAAATCTGACTTACTTTCTTACAATAGAGTATAAATAAAGAATTAAATAAATGAGGGTTGTGATAATTCTTTTTGGTTTTTTTTTGGGTCTCTCATTATTCTTTTAAGAGACAGGTGACCTATTTAAAGACTTGGAAAGATATCACCAGTGCTTAACACCCAACTCTTGAAATGGCTTTTTCTCTAGTGAAAGTCAGCTGTTTGGTTCCATTTCCAAAGAGTGTCTGAATTCAGCACCACTTCAGTTGGCTGCTCTAAGAATGCTGACCTTAATTCCCTTTTAAGAAAGTGAAGGGTTAGGATTTATGTTTCTTTTTTACATATGCTGCCTTGCAAAACCCTTTCCATTTACTCATAAAAGAAGTTTGCCAACCTCTTTTTATTCAAAGAATTAAGATCAGGTTATTTCCATCCTAAAAATGATCAAATAGAGTTGTGGTAAATAAATAGGAGGCCAGGAGAGCCAACTGCAATAGACTGTAATATAATCTACAGACTATTTTATCAAGTATATTTATCAGGAAATTATTATAAGATTAGACAGTATAATGTTTATATTTAATTATACTTTACACAATGGCAGTTCTCATGGGGAAAAATACTTTTAAACAAGGACAAAAAAATTAAACCAACATATTCACATGCTCTGTATATTCTCATTCGAGGTCTACCTTGAATACCTCAGTATTTATGTAGGTTCTATCCTGCCCAAGAGCACCCTGCCATGGGGATAAGTGGACACTGAAATGAGCCCACTTTCAGCCCCCTAAACCTTAGTGCTTTGGGCAAGACCAGGGTGTTTCTAATTCTCTCAGAACTCTGATATGGATTAGTGGTGGTCACTTCTGGACAATCTGAGGTCCCCAACTGTCTTTCATCTAATAGTCCAGAGGCAATCCTTCTCTTTAACAATGCTCTGTCAGAGGAAAGGGGAGCAGGTGGCTAAAGGCCAGATAGCTGACTTACATTTTGCAACCTGACATGTTCCCACACTCATTCCCCAAAGTGCCTAGGGATACCTATTCTTCACTGTTACATGTCCTGGAAATTGGGGGAAGTGTCAGATGTAGTCGGCTAGGGGAATAGAAATGCTTAAATCTTTATCTTGTCCAGTCATAACCCTGTCCCCTTGAGTTACCCTAGGAAAATATAACCCAAGAAACAGTGTAAAAAAGAAACCCATTTCACATTTTAAATATTTGTACTTTGTGACAAATTCCAATATAGAGCTCTCAGATAAACTGTACTGAAGCACAAGGCCTCGCACTGAAGTGCAGGAAGTCTCCACTGAAACTAAAACTCAAATTGTATATGCCAAATAGTCTGAAGAGGTATAGCACAGCACTGTAATGCTCCCTTCCTTCCACGCCTAACATTCTGTGCCTACATTTCTCATACCACCATGGTAAGCATGCTGAACAAAGTCAAATCCATACCATTTATCCTAAGCTGCATGCCATGTGGTTGGAATGATAGAATTTATGTATGTGGTAAAGTTTAGCAAAGTTTTAAGAAATAATTTCAATATACATTATATGAACTCCATGGGTTTATTTTGCAGGAAAGAATGCTGCAATTTAGAGGGGAGATAAAATTTTTCATGGGAAAGGTAAAAGTTAAACTCAGACTTAATGAATGTCTAGGGAGAAACAGAGGGGGATTGTTAGTAGGAAGAACAGCCTCTACAAAGGCATAGAAGGCATAAAAAAACACATATTTCATTTTGGTAGAGGTGGGAGGGAGCAGTACAGATCCCACCCCAGCCAGAGTAAGGGTTTAAGAAAGGAAAGCAGTATGAAGGAAGGGGTGTGTGTGTGTGTGCCTGTGTGTGTGTGCACGTGCACGCATGCATGTGTGTGCGTGTGTGCACGGCATGTTACTCATTCAGTTGTGTCCAATTCTTTGTGACCCCATGGACTGTAGCCCTCCAGCCTCAGGCCCAGACAAGTTGTGGTGGCTATTTAGTGTTAAGCTAAACGGACTTTGAATTTTATCCCACTGAAAAAGGAGAAAATCCAAGAACAAAGGCCTTCAAATTTGACTTCCAGCTCTTCCTAAATTCCAAAATTTTTAAAAAATCTGTTTTAACAACTGGAAATGCTATTTCCAAGCTATCAACATGTGATCTGTGGGTCAGTACACTGGGGAAATAGAGTATTCCTAAGATTTTTGAACTTGGAGTTGAGGAAATTCCCTATTTTGAAGTAATTATTCTCTGATATTCCAAAAGATCAAGTACAATTTTCCCTTTTTTCCCCTTCTACTGCTTAATCTGCAGCACTCCATTTCAAAGCACAGCTAATCACTGATTATACAAATACTTACAAGAAGGGCTCATTTTTAGTAGGTAATGAAGTGTAAGGATGAAGCTTAAATGATGCAATATACCCAATGTCTAGCCTTACATAAATAAATAAAGAACCATTTGTTTTATTTCATTTCAATACACACTCTTGCAAGGGAACATTCTATTTCTTTTGGCATACACAAAAAAATCTGAGTATACATCAACATCTTTTTAATGTTGAAATATAGCTTTTGTTTGTCCTTTATTCCAAAATAACTATATAATAAAAACATACTGGAAATTTTTTGGTGCCTTTTTTCAAAAATGAACAGGCTTGCTTCCCAGATGCCTCACGACCCTGACATAAGCAGAGCCAGAAATTTACAGACTCCCAGTTATAATCTCATCTGGATGAATCTGCTACGTGTGCTAGTTAGGCCAGACTTCACCTGCAGATACTGAAACTGAATCCATCTCCAAATCTTACTTAGGGTCTTTCTAAAGACAGCAACCCACTGGAGAAGAAATTTAAAGACTGCTACTCTTTGGGACTATTTTAAGGTATTTTCATCTTTGGAGAAGTGGAATAAAATAGGAAGATTTGAACGGAGCAATATTTTTGAACACCGTTGATATAAGCAAGGACATACCCTGCATTGTAAGTGTTGTTCCACCTGTTTCTGCAGTTTAAAAAAAAGAACTGATGCTCATATGTAGTGAAAGCCAATGTTACATAACAAGTAATGGTGAAGGTGAGATTTGTCTGTTTTTGTTGTTGTTTTTATTATGATTATATTAAGAGCCATATATTTTAAACCACAACTTCATCTGAAAATTTCTATTCACATGTTCTGAAAAGGAAGTATGTGGTGAGGAAAGTACAGATGAAAATTTTACTAAATGGTCTAATCTCCAGTGAACATCATGTGTATAGTATAAAGGCAAAATGCAGATGTCACTAATACATTAATTATCATAAGAGAGAAAGGTGTGTATCTGTGCATGCATATATGTGCATGTGTATGTGTGTAGATATATATACTATGTACACATTAACTATACTGTATATTATTAATACTATTACGTACATATTACATGTACAAACTCATTCAAGACCATCTGTAATCCTAGAATCTATTTAGATTTTTGCTAAATTTCCAAACATTTTGTAAGCGCCTATAATTTTATTTTTCTTACTTTAATTAAAAATCTACCATTATAAATATAGAGGGAAATGAGTATTTAGGAATGGAGGATGAAAGTGATCCATTCTGAGGGGAGTAATATCTCATAGGTTGTTTAGAACTGCTATTGCCTGATGATAATAAAATGAAGACCAACTTTTAGTTGGTTTTATTATTAATTTAAATTTAATAATAAATTTATTCATCTACTCAATAATAAATTATTAATATTAATTTAATTTGGGGCTCCCTTGGTGGCTCAGATGGTAAAGCGTCTGTCTGCAATGCAGGAGACCTGGGATCGATCCCTGGGTTGGGAAGATCCCCTGGATGAGGAAATGGAAGTCCATTCCAGTACTCTTGCCTGGAAAATCCCATGCATTGAGGAGCCTGGTAGGCTACAGTCCATGGTGTCACAAAGAGTTGGACATGACTGAGCAACTTCACTTTCACTTTCATTATTAATTTAATTAAGTCAATCCTATAGGAAATCATCCCTGATTATTTATTGAAGGGCTGATCCTGAAGCTGAAGCTCCAGTACTTTGGCCACCTGACGTAAAGAGCCAACTTATGAGAAAAGACCCTGATGCTGCGAAAGACTGAAGGCAGGAGAAGGGGACAACAGAGGATGAGATGGTTGGATGGCATCATCGACTCAATGAACATGAATTTGAGCAAGCTCTGGGAGATGGTGAAGCACAGAGAACCCTGGCATGCTGCCATCCATGGGGTTGCAAAGAGCCAGACAATGACTGAGCAATTGAACAACAACATTATTAATTTTAAATTATCTCCTAATAGGAACCTGGAATGGCCTATCTCAACTGACCTACCTTGGTATGTCACTGACTGAGGGTTTCTAGGTGAAAAATAACCATGCTTACATGTCTCCGTCTCTTTTTCATTAAAGAGGAACTAAAAGTGCTTACTCCAAATGTCTGCCATGAAAATTAAATAGATCACAATTTGAAAAGTTCTCAGAAGAGTGCCGGGCAAAGAGTAAGCATTAAAGCATTATTTATTTTAAAAACAGTATTTATGAAAAGTCCAAGGTATGAGCCTACCAGTTTTACAGATTAGGAAATTGAGTGTCAGAAGGATTTAAAAAAAAAAAGGTATCCAATGTGAAAGTGATAAAATCAAGGCTTAAATTCAAGTTTATCAATATTAAAACTGTACCTCTTCCATATACAACAAATGTTTTATGTTATCTATGCTTCTACTACCAAATCATTGCTTCAGCTTTCATTGAGTATTTCAACATTTTCACATTTTGTTATTATCTTGCCAAATTTTCATTTGCATACATATTTTTAAGCTAAAATTTCATGCTATTTCAGAACAGGTGCACTGATGTGTGATAAAGTAAAATCTGACATTTATTAAGGAAAAGTGAATTTTATACAATCCTTTAAGCTACTAAACATGAAAATTAAGTTGTTATTGTTATTTTAAGCAAAAGAACATTTTGTATTGAAAAAGTGTGTCTTTTCAAGAAACCACTAACCAGATGTTGGGGTCTTGAGATATCCCAAAGGGATACAAATGATGAAAGAACTTCTTCCACACAAAAATATCTTAAAAAATGTGCACACATTTTATAACTATGAGTATTGTTTGTGAAAAATTTAGTGAATGTGCTTTATCATCAGATACCAGAGCCCTGGAATATCCTACTTTTGAATGTGATTTAAGAGAGAAGGAAAACACAAAGAGCTAAGGAAAATTACTAGGAAAATGTTAATACAATAATTAAATGGAATAGAGAGAGGGAATGCCAAATATCTACAAAGTTTATTGCATATATCACAGACTAAAATTTGACGTGTGAAAATGAACTGTTCAGTCTTTGATTATACTCACAAAGGCAGCATTTAAAGGCTACATGATATATTCATCAGCAAATTATTTGTCATCAAATTTCTACCAAGAGTTTATTACACAGAGAGCACTTTGTTAATATTACTTATACATACATGTGAAAGGGTTAGTTGCTCAGCCATGTCTGACTCTTTGCGACCTCATGGACTGTAGCCTGCTAAGCTCCTCTGCCCATGGAATTCTCCAGGTGAAAATACTGGAGTGGGTTGCTATGCCCTCTTCCAGGGGATCTTACCAACCCAGGGATCAAATCTGTGTCTCTTGCATTGCAGGCAGATTTCTTTACAGTCTGAGTCTCCAGGGAAGCCATATAAATGTATATACAGACTACACATACATACATACACACTGAAAATGAGATGTCATTTTTAACTGTTTTAATTATATTTTCACTCGTTACCTTTTTCTTATTTTATTTCTTAAGGTGATTTCTAAAATTTGTTTTGCTTGCTGCACAGTAGATCTCCAGAACTCATTCAGAGTGTGTGTGTGTGTGTGCGCGCGCGTGTTTTCAGTTTTATTTATTTATTTTACTTTATAATATTGTATTGGTTTTGCCATACATTGATATGAACCTGCCATGGGTGTATATGTGTTCCCAATCCTGAATCCCCTTCCCACCTTCCTCCCCATCCCATCCCTCTAGGTCATCCCAGTGCACCAGCCCTGAGCACCCTGTATCATGCATCAAACCTGGACTGGCGATTCGTTTCATATATGATAATTTACATGTTCCCTCGCCCTCTCCCACAGAGTCCAAAAGACTGTTCTATACATCTGTGTCTCTTTTGCTGTCTTGCCTACAGGGTTATCATTACCATCTTTCTCAATTCCATATATATGTGTTAGTATACTGTATTGGTGTTTTTCTTTTTGGCTTACTTCACTCTGTATAATAGGCTCCAGTTTCATCCACTTCATTAGAACTGATTCAAATGTATTCTTTTTAATGGCTGAGTAATACTCCACTGTGTATATGTACCACAGCTTTCTTACCCATTTGCCTGCTGATGGACATCTAGGTTGCTTCCATGTCCGGGCTATTATAAACAGTGCTGTGATGAACATTGGGGTACATGTGTCTCTTTCAACTCTGGTTTCCTCGGTGTGTATGCCCAGCAGTGGGAATGCTGGGTCATATGGCAGTTCTATATCCAGTTTTTTAAGGAATCACCACACTGTTCTCCATAGTGGCTGTACTAGTTTGTATTCCCACCAACAGTGTAAAAGTGTTCTCTTTTTTCCACACCCTCGCTAACATTTATTGCTTGTAGACTTTTGGATAGCAGCCATTCTGACTGGCGTGAAATGGTACCTCATTGTGGTTTTGATTTGCATTTCTCTGATAATGAGTGATATTGAGCATCTTTTCATGTTTGTTAGCCATCTGTATGTCTTCTTTGGAGAAATGTTTGTTTAGTTCTTTGGACCACTTTTTGATTGGGTCGTTTATTTTTCTGGAATTGAGCTGCAGGAGTTGCTTGTATATTTTTGAGATTAATGCTTTGTCCATTGCTTTGTTTGCTATTATTTTCTCCCATTCTGAAGACTGTCTTCTCACCTTGTTTGTAGTTTCCCGTGTTGTGCAGAAGCTTTTAATCTTAACTAGATCCCATTTATTTTTGCTTTTATTTCCAATATTCTGGGAGGTGGGTCATAGAGGATCCTACTGTGGTTTATGTCAGAGAGTGTTTTGCCTATGTTTTCCTCTAGGAGTTTTATGGTTTCTGGTCTTACATTTAGATCTTGAATCCATTTTGAGTTTATTTTTGTGTATGGTGTTAGATAGTATTCTAGTTTCACTCTTTTACAAGTTGTTGACCAGTTTTCCCAGCACCACTTGTTAAAGAGATTGTCTTTTCTCCATTGTATATTCTTGCCACCTTTGTCAAAGATAAGGTATTCATAGGTGTGTGGATTTATTTCTGGGCTTTCTATTTTGTTCCATTGATCTATATTTCTGTCTTTGTGCCAGTACCATACTGTTTTGAAAACTGTGGCTTTGTAGTAGAGACTGAAGACAGGCAGGTTGATTCCTCCTGTTCCATTCTTCTTTCTCAAGATTGTTTTGGCTATTTGGGTTTCTTTTTATTTCCATACAAATTGTGAAATTATTTTTCTAGTTCTCTGAAAAAATACCGTTGGTAGCTTGATAGGGATTGCATTGAATCTATAGATTGCTTTGGGGAGTATACTCATTTTCACTATATTGATTCTTCTGATCCATGAACATGGTATATTTCTCCATTTATATGTGTCCTCTTTGATTTCTTTCACCAGCGTTTTATAGTTTTCTACATAGGTCTTTTGTTTCTTTAGGTAGATATATTCCTAAGTATTTTATTCTTTTCATTGTAATGGTGAATGGAATTGCTTCCTTAATTTCTCTTTCTGTTTTTTCATTGTTAGTGTATAGGAATGCAAGGGATTTCTGTGTGTTGATTTTATATCCTGCAACTTTACTATATTCATTGATTAGCTCTAGTAATTTTTCTGGTAGAGTCTTTAGGGTTTTCTATGTAGAGCATCATGTCATGTCATCTGCAAACAGTGAGAGTTTTACTTCTTTTCCAATCTGGATTCATTTCTTTTTCTGCTCTGATTGCTGTGGCCAAAACTTCCAAAACTATGTTGAATAGTAGTGGTGAGAGTGGGCACCCTTGTCTTGTTCCTGACTTTTGGGGAAATGCTTTCAATTTTTCACCATTGAGGATAATGTTTTCTGTGGGTTGGTCCTATATAGCTTTTATTATGTTGAGGTATGTTCCTTCTATTCCTGCTTTCTCTTTTATCATGAGAGAAAGGGTTTTTTTTTTCTTTTTATCATAAATGGATGTTGAATTTTGTCAAAGGCTTTCTCTGCATCTATTGAGATAATCATATGGTTTTTATTTTTCAATTTGTTAATGTGGGGTATTACACTGATTGATTTGCGGATATTGAAGAATCCTTGCATCCCTAGGATAAAGCCCACTTGGTCATGATGTATGATCTTTTTAATATGTTGTTGGATTCTGTTTGCTAGAATTCTGTTAAGGATTTTTGCATCTGTGTTCATCAGTGATATTGGCCTGTAGTTTTCTTTTTTTGTGGCGCCTTTGTCAGGTTTTGGTATTAGGGTGATGGTGGTCTCACAGAATGAGTTTGGAAGTTTACCTTCCTTTGCAATTTTCTGGAAGAGTTTGAGTAGGATAGGTGTTAGCTCTTCTCTAAATTTTTGGAAGAACTCAGCTGTGAAGCCATCTGATCCTGGGCTTTTTGTTTGTTGGAAGACTTCTGGTTAAAGTTTCAATTTCTGTGCTTGTGATAGGTCTGTTAAGATTTTCTATTTCTTCCTGGTTCAGTTTTGGAAAGTTGTACTTTTCTAAGAAATTGTCCACTTCTTCCAAGTTGTCCATTTTATTTGCATATAGTTGCTGATAGTAGTCTCTTATGATCCTTTGTATTTCTGTGTTGTCTGTTGTGATCTCTCCATTTTCATTTCTAATTTTGTTGATTTGATTATTCTCCCTTTGTTTCTTTATGAGTCTGGCTAATGGTTTGTCAATTTTATTTATCTTCTCGAAGAACCAGCTTTTCGCTTTGTTAATTTTTGCTATAGTCTCTTTTGTTTCTTTTGCATTTATTTCTGCCCTAATTTTTAAGATTTCTTTCCTTCTACTAACCCTGGGGTCCTTCATGTCTTCCTTTTCTAGTTGCTTTAGGTGTAGTGTTAGGTTATTTTTTTTCCTGTTTCTTGATGTAAGCCTGTATTGCTATGAACCTTCCCCTTAGCACTGCTTTTACAGTGTCCCATGGGTTTTGGGTTGGTGTGTTTTCATTTTCATTCATTTCTATGCATATTTTGATTTATTCTGTGATTTGTTGGTTATTCAGCATTGTGTTGTTCAGCCTCCATATGTTGGAATTTTTAATAGTTTCTTTTTTTTTTTTCCTGTAATTGAGATCTAATCTTACTGCATTGTGGTCAGAAAAGATGCTTGGAATGATTTCAATTTTTTGAATTTAACCAAGGCTAGATTTATGGTCCAGGATGTGATATATCCTGGAGAAGGTTCCATGTGCGCTTGAGAAAAAGGTGAAATTCATTTTGTTTTGGGGTGAAATGACCTATAGATATCAACTAGGTCTAACTGATCTATTGTATCATTTAAAGTTTGTGTTTCCTTGTTAAGTTTCTGTTTAGTTGATCTATCCATAGGTGTGAGTGGGGTATTAAAGTCTCCCACTATTATTGTGTTATTGTTAACTTCCCCGTTCATACTTGTTAGCATTTATCTTACATATTGCAGTGATCCTATGTTGGGTGCATATATATTTATAATTGTTCTATCTTCTTCTTGGATTGATCCTTTGATCATTATGTAGTATCCATCTCTTTCTCTTTTCACAGCCTTTGTTTTAAAGTCTATTTTATCTGATATGAGTATTGCTACTCCTGCTTTCTTTTGGTCTCTATTTGCATGGAATATTTTTCCAGTGTGTGGGTTTTAAAAATAGGTTGTAGAGATAAAATCAGTGTGAGTTCATTCTCTAGTACTGTAGCTTCCTTTATTAAGACTGCATTTTTAAATCACTCATCTGGTGCCATGCTGAACTTTTCTCATTTTATAAAAATTTAAATGTATTTCAAAACTGGGTCTATGATTATTCTGACAGAATAAATCCTTCTACCCCATATCACACCCATCTTATCTGTGTATCTCTTCTACAAATGTGGAACAGAGCCACAGAGTGCAAAAATGGAGTTTTACTCACTTTGGTGATCACTGTGTGAGACAGAGTGGCTTACAGGACCCAATTATTTACTCCTTTGTGTTTTTCATGGGGTTTGGTTTGGCTGTATATGTATTTGTTTAATACTCCATTATTGGCAAAATACAAGCAAGTTCCCCTCCGATGGGAAGTATACTGAGTACTCTTCCAGATGGATTTTGCTAACTCTTGGGAAGGCCTCAATTTTAGATAAGTGGAAACTGTAGAAAGTTGGATTATTCCTATCCCTGATTTCCTTAGTGTTTTAATTTCATCTCCTAGTGGGTAGCTTTTTGTTTTATGTCACTGGGCAGATGGCCATTGGCTTTCTTTCTGGTTTTATTGGAAGTTTCTTCAAATGGCTGTGGTAAATTTCAATGAACTTTTTTTTTTTTTTTATCAAGCTCATTTCACTTAATTTGGTGGTTGGGGAGTTCCAAGTCAAACAGAAATTTCAGGCAAAATGCTAAAAGGGAAAAACTGAATCCAAATCAGCAGGACTAAAAAGCAACACTGTGCATGTCCAGAGATCAACCCTGTTGAACAGTGATAGGCAGTTGTGACATTACCTGTCAATGTCTGCTTCTCTAAAGGTTCCCAAGAACCACCATGCTTCCTGAAGCCCTACTTCATAGCTTGGAGCCTGAGTAACTGGATATCTTTGAAAGAAAAGACTAGGTGCCCTCATGAAAGCACCGTGCTGGGTCTTGGCAGACGTGTGAGGGCAGCCCTGAAGAGGAATTATACTCATGAAGCCCCCTGAATTCTCTCTTTGTGAAACCCCATCCTTTCTATTGCTTGCTTCTGGCAAACTGAGAGCATCCTGAGAATGGGTCAAGGATCTTTCAAAGGAATCCCTGCCAGTAGGACTGAATCACATTTCCAAAGGCAAACTGGAACATTTTTTCCATGTCAGACTGGGATGTTATGACAACTGGGTATGGAGACGGTGAGCATGACAGGAATGGGATATGAGACAGTATTTTTCCAAATGACAAAATAGTTCTACAGGGCATTGAGTTTTAAAACTAGCTAAAGTTTCTTATTCGATTGGGAAATGCCTCTTCTCTGTCTGTTCCATCATTTTTTTCCTATTCTTTCTCTAGTATTCCTCTACTCTGGGTGGTCAAAAAATTTTTTTAAGACACAGAGGATAGATTGTCATTTAGGAGTCTTGGTAAGAGGCACAGACCATTTATGTTAAGGATTGTTACTTTAAGTTATTGACTCCATTATTTATTTCTGCATCTAGATTCTGAATTGAAACAGGTTAGTTATTATTTCAGACAGACCAGAGGAACTTAACTTTTAAGTTTTATTAAATGGAAGAAGTGTATCAATAGGTCATAAATCTGAAGAAATAAAAAAGAAAAATTGTAAAGGAATTTTGACATATGTTTAGAAAACTTTCATATCCCTATTACTTTTTATTTTTTCTTTTGACAAAGTATAAGAACACAGACTAGTTTAGCTAAACTTCATATGATAATTAAGAAAGAACATCCAAGTCAAACTGAAGAGTGTGTGAATCCCATACCGTCACAAGATCTGCTGAGATTTTCTATGAGTTGAGCACCATAGCAAGTTTCCAGTTATTACATATGTGTTCCATAGCACAAGGGAATTAAATAGATAGACTGTGCTGTACTGGTAAATTGGATTTTTTTTTGTTTCTACTTATAGCATTTGCCATTTTCTATGGTGCAAATGTTCCCATAATAGCAGATTTCAAGCTAATGTCACTAAACACAGAGTTGGGAGAAGACGTGTATAACTGACTCTCATAAGTCTGTTCTAGTCAACACATTACATATAGATATACTTGGAGCTAGGAGGCAATTAAGAAATCCTCCATCTCAAACTCCTAATTATTTAAAGTAGGAAATTAGACTTGGAAACGGTATGGCTCATAGCAAGCCAAGCAAGAGTGGCTAAGTTGGAAATCGATACTGTACATTATTCCTAGTTCAGGGCCCTTTCTACTACACTAAAATATAATGAATGAATCTGCCTGTGCACCTCCCTATCTCAAACTGAAGAATGATGAAAAACAATGAATATGGTTTTTTCTCATTTTTCAAACTACAGATAAATAATAGAAGTGAATATATTGAGGAAGGCACTGTTACCTACTGAAAGGTTATTCTTACTTCTCATTGTATGTCTCCCTCCCAACATCTCCTGTCCAGATCTTTTGGAAGTTCTTGGTTTCAAATCCATACCATGAAGGAACTGTTCCACCCTCTCTGTCTAACAACAGAGCACTGTTGAGACTTTTTGATGTAGCTCCTATATATCAGTATATGGAAGCTCTATTTTAGTGACAATAGAGACCTGGCTTCTTCAGATATGAACTAGATCAGTAGTTCTCCAAACACAGTCTTCTGGCTCCTAAGGATTCCCTGAGACACTTTCAGGGAGTCTACAAGGTCAAATTATTTTTATAGTAATCTCAGAATATTACTAGTCTTCTCATTGCATTGATGTTTGCCTTTGTGCACATGCAATTAGAACGAAACAGCAGTTTGTGTCTCACTGCAAATCAAGGCAATGTTAACCATCAAAATCAGTCATTATGGCATTCTTGGATTTAAAGAGCCAGTTTCCCTTAACAGTGCATTGAGTGAAGAAGTAAAGATTATTAATTTTATTAAGCTTTACCTCTTGAGTACACATTTTTAAATATTCTGTGAGAATACAGGGGATTTTGTATAAAGTACTTATGCTGCATACTCGAGTTCATTGGTTATCTGCAGAAGAAGTACTCATAAATTGTGAATTGTGTGATTTTCAGGCTCAATCTGACTTTCTAATCATCAAGTACTAAGTGAATGACAGGACAAGATATTCAGATGTGGATCTCTCACAGCTATTCTTCCCAAAATGAATGAACTCTATCAGTGAAAGGAAAGAAACTTAACAATATTTGTTGTGAAATTCAGGATTTCAAGAGAAAATTAGAAAACTGAAAACCTTGTGTCCACCCCTTTAAGCCAGATAACTTTCTAATATTTAAAGACTCTTCTAATTCAATAGTTGTTGATATTTATAAAGGTGATTTTAAAATACTGTATGACAAAACATATTTGAATGATCTGTTTAATTCAGTAAACCAATATCTTTAAAACAACCAATGCAAAATAAAAAAATAAAAATAAATAAAATACACACACACACACACAAAACAACCAATGTTTAATGTTACAAAATCACACACTGATGAAAGATCTATTCACAGTGCAAAAGACACCGATGAATTTTAATATAACACTATAAAAATGTGTTGACATAGATTCAGTTTCCACATTTGAATGAAAACTAAAGAAATTTCCACAGGTCTGGTCTATCAAAAAGTTATTAAAGAAGAATATTCACAATTATCTGAAGGGGTTATTTAAACATGCCTCCCTTTTTCAACAAACCTCTCTAAGGTGATATTTTCTTCAAACACTTAAACCAAAACAACATATTACAGAAGGAGATATAGGAAGTCAGGCGTCTTTAATTAAAAAGACTTGCAAAAATTTAAAACAATGCCACTCCTCTCACTAAAAGTTTTTGTTTTACAAGATATATATTTCATTGGAATATGTTATTTATGTTAAAAAGTAGTAGGTTTATCATTGCTATTTTTAAATAAACTAATAAATGCCTTAAATGTCTCCATTTTACTTTCTAACATAATAAAATCAATAGACTGAACTCATATAGATAAAAAGGCTTCAATAATTTTAAGAATGTGATGAAGGGGCTCTGATATTAAAAAGTTCCAGCACCACTGGCCTAGACTACCATTCTAAAGAGAAATGATGTAGTGATTTAAAAAGGTATACAGTGAGTGGGTGACAGACATTTATTGATGGTTTCCATTAATCCCTTCTCTCCCTTTAAGTGAATGCCACTCCTAACATCAAGAGGTGAAGTCTGTTCCCTTTATTCTTTAATCTGGATGGCCTTTTGACCTGGCTTTATTGGTACAATGCAGCAGAAATGACATTTTAGGATTTCCAAATCAGACTTTGAGAAGTCTTGTAGCTTCTACCTGGATATCTTGGAACTTTCCCCCTTGGGACATGGGGAAGCTAGTCACATGGAGAGGTCACGTGTAGTTTCTTTGGTCATTAGTCCATGTAAGTGCCAGGTCAAAGACTAGCATCATCTGCCAGTCATTTGAGGAGGCCCTCTTGGATGTCTGGCCCATCTGATGACGCCAGTCTCATGTTTCATCTGATTATATTATGCATATGAGAAGCAGAAGCAAGAACCTCTAAGCTGAGCCCTAGAACAATAAGATATTTTAAGCACAAAGTTTGCTAAGTCACTTCAGTTGTGTCTGACTCTGTGCGACCCCATAGACGGCAGCCCACCAGGCTCCCCTGTCCCTGGGATTCTCCAAGCAAGAACACTGGAGTGGGCTGCCATTTCCTTCTCCAGTGTATGAAAGTGAAAAGGGAAAGTGAAGTCGCTCAGTCGTGTCCAACTCTTGGCGACCCCATGGACTGCAGCCTACCAGGCTCTTCCATCCATGGGATTTTCCAGGCAAGAGGACTGGAGTGGGGTGCCATTGCCTTCTCCAAGCACAAAGTTTAAGGGTAGTTTATTATGCACCAGTAGATAACCGAAACCAGGAGGAAAACTATAAGACTATTAGCTGTAGAGTTTGGCTATGAAAGCGGTTGCTGCTGCTGCTGCTGCTGCTAGGCTGCTTCAGTCGTGTCCGACTCTGTGCGACCCCATAGACGGCAGCCCACCAGGCTCCCCGGTCCCTCGGATTCTCCAGGCAAGAACACTGGAGTGGGTTATATTTTGGGTAATCATGTGGTAATCTAGTTTACGTTTAAGATCCTAACCAGAACCTGAGGGAACCTATTAGGGAGGAAGTAAGCAAGTTTGAGAGGTACATAGTAAGTATTAGACTGGTTGTGAAAGTTCAGAAAGGAAAGAGTGATCCTAAGCAAGAATGCCAAGAAAGGGGTGAGTGTACAGCTGATACTGCAAGATAAGGGGAGAACTGGCATACTAGTCATAGCCAAAGCTAAAATCTAGCTTTAGGAACTCAGCAAACACTGCTATAGCAGAGGATAATTTCAATTGAGCTTATCCATATCCAGGACTCACTCTTGTTGGACCCAATTCTAGATTTACCACAGCCTCTATGGGGTCGCACAGAGTCGGACACGACTGAAGTGACTTAGCAGCAGCAAGTCATACTTCAAGTCCCATTGGCTGCTGAGTGTGAAGGTGCTATTTTGACACCTGTCACATTTAGAATTATTCAGCCTGAAAATATGCCTAAAATAGACATTCTGACATCAAAACCTCAAGAGAAAGTGTTAGACTATGAGACGAAACTCCAGAATTTTATATGTGAGGGGTTTTAGGTCTATAAACTTTCGGAAAGAAGGACTAGAACTCTCTTTAAGAGACATTTACCCAATAAGCATACTGTTTTACTCTAAACTATTTTCTTGGGAAGTTCTGGGGGCTATTTGAGGTTTGGTGGTGGTGATGAGGTCTCTATGACACCTCATCTTTCTACAATTGAAATGAGATTTTCAGAAGAACTTGACACCATCAGTATTTGGTATCATTCATCCAAACCTACAGTTGTGGATGAAAAAAGAAATATTCTACTGCACATGTGGCCACGTCAGTAATCCCTAGGAAAAGAAACCCAAAGCGGTGTGTGTTTGATAAGGTGAACATAGCCTACCACAGCCTGCACAGTCAGAAGCCCAGGATTTAAGGTTCAGCTTGTGAATCAGGTGACTCATTTAACCTCATGGTTCTCAGTCTGACTGCACATTAGAATCACTTGATGGCTGCTTACACAATGTTGTTGTCGTGGTCCAGTCCAGAGATTCTAATTAATTAGTCATGAGTGGAGTTCAGGTGTCAGCATGGTTTTTTATTTGTTTGTTTGAAGAAAGACACATGATTCTAATATGCATCTGTGGCTGAGAATCTCTAAACAACCTCTATGCATTGTATGGATTAGGATTATATTCACACTAGAAAGTACTACTTAATAGTACTAGAAAGGAAATACAGAGTTCCTACACGATTTAATAAAGAAATAATATGAAAAGTGATAAATAGTTCTGTCTTAAGTCACTGGAGCCCAGTAAATCCTTAAAGTGATATACGAAATGAGAGAATTTTTATGAGAAAGAGGAGAGAAAAATGAAAAGGTGAAGATTTTGATGTGTATCCTATGTATCCTAAAAAGTAGGATACACAAGAACAAAGAGGAAGAGGATATTCATTGAGCTCTTCCATTGTCTAGACACTGTTTTTAGCACTTAGAATTATTCTGTTTATAAGCATAGCTTTTTTTACGAGGTAGGTACTATTATTATTTCTATTTTATAGAGAAAGAATCTAAAATAATGAACTGAATTGTGATAGACATGGTATACATTTCAAGTTAAAAAAAAAATCTCTTTTAATTTCTGTGATGTGAAACAGTGAAAATGCTCTACCAGGTAGAGCATTTTCAAAGTTTAGCACAGACTTTGGTTCAGAGGAGGCTGTAAAATTCTGTTGTTTAATTTGCAGATAAATGACCAGAAAACTACACACAGTGGGGATATATCCACTTACACAATTAAAGTAGTCTTTGGGATTCAAATAGGCCAAATAGACCTCATATTTAAATTTCATATAGTTTATAGTTATGATGACCCAGTATTAATATGATTTTCTAGAACAAAACTGTGGTGATACAAAATGGAGAATTACGGAGCCTGGGAATCTGGGTTCAAATCATGACTTTGCCACTGTCTAGTTCTGTGACTTTGGAATCTTTAGTTTTCTCATGGATAAAATGGGGGAGATATGTCTTCTACTTATCTCACAGGTTTGTCTGAACAAGGCAAGGGCTATCTATGCTGTGTCTGAGTGCCCAGCATCCACTCCTTGGTTTCTTTGGGAATATCTAAATCAACATTGCACAACATGTTGGAGTTTAGTTACCCAAAGTCAAATTAGCCTGGGAAGTGAAGAAAGGGATAATTCTGCAGGGGTCTGAGAGAGGTAAATTTGATATGTAAAGCATTTACACTTCATGGTCATGGATGTGACAGAACCTTGACAGGACAGCAAATTAAAGACGATCCTCAGTCTCTGTTAGTTCCATTGCAAATCCTCTCCTGGGGACTCTTCCACATCCAGATTTGAAAACTGGCTTAATTTTCCTGGACATCTTCTGTCTGTTTTAGCTTACAGTAAGGCCAAACAGAGGATAACATATAATAAAAACAATTACATACTGCCAAAGTAAACTTCTGTGCAAAACAGGGATTTTGTAGTTCTTCAGAAACATTTGAAATATAATTAGGAATATATATAATACACAGAGTAAATTCAAACAACAGAACTGTAGAAAATGGCTGTGGCTACTCCTTCCATCTAAAAATAATTTCAACTCAGGCAATGTGGTAAGGGTGCTATAACATCCTTCTGCACATTCTTACATGCCAGAAATACTGAAATATAGGGTTTTTCCCTTAAAAAATCAAGTTGCAGCAAGCACTTTCAGAGTACAAAATTAGCATCTCATGGTTCCTACTTCATTTCCAAAATGTGTTATAAATTATAAATTTCAAAGGCTTTAAACCTAAACTCAATAACTGCATTCTCTTTAAGGCCAACAGGCCAAACACACCATAAGGTAAACTACCCATAATAATTTTTACCACATCATCTACTCTTCAGTATTTTTAAGAGGTCCTTAAGTTGTACGCTCAGAAAATATTTTCCTTATCAACCCACCCATATAATATGTATATGGCTATTGGAGAGAAGCCTGCAAGTACAGACTTAAATTTTATGAAACTGAGTGCACTGGAACCTAAAGCTGACCCCAGAGTTAAACAAGAATGTACCCTTGCATATGATTACTAAGCAAGAGTTAATTCACTGTGACCAGGAGAGTTTGACTGTGCAGTTCAGTTTGGTTTGTAACACTGAAATGAATGCTCTACAGTTGTCCTATCCTTAGTCCAGATATACTTAGATTAGTATAACATATCCTTACCCCAAGCATTAGTATATTAGTATATTATTTGTATATATATTAGTATATTATTAGTATAACATTTCTTTACCCCAAGCATTAGTATTAGTATAACATCTAAGAATAAGATATACTTAGATTAGTGATAACATTTCCTTACCCCAAGCAAGCTCACAAAATGGTTTATATTGCTTATTGTCTAAAGGGTCTATATGGAATCCTGATGTGAAATTGTTTCATCAGGGAATCTGTAGTTTGAAGATCCTGAAGAGAATACAGAATAAATTCCTAAAAGAATGTTTAGAAAATGCTACACTATGGTCAGAAAAATAAAATAATGTCTTTATTATTCATTTATTCATTTAATAAACACATGTACAGCGTTTTCTGTTACTTTTAAGTGCTTTTATGATAATAACTCATATAATTCTTAAAACGATTCACTGAGATAAACACGATTATTACCCTATTTTGCAGATAGAGGTGCTGAAGCACAGAGAGTTCAGCAACTTGCCCAAGATCTCAGATCTAGAAGAGACTAAGTTCGGTTCTGAATCCAGGAAGCTGGCTCCTGAAACGATTCTCTGATGTCTCTGCTATTTATTTCTTCTGCTGTTAAAACAGATAGGCATAACAAAAATCCCAGAGCCCTAATGTTTAATATTTGTTAGTCTCAAGATTTTCATTATAAAGGTTGTATTTTAAAATTTAATTACCTGGTAATATCAGTTACCAGGTACCATGGCAATGGGTTTTTTTTTTAAATTAAAGTAACTACTAATTGAGAATAAATTTAACTCTCAAATACAGATGCCCAAGCTGCAGCCTAAATTCTGTCTGTGACTGTGGCTTCAGATTATATGTGCCTCCACATCTCTGGCTCCCATTATAAGCAAGGCTTGGTCTCCTGAGAATAGAGTAGTAAGTTTCTTGGTATATGTGACAGTCTATTTATTGTATCTGGCCCCAGTTCACCTGGAAGCCTGGCTCAATCTTTTTATTTTCCCATTTATATCTTTATCAATTGCAAAATATATGTATGTTCATTATAATAATGCAATAATCTAAAAACATATTTTCTAAAAATAATAATCTCCTCTAACTCTGACATTCTTGGGTTAATAGCCTCACATTCTGATGTATATAACACTTTCTCTATGTTCATACATATAAATATATGAATATGTACTTGTTCTAAAACATGACACTGTTTTACAAAACTGGGATCACTGTATATACATTAGCATTCAATGTGCTTTCTCAAAAAAAAAAAAAGATACCCGAGTCAATCAATAAATATAAATCATTTTAATAACTACATGATATTTCAAAATGCAGATGTGTCATAATTTATTCAACTATTTTACTCTTGAAAGAACTTCAGCTTTTTTCTTGCTCCTTAAACAATAATTCAATAAATATCTATTTATATAGTCTTGTGGGGGTGGTGGTGAAGTAGGAAGACCCTGAACTCACTTCTTTCCATGGACACGCAAAAATTACAACTCCACCAGAGCAACTAAGAGAACAACCTTAAGACTAGAGGGAAAGATTTTCTACAAGCAAAGATATAAAGAAGGAACCACAATGAGATGAGTAAAAGAAAAAGCATAGTTAAGACTAATACTCCACTCCCCAGATGAGCAAGCTACAAAAATCATTGTAGAGGTGCTCCCCAAGGAGTCAAGGGTCCAAGTTCCACATTGGGTTCCTCAGCCCAGGGGTCCTGAACCAGGAATAAGCCCTCAGAATATCAGGTTTGAGAACTAGAGGGGCTTGAGACAGCCAGAGGGCTATAGGAAACAGACATTCGGTTCTTAAAGGGCCACAAGCAAAATCACGTGTTCTGAGTTCTTCCCTGGTGGCTCAGATGGTAAAGCATCTGCCTGCAATGCGGGAGACCCGGCTTTGATCCCTGAGCTGGGAAGATCACCTGGAGAAGGAAATGGCAAGCCACTCCAGTATTCTTGCCTGGAAAATTCCATGAACAGAGGAGCTAGTAGGCTACAGTCCATGGGGTCGCCAAGAGTCGGACAGGACTGAGCGACTTCATTTTCTTTCTTTCTGAGTTCCAGTGCAGAGACAAGGCTCCTTTGAAAGCAGCCTTGGTCAGATACACCTGCTGATCTTAGAGAACTTCCTTGTGAGAAGGCAGGCAACCGGGACTCCCCCTGAGGGCAGCGATGCTGGCAGCAGCCATTTGCAGGAGCTTATTCTCCTTGATCATAACGCACCGTGTGCGCTATGTGTCCCCTCGTGTCCGACTCTTTGCGACCCCATGGACTGTACCCCACCAGGCTCCCCTGTCCATGGAATTCTCCAGACAAGAACACTGCAGTGGGTTGCCATTTCCTTCTCCATAACAGCACTGCTGCTGCTACACTAGTAAATGCTATTTTGGAATCCTCCTTTTACCCTATTAGCTCCTGGGACTCAGGTAAGCCCACCAATGGGCTGGTATCCACCCAGAGCTGCCTCCCCAGGCTGCACAACCAAGTGAGGACCTAGCCCTGCCCTCCAACAGGCCAACACCAACTCTGTGCTCATTCCCAGCCCCAGCCCTCTAGGTTATGTAGCCAATCACATGAGAGATCTAGCCTCTGCAGCAGGCTCACAGTTCTGCACAAGGCACAGCTTCACCGTCAACCAGGTCAGGGGCCAACCCTACCTATCAGCATGTCCACAGCAGTCAGCCCTACCACAATATAAGAGCATATGCAGCCCACATGGGGCCCCCTAGAATACAAAACTCTAGCAAAGTGGGGGGGAACGTTGTTTTGGGCCCCACAGGATATCTCTCATATAAGGCTGCTTCTCAAAGGCTGAGAAACATACCTGACCTACCTAGTTAGTTAGTTCAGTCGCTCAGTTGTGTCCGACACTTTGCAACCCCATGAATCAGAGCACACCAGGCCTCCCTGTCCATCACCAACTCCTGGAGTATACTCAAACTCATGTCCATCGAGTCGGTGATGCCATCCAGCCATCTCCTCCTCTGTGGTCCCCTTCTCCTTCTGCCCCCAATCCCTCCCAGCATCAGAGTCTTTTCCAGTGAGTCAACTCTTCGCATGAGATGGCCAAAGTACTGGAGTTTCAGCTTTAGCATCAGTCCTTCCAATGAACACCTAAGACTGATCTCCTTTAGGATGGACTGGTTGGATCTCCTTGCAGTCCAAGGGACTCTCAACAGTCTTCTCCAACACCACAGTTCAAAAGCATCCATTCTTCGGTGCTCAGCCTTATTCACAGTCCAACTCTCACATCCATACATGACCACTGGAAAAACCATAGCCTTGACTAGACAGACCTTTGTTGGCAAAGTAATGTCTCTGCTTTTGAATATGCTATCTAGGTTGGTCATAGCTTTCCTTCCAAGGAGCAAGCATCTTTTAATTTCATGGCTACAATCACCATCTGCAGTGATTTTGGAGCCCCCAAAAATAAAGTCTGACACTGTTTCCACTGTTTCCACATCTATTTCCCATGACGTGATGGGACCAGATGCCATGATCTTCGTTTTCTGAATGCTGAGCTTTAGGCCAACTTTTTTACTCTCCTCTTTCACTTTCATCAAGAGGCTCTTCAGTTCCTCTTCACTTTCTGCTATAAGGGTGGTGTCATCTGCATATCTGAGGTTATTGATATTTCTCCTGGCAATCTTGATTCCAGCTTGTGCTTCCTCCAGCCCAGCATTTCTCATGATGTACTCTGCATATAAGTTAAATAAGCAGGGTGACAATATACAGCCCTGACGTACTCCTTTCCCTATTTGGAACCAGTCTGTTGTTCCATGTCCAGTTCTAACTGTTGCTTCCTGACCTGCATACAGGTTTCTCAAGAGGCAGGTCAGGTGGTCTGGTATTCCCATCTCTTTCAGAATTTTCCACAGTTTATTGTGATCCACACAGTCAAAGGCTTTGGCCAAGAGAACTCACTGGTCATAGCAAACACCCTCTTCCAACAACACAAGAGAAGACTCTACACATGGACATCACCAGATGGTCAACACCGAAATCAGATTGATTATTTTCTTTGCAGCCAAAAATGGAGAAGCTCTATACAGTCAGCAAAAACAAGACCAGGAGCTGACTGTGGCTCAGATCATGAACTCCTTATTGCCAAATCTAGACTTAAACTGAAGAAAGTAGGGAAAACCACTAGACCATTCAGGTATGACTTAAATCAAATCCCTTATGATTATACAGTGGAAGTGAGAAATAGATTTAAGGGACTAGATCTGATAGATAGAGTGCCTGATGAACTATGGATGGAGGTTCGTGACATTGTACAGGAGACAGGCATCAAGACCATCCCCATGGAAAAGAAATGCAAAAAAGCAAAATGGCTGTCTGGAGGGGCCTTACAAATAGCTGTGAAAAGAAGAGAAGCGAAAAGCAAAGGAGGAAAGGAAACATATAAGCATCTGAATGCAGGGTTCCAGAAAATAGCAAGGAGAGAGAAGAAAGCCTTCCTCAGCAATCAATGCAAAGAAATAGAGGAAAACAACAGAATGGGAAAGACTAGAGATCTCTTCAAGAAAATTAGAGATACCAAGGGAACATTTCATGCAAAGATGGGCTCGATAAAGGACAGAAATGGTATGGACCTAACAGAAGCAGAAGATTACCATTAGGCAGGAGAAAAGATGCTCAGTGTCACCAGTTATCACGGAAATGCAAATCAAAACCACAGTGAGCTATGACCTCACACATGGCAGGATGACTATCATCAGAAAAGACAATGAATAACAAGTGTTGGCAAGGGTGTGGAGAAAAGGGAACTCGGGTGCACTGTGAGTGAGTCTGTAAACTGGTACAGACAATATGGAAAACATATGGAGGGTCCTCAAAAAGCTAAATATAGAACTTCCATAGGATCCAGTAAATTTCACTATGGGGTATTTACCTGAAAAAAATAAAAAGAATAATATAAAAGATATATGCACAACAATGTTCACTGCAGCATTATTTATAATCGCCAAGATATTAAAGCAACCTGTGTCCATCAACAGAAAAACAGACGAAGATGTGGTGTGTATATACGTATACGTGTGCATATATATGTATATATACACACAGTGGAATATTATTCAGCCATTTAAAAAATCTTACGATTTGAACAACATGGATGAATCTAGGTCTTATGCTAAGTGAAATAAATCAGATAGAAAGAGACAAATATTGTATGATTTTACTTATTTGTGGAATCTAAAAAACAAACAAACAAACCAAACTGAAAACAGATTCATAGATAAAGAACATTTGAGTGATTGCTGGGAGTGTTAGGGGCCACAAAATAAGGGATGGGAAACAAGAGGTAAAACCTTCAGTTTTATAATAAATAAGTCATGGGGATGTAATATATAGCATTAGTAATATGGTTAACAATATTATAATAACTTGCTATAGGGATAGATGATTAGTAGAACTATCATGATTATTTCATAATGTACCCAAATGCCAAATCACTATGTGGTATATCCAAAAGTAACATAATATTGTATGCCAACTATTATTTTCATAAAATATTTAAAGAAAATAGTTTTGTATATGCTTTTATGAGTACTAGTACTTGTAAACAAATAGGACAGAATGTCAAATTTTCTATCTTGCCATTTCTTTTCAGAATGATAGAAATAATTTGTCTCCATTCCAATATTTTGAATATCTATTTCCCTAAATGCTCAAAAGTTTTGTGTATTCAGTTCAGTTCAGATCAGTTGCTCAGTTGTGTCCAACTTTTTGCGACCCCATGAATTGCAGCACGCCACTGCCTCCCTGTCCATCACCAGCTCCTGGAGTCCACCCAAACCCATGTCCATTGTGTCAGTGATACCATCCAACCATCTCATCCTCTTCTGTCCCCTTCTCCTCCTGCCCTCAAATTTTCCCAGCATCAGGGTCATTTCAAATGAGTCACCTCTCCTCTGCCTTAAAATTTTGTCAATTATATTTTGTCATTTTAATTTTGATTTTGACTACTAATGAGGATGAACATCTTATTTATCAAGTTATAAATTAACTGAAATAATGCTATTCTTACCTGTTGATTATTTTTTCTTGTCAATTTTCAGACAATTTTTATATATGAAAGATATTAACTCATTGTCATAAATAAATCTTTATTTTTTTACCTAGTTTAAATCATCTTTTGCCATGCGACTATGCCTGTTTGATGGGTGTGGTTTTCAAGAATCTAATTTTTGCAGGAATATCTCCTCTACTCCAATTCTTCTCCTAAATTATTTTCTAATATTTTAATAGCATTGTTTACATTAAAATTTTTCAATCTATTTGGAATTATCTTCATGTGTGATATGAGGTAATTTTGCATTCCCTTCCAGAAGAAAAGCTTGTTTTGCCAAACTGACCACTTAAGTAACTGATATTTTTCTCACAGAAACAAAATACTACCTTTGTCTTATATTACATTCCCATATATACGTGGATCTAGTTCTAGTCTCTTTATTCCATTCCATTGAGGTCTTTGTCTATTCCTAACCCAGCTGTACTGTTTTGATTATGAGGCAGCTTAAGTCTTACTGTTCATCACATAGGACCTAACACTAAGAAACAGTGAATGTTTGAACAAGATGAGCACGGTGTAAAAGAAAAAAGTTTGTGTTCAAATCAGAAATTATAAACTGAAAATTTCACACCTATCAAGTTACTTTTCAATTATTTCTTCCATCAGTGCTGGCTGATGTCTTAACTTTTTACCCCTAAGTATTTATTATTTGTATTATTTTCTTTTCTTAGTCTGAGTATCAACATTCTGTAAAAGGCACAACTATGTTGTTGTTGTTCAGCCATTAAGTCGTGTCAGACTCTTTGTAACCCCATGGACTGTAGCCTGGCAGGCTCCTCTGTCCATGGGGTTCTCCAGGCAAGAATACTGGAGTAAGTTGGCATTTCCTTCTCCAGGGGATCTTCCTGGAGCAGGGATTGAACCTGTGTCTCCTGAATTGGCAGGCGGATTCTTTAACACTGAGCCACCAGGGAAGTCCAAAAAGCAAAACTATAGGGAGTAGCTAAGAAATAGATCAGAAGCTCCCAGGGTTTGGGATGGGAGAGGGAACTGACTGAAGAGGGTGACTGCAAATGGGTAGTTCTTCAGGCTTGAGAATGTTCTATATCTTGACTGTGGTGGTGGTTTAATGACCACCAAATACATATTTGTTGGAGCTTATCAAAAGTACACTTAGAAAGTGTGAATTTCATTATATACCAGATATATCTCAATAAATTTGACTTAAAGTATATGTGTTGAATATGTCATTTTCTGTATTTTGGGGATAAAACCTGATCTACTTCCTGCAATACACAGAGTTGGAATCCAAGCTTACCTTTGTTTTAATCCCCTGTAACAAAACAAAATCAGAATTTCAGGGGGGAAATGTGGGCACTCCTGTCACTGTTACATTTTGACTTTCTGTCATACAGAGAGATCATGCTAGTGAAGCAATTCACTCTCTTACACAGATTTTATTATAATTCCCAACAAGCATTCTACAAACTGTTAAAGATACTGACATTTTCCTAAAGCTAAGGGTTAGAGCTGGCGGTCTGGTCCTCAGTAGAATCTAAGCACTCATTTTCCACTTAAGGAAATTGAGGCTGAATGAGGTTTAAAATTGACAGAGCTGTGGGCCTATAGTGTTCTTGTTTGCACTTTCTCTATTTTTGTCAGTGCATTTAGGGTAAAACTGGTCTCCTTGTTGACTCTTACTAGAATACACAAGCAAGAAACTATACTATCTCTCAAAAACCAGAGCCAAAAAGTCAGGGAAGATTGATGAGCACTCCTGCAGAGAGCCAGCCCCAGTCTCAGTCCCAGACACAGGGACAGAAGGTTCATCCTGGTAATCTATTGAAACAGCCCTGATGGCAGCTCCAGATTTAATGCTATCAGGGTTTATCTTAGAAGAGTTAGTTTCCAGAGTCAGAACAAGGAGGAGGGGAGAGCGTGAGACTAGGTTTAAGAGATATCATGAAAATGTGCCTGCTCTTTCTCACTTGTGAAAATGTAGACTATCTGAAAGTAAACTGATAGGAGCCATGTTGAATTAACAGATTATCACTAATACCTTTAGCCACTTACCTTGAACTGCAGAATAAATTTATAGACTTTTATTTCCAATGTCATTCTATTCTTCTAATGATGTTGTTAAGCTTTCCTTATACTTAAATTATGTTACATTAATTTTATATTTATTATTTGGACAAGATAATAGCATAGTAAAACAACATGGCATATTAATAACCCATTGCAAATAAAATGGCTTTTCCCAGAGCTTCTTTATGGATACCTTTTCCCTTGAAAAATCTCAAGCATGATAAAATTTCTCATAGTGGCCCTCATATTTCTTTCAAAGGGCTATCTCTTTCTATAGATTGAAGACTATCAATTTATTATTATTACTACTAGTAATAAATAATAAAGTAATAAATGCCATCAAGTAGTTTAGAAAAGAACCCTCTAAAATGTTGAAACTGTTCAAAATAGACAGCGCTGCCTGCAGAAAGGAATTCCTAGGAATGTTCAAGATGAACCTAGTGCTTTCTTTCTTTGTTCATTCACTGTTCCTTTATTGGTCACCTGAAGATTCTTGCCAGCCATATGGCTAAAGGATTTCATGCTGGGGGATGACTCTGGACTCAATGTCCTTTAAAGTTTCTTACATTTCTATCCTTCTTGACTCCATGTTTCCATATTTTTATTCAGAGTTTTCAACAGAAGACAATAGGCCATGTGTAATTCACTGGTTTCATGATTTCATCTTCTATGGCTGAATAATTTCCCACCATATCTTTGCCATGTAAAGATGACAATAAACACCTTTAACAGTTTATATTGATTTATGAAAATCATAACAAAAATGGCAAATACCTCTCATAACATTTTACTTTGGCCTAAATGATAAATCAGTATATTTCATAATAACTACACCAAAAATATACTGTCACTTCTATACATTAGGAAATAGGTTTAAAAAATATGTATGATGGTCATCACTGAAATGAGATTGATTATATTCTCTGCAGCCAAAGATGGAGAAGCTCTAGTCAACAAAAACAAGACCAGGAGCTGACTGTGGCTCGAGATCATGAACTCCTTATTGCCAAATTCAGACTGAAATTGAAGAAAGTAGGGGAAACTGCTAGACCATTCAGGTATGACCTAAATCAAATCCCTTATGATTATACAGTGGAAGGGAGAAATAGATTTAAGGGACTAGATCTGATAGATAGAGTGCCTGATGAACTATGGAATGAGGTTTGTGACACTGTACAGGAGACAGGGATCAAGACCATCCCCATGGAAAAGAATGCAAAAAAGCAAAATGGCGGTCTGAGGAGGACTTACAAATAGCTGTGAGAAGAAGAGAGATGAAAAGCAAAGGAGAAAAGGAAAGATACAAGCATCTGAATGCAGAGTTCCAAAGAATAGCAAGAAGAGATAAGAAAGCCTTCCTCAGTGATCAATGCAAAGAAATAGGGGAAAACAACAGAATGGAAAAGACTAGAGATCTCTTCAAGAAAATTAAGAGATACCAAGGGAACATTTCATGCAAAGATGGGCTCGATAAAGGACAGAAATGGTATGGACCTAAAAGAAGCAGAAGATATTAAGAAGAGGTGGCAAGAATACACAGAAGACCTGTACAAAAAAGATCTTCACGAACAAGATAATCACGATGGTGTGATCACTCATCTAGAGCCAGACATCCTGGAATGTGAAGTCAAGTGGGCCTGAGGAAGCATCACTACAAACGAAGCTAGTGGAGGTGATGAAATTCTGGTAGAGCTATTTCAAATCCTGAAAGATGATGCTGTGAAAGTGCTACACTCACTATGCCAGCAAATTTGGAAAACTCAGCAGTGGCCACAGGACTGGAAAAGGTCAGTTTTCATTCCAATCCCAAAGAAAGGCAATGCCAAAGAATGCTCAAACTACTGCACAATTGCACTCATCTCACATGCTAGTAAAGTAATGCTCAAAATTCTCCAAGCCAGGCTTTAGTAATACATGAACCGTGAACTTCCTGATGTTCAAGCTGGTTTTAGAAAAGGCAGAGGAACCAGAGATCAAATTGCCAACATCTGCTGGATCATGGAAAAAGCAAGAGAGTTCCAGAAAAACATCTACTTCTGCTTTATTGACTATGCCAAAGCCTTTGACTGTGTGGATCACAATAAACTGTGGAAAATTCTGAAAGAGATGGGAATCCCAGACCACCTGACCTGCCTCTTGAGAAATCTGTATGCAGGTCAGGAAGCAACAGAACTGGACATGGAACAACAGACTGGTTCCAAATAGGAAAAGGAGTCCGTCAAGGCGGTATACTGTCACCTGCTTATTTAACTTCTATGCAGAGTACATCATGAGAAACGCTGGGCTGGAAGAAGCACAAGCTGGAATCAAGATTGCCAGGAGAAATATCAATCACCTCAGATATGCAGATGACACCACCCTTATGGCAGAAAGTGAAGAGGAACTAAAAAGCCTCCTGATGAAAGGGAAAGTGGAGAGTGAAAATTTTCGCTTAAAGCTCAACATTCAGAAAACGAAGGTCATGGCATCTGGTCCCATCACTTCATGGGAAATAGATGGGGAAACAGTGGAAACCTTGTCAGACTTTATTTTTTTGGGCTCCAAAATCACTGCAGATGGTGATTGCAGCCATGAAATTAAAAGATGCTTACTCCTTGGAAGAAAAGTTATGACCAACCTAGAGAGCATATTCAAAAGCAGAGACATGACTTTGCCAAGAAAGGTCTGTCTAGTCAAGGCTATGGTTTTTCCAGTGGTCATGTATGGATGTGAGAGTTGGACTGTGAAGAAACCTGAGTGCCGAAGAATTGATGCTTTTGAACAGTGGTGTTGAAGACTCTTGAGAGTCCCTTGGACTGCAAGGAGATCCAACCAGTCCATTCTGAAGGAGATCAGCCCTGGGATTCTTTGGAAGGAATGATGCTAAACCTGAAGCTCCAGTACTTTGGCCACCTCATGCGAAGAGTTGACTGACTCACTGGAAAAGACTCTGATGCTGGGAGGGATTGTGGGCAGGAGAAGGGGACGACAGAGGATGAGATGGCTGGATGGTATCACGGACTCGATGGATGTGAGTCTGAGTGAACTCCGGGAGTTGGTGATGGACAGGGAGGCCTGGCGTGCTGCGATTCATGGGGTCGCAAAGAGTCGGACATGACTGAGCGACTGAACTGAACTGAACTGAACTTATGGATAATTATGTATGTATTGGGCTTCTCTGAGTGACTGATCTGAACTGAACTGGGTTTCTCTGATGGTTCAGCAGTAAAGAATCTGCCTGCCAATGTAGGAGTTTCAGGTTTGATCCCTGGGTTGGGAAGACCCCCTAGAGTAAGAAAGGCAACCTACACTAGTATTCTTGACTGGAAAATCCCACGGAAAGAGGAGCCTGGCAGGCTACAGTTCACAGGATCACAAGGAGTCAAACATGATATAGCAATTGAGCACACATGCACTGACTAACTGTGAGTCAGTTTCTACCATTAAAAGGCATTTGGAATGAACACTTAGTAGTAGCAGAAAAACTGTTAAAGTTGCAAGAAAAAAAAATAGGTATGTTCCTTAATCACTGTGTATACATGGTTAGAAACTGGTGATGAAATAATTGATCTCAAGGAGGATATTATGGCATTTTTCCTCTTCTTTCTTTAGTGAACTACCTCATTCTCCAGTAATACAACATAAAGTTATGCATAGTATTTTATGCTATTAAGAAAAGTATTTGGTTATTAGGATAGACAGCACTTCAGAATCTGAATAATAAAGAGTAAAGGTTGTGTCTGCAGTTACTGTTGGAAAGAAAGACAGTGATCTATTTATACCTGAGGTAGTGATAGAATGAACAAATAATGGTAAGTTGATGACAACATTAGTTAATAGCTAAGGCTCTTGTACACTTTAGCAAATTGCAAGAGGACCAGAGATTGGCCAAATACCATGCTGGGAAATTCACAACAGGAATTTGTTTACCTTCTCTATGCTTGTTTATCCTATCCAGTTAGCTGAATTATTTTTCATTCATCTCTGCATTTTGCTCTTAAAATTAAATCCTAATAGACACTGAAGTCTAGATTTTCAACCACAGCATACTAATACAATTATTATACTATGCAAGCCACTATTATCTTTAGAAATGGGAGATAATGGAGATATGAAAGAAAATTAAATTTAAATATAACTAAAAATAGCCCTTTTTGATTTTTTCAAACACTGACTAAAAACAGTTCTCACAGTTTTAATTACCTCTAAGTATTTTGAGATGAATTCAAAGGAGGCAGAAGTGGGTGATTGGCAATTCAGCAAATGCCCCTTTTACTCTGTAATGAGGGCTGTCTTTAAGGGAAGTGGGCAAATGCTAATAATGGAAAGAAGTAAGGGTCACTGGGCAGGGAATTGCAGACCTGTCCTTTGGAACGACAATGTCACTCTACCTTATAAGGGATACTTAAAAGCTGGATTACATAATTTTCATCACTTGCTTTCAACCTCTTTAAAAAAAGCATTACTTACTTGTAGAAGGAATATATGGGTTTTGTTTTGCTTGTTGTATTTAGCAGAAGACTACTATAAAAGTATCTTTCTTAAATACTAGATACAAATGCACATATATTTGGCTCTCACCTCCTCCTCTTTCTGAAAATGCCCATTATGGCAATGGGCCAGGGACATCTGCAAGGCCTATGGCAAGCAATATGAAAAGAATGCTAACAGGAAAATTTTAGGCTCAAATGAAATAAAGCCAGATGCTTCTGACCCATACAAATATTAATATTTCCTTTTTCTTATGGTAACTTGAGGGTTCCCCTCTCCTTTAAAAAATAGTTTCTTTATTTCCCTCTTTATATACATCAGAGGTCTGTGATAACTCATGGAATACCAGGTGTTTCATGAACATAACTTTGTCATTGAAATGGTATCCAAAGACCACTTCTTTTATAGCTTCCAGATCATGGATGCTATGCTAGAGAGTCAGGCAGCATCACCTTTTTCTAACCTAAAGTTGGGTCCAGGAATACTGAGAAAGGGATCAAAAGAACTAGGCAGGTCTCAGTACCAACCACTCACATTGGAAGCACTTTCTCATTTGTCTCCATTTTTCCCTACCCCTCTAAGTCCCATTACCTTGCTTTGGGTTCTGTTGAGTTCAGTCCTCAAGGGCCACATGGAAATACAGTTAGCAGAGTTATATTTACACAGTGAAAACAATTTCATTCTGTTTAACCAACCCACCAAACTCCCCCAAAGATGAACTTGTCCATGCATGGAAGGGCTTTGGTTTCCTATGATTCAAATACCAAAGTTGGAATGAAACTAACTCAAATTATTATCAGATTATCAGGATTTGGCTGACTACCTGCCCTTTAACATGTGGCAGATGAATTCTTCTGAACTGGCTTGCTCCCAAGTGCTGACACTGTCTTTGAGGGTATTATAGGAGGGATCGAAGTGTTAAGTATCCCTGATGAAGAATTTTTATGTTTTTTAAGCATGCAGCTACCTGAATATTTACAGCCTATCAATTTGCCCCAAAGAATAGAAATAGTTTTCACATATTTAATTCTTATTTTATGCCATGGCTTTTATTCCACTGAAGATCTTAAGTTATACAATTGTTAACTGACTATAAGACATGTAGAACATAGTGTGACATGTAGAACACCACCCTGCATAGCAGTAAATGTGACAGTTTTAACAATCCATTTTATTTTCTTGTGAACTTTCTGAATTTAAGATAATAATGGAATATTCTTATTTTACCTAAGTAAATAATTTCACTGCCTATTTGTAGTGACACAAAGGGTTCCTATTTAATTGTAATTTAGTTTATGAGCTAAAATGCAGTATAATTCATTTTTAAAGTTGGGAAACTAATATATGAAGAGTCATTAAGCTATATGTTCTTATGCTTGAGAATTTCCAGCAAGTAAACCTTAACAATATAATGCAAACTTAAATTGTTCAAAGTTACTTTTAAGCCCAATTATTGCAAGGGGAATATCGGGACTTTACTCAAAGATTTCCTTGGTTGCAAAGACAAACTGTCTATATGCTTTAAAATTCTTTATGAGTTTCAAATTTCTTACCAAGTGTGAAAATGCCCTGTGACTCAAAGAGTCAACAATTTTGTATTTTTTGCAGTATGCACAAGCATGAAAGGTTACCCGATGGTTCATGTACTTCATTTTCTGGGCTCATAGCAGACTTAAATCTGGTCTGGACAGAGTGGTACCTAGATTTATTTTATTTTACTTTGCACAGAAAACTAAATATAACTTGTGTATTATTATAAATACAAATGTTTCTTATTCTGTTTGTGCAAATCTGCTTCCATAGGGGTGGGATGAGAAAAGGAAGGGAGGAGAGGAGATTATCATTAGGAGGAAGAGTAATCTTTACTTCACTAGGAAATAACCTGAGAAGACACTGACTGGGCCATTTTCATTATTTCCATAATTCTAGCTGTTCTGGAAAAGTCAGGAGAATGATCCTTTCAGAGTTATTTCTGTAGCTGTAGCATTTAACCAAATTCGGAAGCTACAAGATCAGATAAAATGTAAAGGAAATTAAAATATGTATTTAAAACACAAATGAATTAGAAACATACACTTCTCAAAGCCTCCATTGTTGTTCCAAAATATCCAGGTCAATTTCAGTTCGGATTAAATTAACTTAAATATTTTGACAAATATATAACAATATGTAAATATTACATTCAGTGGCTGTAAGTAAGGACCAACATTTGCACAGAACAGTAATAACAGGAGAGAGGAAGTAGAAAACCTTCATGGGTGAAGCTCTTATTCCATCTTCTATTCTAGAAAGGGCTTTCTTCATGTTCTCTGACTTTCCGAACTATATATTCTCTATCACCAATATCAGCCTTTTAGGTGGTTGGTGAGGATAACTCAAGGACTATGACAGGCTTGAGGGAAAGAGTTAAAAAGAGGATACTGCCTGTGTGCTCAGTCAGTCATGTCCGACTTTTTGTAACCCCCATGGGCGGTAGCCCACCAGGCTGCTCTGTCCAAGGATTTCTCCAGGCAAGAATACTGAAGTGGGTAGCCATTCCCTTCTTCAGGGATCTTCCTGACTCAGGGATCAAACCCAGGTCTCCTGCATAGAAGGAGGATTCTTTTTTTTTTTTTCAATATTTTTCTTTTTATATTTTATTTTACTTTTTAAAATTAGAGGATAGTTGCTTCACATTATTGTGATGGTTTCTGCCATCCATCACCATGAACTGGCATTAGGGGACATGTGTCCCCTCCCTCTGGAACCACCCCCCCCACTTCCCTCCCCATTCCACCCCTCTGGTTGTCACAGAGCACTGTCATAGGTTCCCTATGTCATAATGGAACTCCCACTGGCTGTTTTACACATGGTAGTGTATATGTTTCAGTGCTACTCTCTCATACCATCCTACCCTCTCCTTTTTCCACTGTACCATCTGCGTGATCAGGGAAGCCCCAAAGGAGGATAATAGCTGGCATTATTTTTTTCCCCCTGAAAACAGGATTGATTACAATGGTTTTATAACATGTTAAGCAAAGATGCTATCAAAACAAGTGACTGTAATTTTTACTATACTATCAAAAAATATGTGCTGCTTTGGATATTAATTCAAATGGAGAAATATGGACTAACATCCCAAAATTGTTTGTTTCTCATGCTGTTAATTTTTTCCCATTAAAACCTTCACCATTACAAATACAGACAATTTATGAATTCACAGCAATGAAACAGTAAAGGCCTTTCAAGATCCTTTTAGACAAGAAGGATATGGCTGGCCCACAGGTCTCTTTCAGGTTGATGGTTGACCCAGACTCCAACTTCACAGGGTTTCTCTCCTCAGAGTTGAGTTATCAGACCGTTTCCATTGCACTGTCATAAGAATGTCAATCCTGACAACCCACAGGCAAAGTGACATGATTTGAAAGAAGTGACACAGTGGTTATACATACCAGTAAAACACCACCATAGCTTTGAGAGGCAATCTCACTGATAACTTAAGAAGCCAGGTGCCATACTTGTGGGAACACACAGGGCTTAGAAAATGTTAGGGTAGCTGGGATGCTGCCACAACAATACTGGCCCTCATCACAGGAGAGTCCAGCATCAGAAATTCAAGAAGGTTTTCCTTCCCCTTCCAGACTCCAACTCTGACAGAAACACAGTAGAGCCACCTACACACCATTAGAAGGATGGAAACTTTTTCTAAATCATGTAAATATTTATTAAACACATACTTGTATTATTCATCTACTGCTCATAGTTTATCTACTTTATTCAGGCCCTTTTCTAAGGTGGCACATTCATTTTCTAACCTCTGTTTGTTGGATATCAGATCAGGAAAGAGGTGAGTTTGTTCTTTTCAAATTATTTCTAATATATTTCAAATATATTACATAATTTAAGTCCTCATCCCAAAGGGATGCTGCATGACTATTACTGAACACATCTTGATCCCTCAGCCAAATGGATGAATTCAACAGTACTTTTTTGGTAATGTTCCATGAGAGCACGATGTTTTGTCTAGTTTGCTCCCTGCTATATTTTAAATGCTAAAACAATGCCTTGGAGAAGGAAATGGCAACCCACTGCAGTATTCTTGCCTGGAAAATCCAATGAATAGAGGAGCCTGGCAAACTACAGTCCACGGGGTCGCTAAGAGTCAGACATGACTGACTATCACTCACTCACTCTCATCAGTACCTAGTATATAGTATGTCCTCAACAAACAGTTAATGAATAAAAGAATACAAACTTTTTTTTTTAACAGTAGTAGACATCAGAGACTATAACTGTCTAGAAAACATTATCAACTATAAAACTCAGCAAAAACAAGACCAGGAGCTGACTGTGGCACAGACCATGAACTCCTTATTGCCAAATTCAGACTTAAATTGAAGAAGGTAGGGAAAACCACTAGACCAATCAGGTATGACCTAAATCAAATCCCTTATGATTATACAGTGGAAGTGAAAAATAGATTCAAGGGATTAGATCTGATAGACAGAGTGCCTGAAGAACTATGGACAAAAGTTCCTGACATTGTACAGGGGAGGCAGGGATCAAGACCATCCCCAAAGAAAAGAAACGCAAAAAGGCAAAATGGTTGTCTGAGGAGGCCTTACAAATAGCTGAGAAAAGAAGGGAAGTGAAAGGCGAAAGAGAAAAGCGAAGATATACCCATTTGAATACAGAGTCCAAAGAATAGCAAGGAGAGATAAGAACGCTTTCTTAGAGATCAGTGCAAAGAAATAGAGGATAGCAATAGAATGGGAGAGTCTAGGGATCTCTTCAAGAAAATTAGAGATACCAAGGGAACATTTCATGCAAAAATGGGCACAATAAAGGACAGAAATGGTATGGACCTAGAAGAAGCAGAAGATATTAAGAAGATTTGTTTCTTACAAGATATTATACATGTTTCAATGCCATTCTCGCAAATCATCCCACCCCTCTCCCTCTCCCACAGAGTCCAAAAGTCTGTTCTATACATCTGTGTCTCTTTTGCTGTCTTGCATACAGGGTTATCGTTACCATCTTTGGATGTATGGCAAAACCAATACAGTATTGTAAAGTAAAGTTTAAAAAAAAAGATATTAAGAAGAGGTGGCAAGAATACACAGAAGAACTATACAAAAAAAGACCTTCATTACCCAGATAATCAAGATGGTGTGATCACTCACCTAGACTCAGACATCCTGGAATGAGAAGTCAAGTGGGCCTTAGGAAGCATCACTATCAACAAAGCTAGTGGAGATGATGGAAAGCCAATTGAGCTATTTCAAATCCTAAAATAAGATGCCATGAAAGTGCTGCACTCAATACGTCAGCAAATTTGGAAAACTCAGCAATGGCCACAGGACTGGAAAAGGTCAGTTTTCATTCCAAGGCCAAATTCTTTGGCAATGCCAAAGAATGCTCAAACTACCACACAATTGCACTTATCTCACACACTAGTAAAGTAATGCTCAAAATTCTCCAAGACAGGCTTCAACACTATGTGAACTGTGAAATTCCAGATGTTCAAGCTGGATTTAGAAAAGGCAGAGGAATCAGAGATCAAATTGCCAACATCCATTGGATCATCGAAAAAGCGAGAGAGGTCCAGAAAAAACAAATACTTCTGCTTTATTGACTATGCTAAAGTCTTTGACTGTGTGGACCACAATAAACTGTGGAAAATTCTGAAAGAGATGGGAATACCAAACCACCTGACCTGCCTCTTGAGAAATCTGTATGCAGATCAGGAAGCAACAGATAGAACTGGACATGGAACAACAAACTGGTTCCAAGTAGGGAAAGGAATATGTCAAGGCTGTATGTTGTCACCCTGCCTATTTAACTTATATGCAGAGTACATCATGCAAAATGTCAGGTGGATGAAGCACAAGTTGGAATCAAGATTGCCAGGACAAATATCAATAACCTCAGATATGCAGGTGACACCACCCTTATGGCAGACAGTGAAGAAGAACTAAAGAGCCTCTTGATGAAAGTGAAAGGGGAGAGTGAAAAAATTGGCTCAAAACTCAATATTAAGAAAATTAAGATCATGGCATCTGGTCCCATCACTTCATGGCAAATAGATGGGGAAACAATAGAAACAGTGACAGACTATTTTGGGGGGCTCCAAAATCACTGCAGATGGTGACTGCAACCATGAAATTAAAAGATGTTTGCACCTTGGAAGAAAAGTTGTGACCAACCTAGATAGCATATTAAAAAGCAGAGATATTACTTTGTTAACAAAGTTCCATCTATTCAAAGCTATGGTTTTTCCAGTAGTCATGTATGGATGTGAGATTGGACTATAAAGAAAGCTGAGCACTGAAGAATTGATGCTTTTGAACTGTGGTGTTAGAGAAGACTCTTGAGAGTCCCTTGGACTGCAATGAGATCCAATCAGTCCATCTAAAAGGAAATCGGTCCTGAATATTCATTGGAACAACTGATGCTGAAGCTGAAACTCCAATACTTTGGCCACCTGATTGGAAGAACTGACTCATTTGAGAAGACCTTGATGCTGGGAAAGATTGAAGACAGGAGCAGAAGGGGACGACAGAGGATGAGATGGTTGGATGGCATTGCTGACTCAACGGACATGAGTTTGAGTAAACTCTGGGAGTTGGCAGTGGACAGGGAGGCCTAGCGTGCTCCAGTCCCTGGCGTTGCAAAGCGTGGAACACAACTGAGCTACTGAACTGACTGATAAAACACAGGAAAAGAAAGAGTCGCATCAGAGCTTTTTAAGCTGGGAGTAGTATTAATATTCCCTCCTCACTTGAAAATTCTTTTTAAAGTAACTTGAAAGTGTACAAATTTACACGAGATCCTGCTAGTAAGTGCCTGATCTTTTTTTCAGAAACATGAAAGCACACTCCTTACCCCTAAACACACCAATGATTGATTTTAACATAAATGCCAAATCCTAAATTTTGATTCTGCTGTTACCTTTTGAAATGTTTCTGGTACTCCAGAAAACTGCTCTGTAGTTTGCTCACTAGCTTTTGAGTTCATAAACTTTGTTGAGACGGCATCAAGACTTAGGTAGTATACCCAGAACCGTCTTTATTTTAAGCCCTTGTGGTTTTTGTGCAATTTTTTTTTTTCCTACTCTCCATTCTGGATTACTCATTAACATTAACCAACCATCTATTATTAGTGTAAATGTGCAGCATGTATTTCTTTCCTTTTTCTGTCATTAATTATATTTTTTAAAGCTTAATATTCAGATGAAACTTTTCTCTTCCCTTTTTTTCTTTTCCCAAATAAAGCTACTCTCACAGAACCACTAAAACACAAGAGTTCTCAAAGAACCACTATAATATTCTTGACTATTTCTACAGGTTGGAATAGTCACTTCATTTTGGTAGCCTCATACACTGCTGAGTAGATTAGAGAGATGAGAGAATGCACTAAAGATCTGAAGTGACCTGCTTTTAAATCCTCAAAAGGATAATACATAACTGAGGGCAATGAGTGGGTTGATTGATAGTCATTAGCCAAAGGGTAAGATAGTTGAACTTCACATAAAACTTCCATTAAGTTCAACACTCCTTTGATGCAGGATTATTCTATTTGCACTTAGTAATACAGTGAAATTCACTGTAGAATTCAGATTTGTCTGTACACATTCACTGTAACAAATATATATGTTTATATGTGAATAAAATATGTCATGTTTTATATGCTCTCACTGTTCATTTTATAGATTCTTTTACTTTGGAAAATCAATGTTGAAAAATCTGAAGAAAAAAAAGGAATCTATTATAGATGTTTAAAGTTATAATATCTAGAAATGTAATGTCCTTGTTTTGTTTTAATGCCTATATTGGGTAAAACAACATTCTATCAGTGATATTCTAATTTTTTTCCTCCTCCAGGACTTTAAAATAATGAAAAGAGGAAAGATTCAGTCAGAATTTGGATGGTCATCTATCTGTGATGTAAAGGAGGAAACTGCTTCACTGCCAATAGATGGGACTACGCTGACTATAAAAACCCTTTTGTCTTTTGAAGATACTTCAAAATGTTGACTTTCAAAGAGCAAGTTGGTATTTGGGTGAAACAAATTCATTTTTCACAATCCAGTGTGCCCATCCTAAGAATGTTTCATCTAACTGTAATACTATCAGCCAGCTCAATGTATCAGCCAGAAAAAAAGGCAAATAACGGAGGCAAAAGCAAACAGAGTGGATTCTAGACACCCATGCTGCTGCTGCTGCTGCTGCTGCTAAGTCGCTTCAGTCATGTCCGACTCTGTGCGATCCCATAGACGGCAGCCCACCAGGCTCCCAGGCAAGAACACTGGAGTGAGTTGCCATTTCCTTCTCCACTAGACACCCATAGATATGAGAAAATAGTAGTCCAGGTAATAGTTGCAGAATTATTATTCTTACCTTCATTAATTTGATAAATATTTATTAAGCAACTAATATATATCAATCACTGGGTTAAGAAGTGAGGCCACACAGAGGAACAAACAACATTTACACTGAACAGTTTTAATAGTCTAACAGGTATTACCTACCTAATCCTCACACACCAAAAAACAATAAAGTGGGTACTTTTTAATCCTCATTTTACAGATGAGCAAACTAAGGGAGAAACAAATTAATAAATATGCCCCAAAGTCAACCTGTAGTAAGCATTGCAGGCAGGAACCCAATCAACGTCATGTATCTCCTCGGTCCACGATCTTACTACCACAATTAGGATATAAAGGGATACAGGATAGAGTAATAAATTATGGAGTAAATGACCTTAAAATTATTATATATTTATATTTAAAGTGAGCTTAGCCATTGAGCCAGGAATTCCACTATGAAGAATTTATTTCAAGAAAACACTTGGCCCGATTTACAAAATTATATATTTAACAATGAACATTTCATCTTTGTCTGAGATAATGAAGAACTGGAAATAATCCTCTATCGGTTGATTTGCTTTTAGCTGCAAGTAATAGAATTATTGACTAACGTGACTTAAACAATAGGAGTTTTCTCAGCTTATAAAAATTACTGGGAAAAAAAAGGTTCTACAGTTAGTTCAGAAGCTCAGGAATGTCAAAGATCTTAATCTTCATACCCTATTATCCTTGGCATAATTTTGTTCTTAGGCTTCATTCCTCATGGTCACAAGAAAACTTCTGCAACTCCAGGCATCACACCTCACAAAATCACACCCGAAGTCAGGTTTCTCCAAGCATGTCAATTTCTTTTTTTTTTTTTTTCAATTTTTAACCTAGTAGAAAAACCAGGTTTGGGTTTCATGCTCTACACTTGAGCTGTAAGGAAGACTGAAAAAGTGAGTAACTGGCATCGCAGCCCCTATTAAGGGAAGCAGGAAGGAAGAAAAGGGGAAGCTGTTATATTGGCAATCAATTGGGCCTACCAGAAGCTTCAATGTCTAAAAACAGAACATCCATATAGTATAATCTTGTGCTGCTATTATAAATGACGATATAGGTAAGGAGTTGATCACATGAGGAAAAAAATTAAGGTTTAAGAAATATGATGTACAAAAGATATACACCAAAATCCTAGCAATGGTTATTTCTTTGTGATGAGAGGTTTTTTAATTTTTTTGTATTTTTATAAAATATTAACATAAATTGCTTTCATAATAAAAAATTCCAATTTTGAAAAGCAATATAATTAAAGAGAAAAAATATTTCCTATCATAATATGAATGTTCTTTGGCTCAGCCTGGAAACACAGAGTTGAACAGTCAAAAAATGAACAAGACATTTGAATCAAATTTTGTTTTGCATTACTGTCATGAAGAAATGAAAGAAAGACAAAAGAGACATCAAGCAAATGGTCACTGGAGAATTTTAAATGTGGAAAAATAAAAATGTTTTGCTAAGAGATGATGATACAACTAAAAGATTTAAAGAAAGAACTGTTACAACTTAATATATTAGAACCATTGCTCTATGGATTTCTTCTCTCATGAAAATGCCTTTTACTCTTGCCAAGATCAGCTTTTATGCAAAAATTAAAATAGTTTAAGAGAAGAAGGAAAATTCTCTTATTTGAGGGAAAGTAATTCAGTTTAACAGCATGATGATATAGGCCAATATTTTAGTGTTTAGTTAAAACAAATGGCTAACACTTTTTTTGGTTTTTCATTGAACATTTTAAATCATTTTAATTATGTAAGTTGTGCATAAATACTTCCCACTGCACAAACTTCAAATATCACTGAGAATAAAAGTAGATAATAAAATTCATATTTCATTGCCCCAACAATACTTGGCTTGTCTCCCTCCAAAGAAACAACCACTCTTAAATTTAGGATTTCTCTCTTCATATATTTTCTATATATTCAGGTTTTTTTTTTTTAATCTTCATTAAACCATACTATACACACTGTTATACTATGTGCTTTTTATAACATAAAAGTATGTCTCATATATCCCTATATGTCATTATATAGAGATCTCTCTCACATTTTTTCAGGAGCTATCAAATCTATTTAAACATTCTTCCTTTGATGGATATTTAGATTATCCTCAGTACTTTGCTTGTATAAAAAATGCTGCAGTGAACATTTTACATATCAAGTTTTGTTCACATCAAAGGGTAGTTTGGTAGTACAAGGTTTTAGAAGTGAAATTACTAACTTTAAATATACATTTACCATTTTGATAGAAGTGACACAACGCCTTCCAAAACTGTTGTACCAATTTCACACTCCATTCACCAGAGTTTGAATATGCTTGTTGTTTCTATTTTCAGCAGCACTGAACATCAACAGATGTGGGTAATATTGTATTTAATTCATATTGTGAGTACTAATGCTGCTGTTGCTAAGTCGCTTCAGTCATGTCTGACCCTGTGCGGCCCCATAGATGGCAGGCCACCAGGCTCCTCTGTCCCTGGGATTCTCCAGGCAAGAACACTGGAGTGGGTTGCCATTGCCTTCTCCAATGCAAGAGAGTGAAAAGTGAAAGTGAAGTCGCTCAGTCATGTCCGACTCTTTGCGACCCCATGGACTGTAGCCTACCAGGCTCCTCCGTCCATGGGATTTTCCAGGCAAGAGTACTGGAGTGGGTTGCCATTTCCTTCTCCAGTGAGTACTAACAGTGAGGTTTAACTTTCTATCATGTGTTTACACAAATAAACATTTATACTAATAGCAGTGGCCTAGATTTAAATTGGGCTATTATTTCATGAGAACATGATGGGTTGATACCATAATATATTAGCCATAATTGTCTTTATAGAGATATGTACTCTATATGTACTCTCAAGTACTTCATATACTTATAATTATAAAAGTTATATATGTATAATATATAAAAAGTTGCACATACATGTATATATATGAATTGGACATGACTTAGCAACTAAACAACAACAAAAAAATATATATACACACACACATTAATTATAGTAGATTTTTACATGCAGAAACATACAAAGAATGAAGCATGCATAATCTATAATTTTAACATCTTTACTCAGTAACCTTTTCATATTCTACTATATACAATTATATATGTATATAGGATGTATGTGTGTTAGTTGCTCAGTCGAGTCCAACTCTTTGTGACCCCACGGACTATAACCTGCCAGGCTCCTCTGTCCATGGAATTCTCTAGGCAAGAATACTGGAGTGGGTAGCCATTCCCTTCTCCAGGGGATCATCCTGACCCAGGGATTGAATTGAGGTTTCCTGATGGCAACCCACTCCAGTATTCTTGCTTGGAAAACCCCATGGACAGAGGAGCCTGATAGGCTGAAGTTAATGGGGTCGCTAAGAGTCGGACATGACTGAGCGACTTCACTTTCACTTTTCACTCTCATGCATTGGAGAAGGAAATGGCAACCCACTCCAGTGTTCTTGCCTGGAGAATCCCAGAGACAGGGGAGCCTGGTGGGCTGCCGTCTATGGAGTCGCACAGAGTTGGACATGACTGAAGCAACTTAGCAGCAGCACTGCAGGCTGATTCTTTATCATCTGAACCACCAGAGAAGTCCATATGGTATACACGTGTAATATATAATACAGCTTCATTATACATATATCTATTAGAAGATATTTCTTTTTATGTGTGTTTGTTTCTATTTCTTCTTGGCCGTGTCATGGGATATATGGGATCTTAGGTCCCCTACTAGTGACTGAATTCACGATCCCTGCAGTGCGAGCATGGAATTTTAACGACTAGACTGCCAGAAAAGTCTCCCGACATTTGTTTTTAAAACTAAGATCATACTGTACACATTATTTCATATCTTTTGTCTCATAACAGTATTTTATAAATACTATATTATGCTTTTACATTAATTGATCTTCAAATTATGGCTGCCATATTGCTATGTCACAAACTTATTAGCCAGGGCTTTATTTTGCATTGAACTTATAAGCTATTCAATTTTTTTTTTTAATTTAAAATGAGATCTGCTAAAAATTCTTGCAGGTAAAATTTTATATACCTCTCTCTTTCCTTCATATAAATTATTATAAGTAAAATTATTGGCTGAAAGAATATAAATATATTTAAATCTTGAGATTTCTACTTATATTTTAAACTATACATACGTGTGTGTAAGTTTTAATAATTTATACTCCCACTAGTGATCTTTGAAATTGCTCATATTTGTATAAGCTTCCAATAGGTATGAAATAGTTTTTAATCTTTCATACTTAATAGATTAAAATATTACATTGCTTAATTAGAATTCCTATAATCACAACTTATATTGAGCATTTTATCATATGTGTTTATTTATATTCATTCTTCATTGAATTTCCTAGACTTTCATGTTGAATCATAAAAACTCATTATAAAGATATTAACATTCATTTCTTTATTCTTTTTTTATCATTTACTTCTTTAATACATGTCATATAAATAAGGTATATATTCTATTTAAGCAAAACTATGTGACAATATAAATGGAAAACAAATACTGAAAACAATTGTCCTAAGTTTAGAAATCTTGAAATATACATGGGCAATGTTCATGCTTCTAATATGCATTCTTATTGTGATATTTTCAAATAACCGTCAATAGCCAAAATTGTATGAAATTCCTTTTTGAGTGTTCTAGAATCAAACTACATTAGTAGCCTCTTCAAGAAAGTGTTCAGTATCTTAATGAAATACGCAATATTTTCAACACTAATGCTTAAGTTTTGAAGTAAGATAAAGGGAATTCAAATTATGCTTTGTGAGCTTTAGTAAGATACTTCTCTGTATTTCCTTTTACCACTTATAATAATACAGATGAATAACAAAACTAGCTATCTTACAGGGTTTTTTAAAAATAATTGAACTGCATAATTTAATTGTGTAGAGCACTCAGAATTATGCTAAGTTGGAACAAAATTGTTACTCTATACATCATAATAATAATTACTCTAAATTTATTTTTATTACTTAACAAAGAAAATCCTATACCATTAAATTGACAGCAAACAAAAAGTAATTTTATATAAAGTCTTTCATATAAACTCTTTTGGCCAGTTTATGTCTGATGAAAGCCTGCAATATATTGGTCTTTCGAGAAAGCATGAGCATCTTTGAAGCACTGGTGACTCAGATTGATGTGTTCCTTCCTCTTTGGTGTTCATTCTTACCCCTTGAACAATTGAAACAGAAAAGACATGGCCTAAGGGCATTCTTTTCCACAATGTCGCTTCCACAGATTTGACCCAGACCATGCATATGGCTCCCAGTAGGCGGGTTTTATTTAAATGAATGAGACTGTCCAATGTTTAATTCATGACACAAGAATCTAAATGCACACTGATAGGGAAATCAAAATGCAACTCAATGGGGATCATAGTTTTATAAACTGCAGGCTGCTCCTTATAAAGTAGATATACAAAATATGAAAATGCATAATTCAGTAAACATTCTTATATTTAGAACTGTATGCAAATGCCAAAGAGTGATGGACCGCCTCTAAATTTCTATCACTGCTTTGTGACTTTCATTTCTGCTCATTGCTAACAAGATTTCACGCACAATTTAAAAGCCTGTTTCTAGAGAAAAAGAGGATAGACGGAAACACTGTATTTGAGCATCCCAAGAATCTGCCAGCCTACCTGGACCTTATTTCAAGTGCTCTCCTCCCCCATTCCCTTGTGTGGAAATAGGTGGTTAACTCTAAGAGAGGAAAGAAAACATAACATGAAAGTCTTCTCAAAAAAACACATCTGAGAAAGCTCAAAAGAGTGAATAATAGAAAACAGCCAACACTTGGCCTCTTGGGGTTGATAACTCTGTTTTTCTTTCCTCTCCCTCCTACTGCCTGCCTGGTCACTTCACTACTTCTTGGCACATCTAGGAGAGGGGGAATTTGTGTAGGGTCAGACCGGGGAAAGGAAAAGATCATCAGTCAGTTTTGCATCTTGTTAGTGGTTCTAGAGAATGGTTGGGTTGAAGCAGAAGAAGACAATGAGGATTAAGGGTTATCTGTGACTTTCAAAGACCTTTGTTCCTTTAATATTATGAATACTCAGCAGTGGGCTGCAGGTTCATTCCTCCTTACTCATGCACATGGAGAAAATGAATTCAGTAAGCATTTTCTTACAGTCCAGTACTCACAGCTCTGAATGTTAAGAGTAATGTATAGAAATGCTATTGTCTTCTTAAAAAAAAAAGAAAGAAAAAAAGAAGAAAAGAAAAAGAGCAATTTAGATCAGACAAAATTAGAGGAAGCCAAAATCCAGCTGTTTTTAGGATTTATCCAATATTAGTAACATTGTGGTTTTTCAGTAACAATATAAAACTGTCCTTTCAGAGGTGTTTTTCCATTTAATTCCCTAACTCCTAAATGTTTGCTGTTTTATCCATATGTTTCTAGTTGTATACATTGAATATTTTTAAAACACCATTTTGCAAAACGTATTTGATGTTCAATAAGACTTTTTTGGTTATTATTAGAAAGCAGAATTTATGATTTGTAGAGGGAAATTTTACAAGTTTGAAAAGATTGCTTTTGAGGTTTTGCTTCACTTCATTTCCTTTGATGTCTTTTAGAAAGAAAAGTATATTCCTCCATCAGATACTAAAAAGAGCCTTCATGCTGAAAATACAGAAACAGAGCAGGAGACAAGGTTGGGAGGCGAGAGCTCTGCTGCTTTATGAACTGCTACTGTTCAAAATCAACCCACCCAACCCCGTGAAAGCTCAGCTTCTGCAATGAAAGATGTTTAAACAGTGATAATGGATTGCAAATAAAGGGACTCTTATCTTTGGAATTTTGAAGTAGACACCAGGAAGCAGTCCAAATTTAGTTTAAGGCTTACCCCTAAAGCTGAACTTTAATCTTTTATATGTCAGTCTGTGCTTCTGTGCTTTGGGACTACATAACGTAGCTTTAGAAGCCTGGCTAATCACAGAAAAAAAAAAAAAAAAAAAACAACTTACAGCAATTTACATAAAACCCAGAAATTTGGGGTAAGATTATTTTTTTGTACTTTTCCCATGAGCACAGTGTCAACTGGATGAGGGAAAGATGTGACAATAGCACAAAAGTGTGTCACAGACAGCAGAATAATAAACCTTACTCCATCATTCATTCCTTCATCTTATTCAACATTCATTCATTTATTCATTTGTTCACCTATTATTCTACTACCAGTAGTTGCTCATCAAATTGGGAAAGATAACGTAATTATGATCATAGATAAAGCTCATTTTAAAATAATTCATGTACCTCCTCTCTCTAATTAATCCAAAGGCAGCTGATAAAAAGAAGATTAAATGGCTTCAGAAATGGTAAATGAGGTTCTAACCTGGAGCAAAAGAACAGTTTCTTTCAATAGGTTTTTCTCTTCACTCTTAACTAAACTAGTGGCCCCCGAAACAATTCTTTGATCTCTAACTGATGTACTGTGTCACCTCTCCATCAGAAAAGCACCTTCTCATGCACCACTTTTCACATTCAGACACTGTTAGTGTGGCTCATCTCTCAGCTTGGAATCCCAGGATGCATCATCTCAGTGGGACTCTGGCCAGTTGGTTCTGGACACCCTCCTCCAGGTTTCTAGAGGCTCTGTCCTGCTCTGCTAAGGCCCTCTCTGTTCCAGGCTCCACTCAGCTCAGTCTGGGGACTCGGTTTCCCCTTCCTCAAAACGGTTTCCTCATATCAAGAGTTCCTGATGCTCTTAGCGCTCTGCTTTTACTCTTTCATGGGCAAAGCTCCCCAAGCACATAACCAGGGGCCATGACTTACAACATTCCTTCCTGCCAATATCTTCACATTTCAAACAGGGTTATTTTTCATATCTGAAATGCCTTCTCATGTCCTTTTCCCTTAGCACCCTTTCTGAACCCTCACTTAAAATTGTACTTATTTTATGTTCTTTTCTCCTAACTCGACTTTGAGTCTTGTGAAAAGTAGAAACATACTGATCATACTTATTGTTAGATATTCTGGGTTTTGTATAATACCTGGCATACAGTAACTAATAATATATATGTGCTGAATAAATTCACTCATTCATCCATCCATCCATTTATCCATACATCCATCCAATATTTTTTGAGCCAGATGCTCTGCTAGGAAATGGGGACATTATGACAGACCCAGGGGAAAAGAATTAGGGCCAAGAGGGCCTTTTGATGCCCTTCCAATCACACTTCGCTGGCAGCTGCTTACAGCATTTGTGTAGGCCAGCCCTGGACAAAGGTTAGAGGGGTGAAGCATGAGTAAGGATAGAGATCACAAATCATTGGTTCCTGACACTTCCAACAACTCTGAAAGTATTTGGAAATGTTACCTTCAACTTCAACGCTCCAGGACTCACCCTGCCAGGAAGTCTTTTGACATTCTAACCCCATACCTTCCTCCCCCACCACTGACTCATGGCAATCGGCAGATCTCAGGATTGATGGTCTAGAAATTGAAGAGAAAGTCCCTAGGTCAGGGTCCTAAGGCTCTGGAATTCCCTCCCTCCCATGCTCTGCTTTCTTCTACACAAGGCATTGTGCCAAAAGAACCTTTTTTATCCCCAGAGTCTGCAAGTGACATATAAATATCCAAAACCTCTGAACCTTTCTTTCTCTCATTTAGCAACAGGGCCTTAATTGTTTTGATAGTGAATCCATCTTATCTAAAAAAGTTAGGTGCATATTTGAATCTGAGAATTATATAGAAAAAAGGAAACTTTGAAAAAAGAGATTAAATTAACTAAAATCTTCTAATGCTATGTTAATTACACATCCCAGTAACTTTCAGATTATGTATGAGACTAGCAAGAGATTTGACAAAACGAATAAAGAAGAAATGTGGTGGTTTCTCCTGATAGTACAAATATATTTTTGTTGTTTAGTTGCTAAGTTGTGTCTGACTCTTTGCAACCCCATAGACTGTAGTCTGTCAGGCTCCTCTGTCCATGGGATTTTCCAGGCAAGAATACTGGAGCAGGTTGCCATTTTCTTCTCCAGGGCATCTTTCTGACCTAAGGATTGAACCTGTGTCTCCTGGACTGCAAAGCACATTTCTTTTTACTGCAAAGCACATTTCTTTTTTTAACCCCTGAGCCACGAGTGAAACCCCAGTACAAATACACTGACAGTACAAAATAAATTTAACTATAAGTTGGCTAATTATATATTAGTCAAGGTGATGTCTTTTTTTTTTCCCCCCTCTGAGACTTTACTAAACTATAGTTATGTTTCTAAAACACTTTACCCAGTTATCATTTATCTCTTATATCTATTATTAAGCTTTTCAGCTTTATAAAATATTATATAGTTGTTTGTGCCTACTAACTTTCATATTACATTTTTGTAGGTCTCTATGTTAAAGAATCTACCTGTAATGTGGGAGAGCTGGGTTTGATACCTGGGTCAGGAAGATCCCTTGGAAAAGCAAATGGCAACCTTAAGAATTCTTGCCTGGAAAATCTCATGGACAGAGGAACCCGGCAGGCTACAGTCCATGAAGTCACAAAGAGCTGGACACGACTGAGTGACTAACACTTTCACTTCATAATTATTCTTATTTTAGAGATATAGTGGGAGAAACAAATCTGTTTCAAAGAATCTGAAGGAAATTAGTGAATATAAAATTGGTAAAGGAAGGTTAAAAGCTCAAAAATCCTTAAGGGCTGGTTCAACTATTCTGTAAATATTTAAAGATCTATTTTACAACATTCGTGATATAAGAGAACTGACGTAATTCTCCACATTTGTTTTTGCCTAAGAAGAGAATGGTTAGACATACCGTTTGCAGGAAAAAAAAAAAAGGAGGTTAATCGATAGATTTCAATCCCTTGCTGTTTTAAGTCGCTTCAGTCATATTTGACTCTGAGATATTATGGACTGTAGCCTGCCAGGCTCCCCTGTCCATGGGATTCTCCAGGCAAGAATCCTAGAGTGGGTAGTCTATCCCTTCTCCAGGGGATCTTTTCGACCCAGGGACTGAACCACATCTCTTATGCCTCCTGCATTGGCAGGCTGGTTCTTTACCACTAGCACCACTTGGGAAGCCCTTCAATCTCTTAAATCAGTGCTTTACAGATGGAGTTTTGACTCCCATGTTGTCTCCAAGTTATTTCAAGTACTGCTATACAATTTTCAAAGATCATAAAAACCAATTAAATATATCATATAAAAATTGAGAAAAAAATTGGTATATACAATTATTCAAAATTCAACATGTATCTCTTTAGTCCTTATTATGTATTATCTCAAGATATTGTTTGTGCCCTCCAAGAGTCTCTGTTTCCCCCAATCCTGCAGGAGTTCTGTAATAAAATCCCGCTGTTCTTCAAAGTCAGATTCCCTGGGAATTCCCAGTCCCTTTGCTGGATCCCCAGGTTGGGATGACTGATGTAGGGCCTAGAATCTTTGCAACAGTGTGAGAACTTATTTGGTATTATTGTTCATCAGTTTGTGGGTCACCATAGAAAAGCTATGACAAACCAATATAGTGTACTAAAAAGCAGAGACATCACTTTGCTGACAAAGGTCTATATAGTCAAAGCTATGGTTATTCCAGTAGTCATGTATGGATATGAGAGCTGGAACATAAAGAAGGCTGAATGCCAAAGAATTGATGCTTTTGAATTCTGGTGCTAGACAAAGCTCTTGAGAGTTCCTTGGACAGCAAAGAAATCAAACCAGGCAATCCTAAAGGAAATCAACCCTGAAGAGTCATCAAAAGGACTGATGCTAAAGCTGAAACTCTAATACTTTGGCCACCTGATGTGAAGAGCTGATTCACTGGAATAGATCGTGATTCTGGGGAAGATTGAGGGCAGGAAGAAAACGGGGTGGCAGAGGATGAGATGGTTAGATGATTAGCATCACCAACTCAATGGACATGAGTTTAAGCAAACTCTGGGAGACAGTGAAGGACAGGGAAGCCTGCCATGCTACAGTCCATGGGCTTGCAAAGAGTTGGACATGACGTAGTGGCCAAACAGCAACAGCAATGTATTATCTAACCTATATACTTCAATAAAATTTACACTTTTAAAAATGTGTACTACACATATTCAGTATAAAATATATGAATCAAACTAAAATAAAAGACTATATAGAAAATTCAGACAAAAGAAAATCCTATGGTTATTAAACTTTAAACAATCTTTTGATTGAAAACCAAAGCAAAATGAAATCAGCAACTGAATTACCACTGCCTAATGGAGATCTAACCAGTCCATTCTGAAGGAGATCAGCCCTGGGATTTTTTTGGAGGGAATGATGCTGAAGCTGAAACTCCAGTACTTTGGCTACCTCATGCGAAGAGTTGACTCATTGGAAAAGATTCTGATGCTGGGAGGGATTGGGGGCAGGAGGAGAAGGGGACGACTGAGGATGAGATGGCTGGATGGCATCACTGACTCAATGGACGTGAGTCTGAGTGAACTCCAAGAGTTGGTGATGGACAGGGAGGCCTGGCATGCTGCGATTCATGGGGTTGCAAAGAGTCGGACACAACTGAGCGACTGAACTGAACTGAATAAAAAAGAATGTACCAGCTTAAATAGGCTAGAATGTTTTTTAATGGCTATGAAAAAATGATCTAGCTCAAATTGGCAGAAGCAATTAGGGAATATGATGGCTCAGACAGTTCAAAGCCAAGATCAGCTTTAATATCAGTTGATACAACCACTTGGAGATGTAATCAAGAACCCATGATCCTTCTCTTCTTTCTAACATCTATGGTATTGGGCTTCATCCTAAAGCTAGTCTTCCCATGGCTGTCTGGTAGTAGGAAATCATCAGGCTACATGCTTCCCTGTGTGTTTTGGATCAGGATTTCTCCACCTCAACACAATTAACTCCAATGACATTTGGACCACATCTTTCTTTATTATGCTGTACTGAGCCTTGTAAGATGCTGACCTTCATCCTTTACCTCTTCCCACTAGATCCCAATAGCATTCCCCAAGTTGTGACAATCAAAAATGTCTCCAGACATTGCCAAATGTCCCCTGGGAGGTCAACTGCCAACAGCTGAGAATCACTGATAAGGTTTTCAATACAGGAAAAATTTTCCAAAAGCCCTTGGAAAACATCTCAGATAAAATCGACTTAAATTGCATGGCCATACTGAAATCAACCATAGCCAACAAATACTTTCATTAGTATTATATCCCAATCAAATTGGGGGTGGGGGTTAGGGATATATACTTTCATTAG